>NC_071991.2:8169375-8517500 GCF_028885655.2 Pongo abelii
AACTCCTGGAAGGCAGGAGCCTGGGTCCTGATCCTGGGTCAGTCACATGCTGAGGTCTTGGCAGGTCCTTTTCCTTGTGAGGCCTCAGTTTCCCCATTTATCCTTGGTTCATGTTTGAGTTCCAGGCTGCTGTGCCAATTAAGAACTCAATTAAGGGCCAGGCACGGTGGCTTAGGCCTGTAATCCCAGCACTTTGGGAGGCTGAGGTGGGAGGATCGCTTGAGCCCAGGAGTTTGAGACAAGTGTGGGCAACATAGCAAGATACCATCTCTACAAAAAAATAAAAAATAAAAAAATTAGCCAGCTGTGGTGGCATGCACCTGTAGTCCCAGCTACTCAGGAGGCTGAGGCAGGAGGATCACTTGAGCCCAGGAGTTCAAGGCTGCTGTGAGCCATGATTGTGCCACTGCACTCCAGCCTGGGTGACAGAGCAAGACCCCATCTCTAAAATAATAATAACAATATTAATAATAATTCTCAAAACTTTAGGCAGCTTTGTTTGAGTGCAACAGTTAGAACCCCAGGGGAGTTTGTGTAGAGAAGTGTCGAATGGGGTGAGCTATGACACTAAACTGACCAGGTTTGAATCCTGGCTCTGGAACTTCTTAGTTGGGGCATTTTGAACCTGGTAATTAGGATATCTGTGCCTCAGTCCTGTCATCAACAAGAAGGGCAGGATTATGGCACCTCCCTTATGGAGTTGTTGTAATGACCTGATGGGTTAATACATGTAGGGCTTGGAGCAGTGCCTGGCACTTGGAAAGCACTCAATAAGTGCTAGTCATTAGCATTAGCGTTAGCATTATAATACTTATAGTAATTACTATTTTCCCTCCTGCTCCTTGTCCTGTGGTCTTTGTTTCTTTGAATGACACCAACATCAAGTGGTGTTGCTAGGGTTGGCTGGTGAGAGTTGTTGTTAAACTTTCAGGAATTTTACCAGCTAGTGGATGTCACATTGGTAACTTGAAATAGGCTTTGGTGGGAGTATTTACACATTAGGAATCGGCGGATGCTACAATCAGGTCCTTACACCAGAGAGCTGGTTGTTGAACATTGAGCGGCACACCCCTGCCATCATCCAACCATCCTATTACCTATGCCAGAGATAAGATGTGGGAGGAAAAATTGGGGTATGTATTGCCCCACTGCCTACCTGCCTGCCTGGCCATGGTTCTGACACTCTCCTACTCTCCTTCTGACTGGCAGCCCCGTCCTATCGCTAGGTTGTAACAGCTTTTTTTTTTTTTTTTTTTGAGACAGACTCTTGCTCTGTCACCCAGGCTGGAGTGCAGTGGCACAATCTAGGCTCACTGCAACCTCTGCCTCCCATGTTCAAGTGATTCTCCTGCCTCAGTCTCAAGTAGCTGGGATTACAGGTGCACACCACTACACCTGGCTATTTTTTTTTTTTTATTTGAGATGGAGTTTCACTCTTTTTGCCCAGGCTGGAGTGCAATGGCATGATCTCGGCTCACTGCAACCTCCGCCTCCCGGGTTCAAGCGATTCTCCTGCCTCAGTCTCCCGAGTAGCTGGGATTACAGGCATGCACCACCACGCCTGGCTAATTTTGTATTTTTTAGTAGAGACAGGGTTTCTCCATGTTGGCCAGGCTGGTCTTGAACGCCTGACCTTGGGTGATCCGCCCGCCTTGGCCTCCCAAAGTGCTGGGATTACAGGCGTGAGCCACAGCACCTGGCTAATTTTTGTATTTTTGGTAGAGACAGGGTTTCACCATGTTGGTCAGGCTGGTCTTGAACTCCTGACCTCGTGATCTGCCCGCCTTGGCCTCCCAAAGTGCTGGGATTACAGGTGTGAGCCACCACGCCTGGCCAGTCATAACAGCTTTTGACTGATGCTAAACCCTGGGTGTTTACTATCTATGAACTCCACTCACACCTCTGTACTCAGCCCTTTCCTCCCAGCTCCCTTCAGCTGGGCCCTCTGAGTGTGCGTTGTGTTTTTCACCAGGCTCCCACCTCGGCTAGGCTGCCAGGTGCAGATTTCACTGGTGCCTGCCCATATCCCCTGTGACTTACCTTCTCAGTGCATACCCGCCTGATATCCAGCTGCCAGCAGCCACATCACCTTGCCCTAGGGCTTTCTCTGAAGCTGTTCTACATCTAGGGCATTATTGCCTCCTGGAAGTCGTCCTCAGTGACTTCCAGGAATTAGTGGATAAATTCATGAGCCTGCCCTCTTGTATGAGTAACTCTGAAGCACTTATGCCACATTCCAGAGAGTTCTGCAATAGGCCAAACTTCATTGCCCACTGGGGTAACTGGCTTAACAACACACTCTTTATTGGCCACCTTCCCTCCTGTATGACTTGGCTAGGGCTGCCATAGATTGGGTGGTTAAGCAGCAGCAATTTATTTTCTCACAGTTCTGCAGGCTGGATGTCCAGATCAAGGTGCCATCAGGGTTGGTTTCTGGTGAGGGCTCACTTTCCGGCTTGCAGATGGCCGCCTGCTAGCTGCATCCTCCCGTGGCTTTTCCTCTGTGCTTTTGAGGAGAGAGAGAGATTCTGGTGTCTCTTCCTCTTATTATGAGGACATCAGACCTATGAAATTAGGGACCTACCCTTATAACCTCATTGAACCTTAATGACCTTCTTAAAAGCCCCGTCTCCAAATACAGTCTTATTGGTGGTTAGGGCTTCAATATATAAATTTCGACAGGGACACAATTTAGTCCAAAATACCTCCCTTGTTTCAGTGATTCCCCTGAAAGTGCTTCCTGGGATCACCTCCCAGGAAAACTTTAGGACCCTGAACCCTTGTTTTGGGTCTGCTTTAAGACAATGCTTCTCAGACTGTCCTTTCTAGACTGCAGGCTCGCTGACAACAGATGGGGGGTCCTCCCACATGAGGGTCCTCCCACAAATGCTCTGCAATACAGGTGACAGGCCAGCGGGGTGAGCCCCAGCTCCTACCAAGGGCTCACAGTCTCAGGCAATCTCTGTCCTCCTATCTTTCAGCCTCCACTGCATTCCGACCTCTTCATTAACCCCATCGGGGAGTTGCCCCCACAAGGGCAGGGGAAGCCATCCAGGGGCTTTCATTATCTGGGTCTCAAATCTGGGGCCAGATTCAGCCAATGGGTAGGGTACAAGAAGGTCTTCTACGTCCCACCCTGGAGGGCAGAGGTCTGGGCCGTGGCTGGAACAAAGCCTGCCCTGGTGACCCCTCTCAGGCCCTGGCCCACCCCAGTTCTGCCCCTTGACGACAAAAAAGGGTGTCCCTGTCTGTCAGGGGTCTAGGATCCTGGACACTGTGTCTGCTTTGAAGGGAAAGACGCCTCTGAGAGCGGTCTGTGGCTTCACATTTATTATTGATGCAGCCTTCAGCAGCCCTCTCTTGGGCATTTCCATTCTATATGTAAATTCCAATCCGATTTCAGAGCAACAGTGGCTCAGCGCAGGCCTGTGTAAGCTGTGGCTGCTTAGACAAGGCTGGACCGAGAGGGAGACATGTTCCTACCTGACCCCAAAGGACCTTGGTGTTTGGATTTTGGAGACTCAAATTACAATGCACCTGTGCCCTGTTTTGTTTTATTCTATTTGTTTAATTTTTTGAGATGGGAGTGGGGGTCTCAGTATATTGTCCAGGCTGGTCTCGAACTCCTGGGCTCAAGTGATCCTCCCGCCTTGGCTTCCCAAAGTGCTAGGATTACAGGTGTGAGCTAGTGTGCCCAGCCTGTGTCCTATTTTATTTTGGACTGACTTTTGGGGAAGACTCCTTTTTGCCATCCAGGGTCATTTGTGGCTGGTGGGTGGGGAGGGAGGCTGATTGCAACAGATGCCTGCAAGCCCCTCCCCTCCCCTGGTGGTCTGCCTGGATACAGGTCATCCTCTTGAGTTCTAGTGTTGAGGGGAAAATGTCACCCTGTGGTTTGTGAATAGTGTGGGATGGGATGGAAGAGGAGAGGGCTGAAGATACATGCCCATCTGCCTGCCATGGACCATATGTGACTTTTACAATTAAAATTAAATAAAATATTTTATTATTTATTTATTGAGATGGAGTATTGCTTTGTCATCCAGGCTGGAGTGCAGTGGCATGATCTCAGCTCACTGCAACCTGTGCCTCCTGGGTTCAAGCGATTCTTGTGCCTCAGCCTCCCAAGTAGCTGGGATTATAGGCGCCTGCCACCACGCCTAGCTAATTTTTTTAAATTTTTAGTAGAGACAGGGTTTTGCCATGTTGGCCAGGTTTGTCTCAAACTCCTAACCTCAGGTGATCCACCTGCCTTGGCCTCACAAAGTGCTGGGATTACAGGCGTGACCCACTGCGCCCAGCCAAAATTAAATAAAATTTAAGATGCAGTTCCTCAGTCACATTAGCCCTATTTCCAGTGCTTAGTAGCCACAGGTGGCTGCTGTATTGGACAGCACAAATATAGAACATTTCCATCCTTATAGAAAGTTCAAAATTAGCCAGGCATGGTGGTGCTTGCCTGTAGTCCCAGCTACTCAGGAGGCTGAGGTGGGAAGATCGCTTGAGCGCAGGAGGTCAAGGCTGCAGTGAGCTGTGATTGCACCACTGCACTCCAGCCTGGGTGACAGAGCGAGACCCTGTCTCTAAACAAGAAAAGAAAGAAAGAAAAAAGCAAGTTCCATTGGCCATGCTGGGCTAGTGCCTGCAGCCTTGCTTGATTCGTATGGGTGAGCACCCGAAAGGTGGTTTTCCGCCTTCACGGAAAGGAAGGACTCCTTGGATCCTTGTTAAAAATGTAGCTATGTGGAGTGGGTTGCTCATGGCCTGGACTCCGAGTGCCTACAGCCTTCTCATCTCCGTTCTGTCCTGCCTTCTGCTGTGCTCCAGGCCTCAAAGGCTGGTCCTTCCTGGGTCTCTAATGCTAGGCTAGCCCAAGGGTGGGTCTGTCAGCCACCCTCAAACCCTAACTAGGGGAGGGGAATGGGAGCGGAAGTGGGGTTCTGTGCTGCTGCCCATCTGCAGAGCCTGTGTGGTTCACGGGTGATACAGCCCTGGCACTGCGTCCAGAGCAGAGCACCTGTGTCCTGGGAGAATGGCCAGAGGGTTTACAGGGAATCAGTATGTTAGACTGTTAGGGGCTAAACTGTGTCCCTTCAAAGCCCATCTGCTGAAGTCCCAACCGCCGCAACCTCAGAACATGACTGCATTTGGAGATATGGTCTAAAAAAAAAATGTAGCTACTTGGAGCCCACCCCTAGAGTTTCTCATTCCCTGGGTCTGCACTGGGCCCAGGAACTTCGATTCAAAAAATTTCCAAGGTGATTTAAAAAACCTTTTTATTTTGAGTTCACTTGAAACGTACAAAAAAGCTGTAAAAATGGTACAGAGAGTTCCCATATCCCCCCTCACCCGGCTTCGCCTGTAGTTGACGTCAGACATAACCACTGTGTAATGATCAGACCCAGGAAATTAACACACTGCAATGCTGTTAACTAAAAGACAGATCATATTTGCATTGCACGATTTTCTATGCTAATGTTCATTTTCTGTTCCAGGATCCCGCCCAGACCACATGCATTTAGTGGTTATTTCTCTTGATTCCCTTCTAATCTGAGGTCCTCAGGAGAGTCTGATATGGTGTCTTAGGGATTTCATCCTGGGAGACGCTGAGGAACTGGGGCCCAGGATGGGCAAGGGCCAATGAGGAGAAGAGACAGAGGAAAGATGCAGGGAAGTGGCGTTTCAGAGCACAGGCTGCTGGGGTGTGTGTGAGTGTGTGTGTCAGTGTGCGTGCACGTCTCTGTGCACATGTGCGTGTGTTGGTATGGGGGTGCACACGTGTATCTGGGGGTGCATGCGTAGGTACATGTATGTGTGCATGAGTGTGTGTGTGCACACGTGTATCTGTGGGTGCATGCGTAGGTACATGTATGCGTGCATGAGTATGTGTGTGCACATGTGTGTCTGTGTGTGTGTACCTTCCTGTGTCTCTGGGTGTGCAAATACGTGTGCGTGTGCAAAATTGGGAGGATGATGGCTGTAGGGTGGGAGCAGGAGAAACTCCTAGAGAAAAATCCAATGTCTCTCCACTACTATATATATACATAGAGAAAGAGAGAGAAAGAGACAGAGAAACTGTGTCGCCAAGGCTGGAGTGCAGTGGCATGATTGTGCCTCACTGCAACCTCCACCTTCCAGGTTCAAACAATTCTTGTGCCTCAGCCTCCCGAGTAGCTGGAATTACAAGCATGTGCCACCATGCCCGGTTTTTTTCCTTTTCATTTTTAGTATTTTTTTAGTATTTTTACGAAAAAATTTTTAGTAAAAATTTTACTAAAAGTATTTTAAAAAGTATTTCCTTTTTAGTATTTTTAGTAGATACTCTGTCTCTACAAAAAATAAGAAAATTAGCCAGCCATAGGGGGGCATGCCTGTGGCCCTAGCTACTCAGGAGAGACTGAGGCAGGAGGATAGCTTGAGCCCAGGAGTTGGAGGCTGCATTAAGCTATGATTGCACCACTGCACTCCAGCCTGGGCAACAGAGCAAAACCCTGTCTCTAAACAAACAAGAAAGAAGCAAAGGGCTGGATGTAGTGGCCCACACCTGTAATCCCAGCACTTTGGGAGGCCAAGGTGAGTGGATCACCTGAGGTCAGGAATTCGAGACCAGCCTGACCAACACACATGCCCACCACCCAGCTTGAAAGGAGAACACAGCCTGTTCATTTGACGTCCTGTGTGTCCCTCCCTCCCCCATCATAGTCTCCTGTCTTCCCACAAAGTTGTTTTTGTTTTGTTTTGTTTGTCTGTTTTTGTAGAGGCAGGGTCTCACTATATTGCCCAGGCTGGTCTTGAACTCCTGGCCTCAAGAGATCCTCCCACCTCAGCCTCCCAAAGTGCTGAGATTACAGGTGTGATTTCCCCAGTGCAGCCTCCCACCCCACCGCCCTACACAATCCTCAGCCTCAGTGGATGTGTGTCCCTGACAGTCGCAAGAGGGAAAAAAAATAGGACTGTCAGTGTCTTTAATAATAGAAGAGATAAATCACTGTAATAAGACTGGAGACCATACAGGTTGCAGATCAGCTTTACAAATCACAGGCAAGAGCAGCAGCAGAACCTAGGGGGTCCCCTCCTGGGGAGCAGGATGTTGAAGGCTCCATTGCAGCTCACCCAGCCAGCCACTATCAGCACGTCGTTCTCGAGATTCATGTACGCAATATTTGCTCCTCTGCTCCGTTAAACAAATCTGAACCTGTTTTTGAGGGTAAGCCATAGAGGGACATGAGGACAGAAGTGACATTTATTTGCCTCACAAACAAACGTGCCTCCTGTTTTGCAATGAGGCCATTTAGATATCTCTGGGCATGCATTTCATCATTGTCTGATTGCAAAAGTAATCCGTGTTTATTACAAAAGCTTTGGAAAATACAGAAAAGAACGAAGAGAAAATTAAAAGTCCCTATAATTTGGAGATGACTACGGTCAGCACTTCTACGCACATAAACATATTTTTTGAAAATGTGAATGAAAAAACATTTATCATATATATTATGCATGTATCTGTGTATGTATTATGTATATGTGTAATATATGGATTTAGGGATACATGTATTTGAGGAAAACATTAAACAGAAGCAGAGTTCGAGTGCGGTGGCTCACACCTGGAATCCAGCATTTTGGGAGGCCAAGGTAGGAGGATCGCTTGAGCTCGGGAGTTCGAGACCAGCCTGGGCAACATAGCGAGACACGATCTGTATATGCAAAACAAAAAGCAAGCAAACAAACAAAAACAAAAACAAAAAAACCTAGCTGGGCATGGTGGCACATGTCTGTGGTCCCAGCTACTCGGGAGGCTGAGATGAGAAGATTGCTTCAGCCAGGGAGTTGGAGGCTGCAGTGAGCTATGATGGTGCCCCTGCACTCCAGCCTAAGTGACAGAGCGAGACCCTGTCTCTCCAAAAAAAGAAAAGAAAAAAAGAAAATGAAAAGCGGAGGAATGATTGAACATGAATGAAGGATTATGATTAACTTCGGGCAACATAGCGAGACTCCATCTTTACAAAAACATTTAAAATTAGCTGGGCATGGTGGCACGCACCTGTGGTCCCAGCTACTCGGGAGGCTGAGGTAGGGGGATAGTTCGAGCTCAGAGTTCGAGGCTGCAGTGAGCTGTGATTGCACCACTGCACTCCAGCCTGGGTGATAGCAAAAGACCCTGTTTCTGAAAAAAAAAAAGAAAAAAAAATAGCAACAGCTGAGCCTGGGACCTTCCAATGTGAACACATCGGGGAGAGGAGGAAGAACTAGCAGAGACTGAGACGTGGCCTCCAGGGAGCTAGGAGGAGAACCAGAGGAGAGGGTACGGTCCTGGAGGCCAAGAGAAGAAGTACCCAGAAGAGGGGTGTTGATGATGAGCTAGACACGATGAGGATGGAGAATCAATACTGGACTCAGCAGCTTGGGGACCCTGGCCACTGGGATGATGCCAGCTGTGGTGGATGGAGTAGGTTGACTAGTGGTCCCCCAAAAGATATATCCAGGGCCTAACCCATAGTACATATGAATGTGACCTCATTTGGAAATAGGCTCTTTGCAGATGCAATTAAGTAATGTCAGAATCTCAAGCTGGGCGCAGTGGCTCATGCCTGTAATCCCAGCACTTTGGGAGACCGAGGTGGGCAGATCACGAGGTCAGGAGTTCGAGACCAGCCTGGCCAATATGGTGAAACCCTGTCTGTACTAAAAATACAAAAATTAGTTGGATGTGGTGGCACATGGCTGTAGTCCCAGCTACTCTGGAGGCTGAGGCAGAAGAATCGCTTGAACCTGGGAGGCGGAGGTTGCAGTGAGCGGAGATTGTGCCACTGCACTCCAGCCTGGGCGACAGAGCGAGATTCCGTCTCAGAAAAAAAAAAAAAAAAAAGCAGAAAAGACCACATACACACACACACACACACACACACACACACACACACACACACACACACGGGGTCTTTGAAGACAGGCAGAGATTGGAAGGATACCACTGCAAGCCCGAGGTTGCCAGCGACCAGCAAAGAGCTGGGATTATAGATGTGAGCCACCGTGCCTGGCCAAGCCTGACTCTTTAAGAGGAGGGAGGGACTGGGTGCAGTGGCTCATGCTTGTAATCCCAGCACTTTGGGAGGCTGGAGATGGGCAGATCACCTGAGGTCAGGAGTTCGAGACCAGGCTGCCCAACATGGTGAAACCCCATCTTTACTAAAAATACAAAAAATTAGCTGGGTGTGGTGGCAGGCGCCTGTAATCCCAGCTACTTGGGAGGCTGAGGCAGAAGAATCGCTTGAACCCAGGAGATGGAGGTTGCAGTGAGCTGAAATGGCGCCACTGCACTCTAGCCTGGGTGACAAGAGAAAAACTCTGTCAAAAAAAAAAAAAAAAAAAAAAAAAGAAAAAGGAAGGAGAAAGAGAGGAATTGGGATAAAGAAATGGGGTGGTGGCGGGGGAGGGAGGTGGAGTTAGGCAAGGAGCTGTAGGTGGAGAAGCTAGTGCGTGCGTAGCTGAGCCGGTGGTGGTCTAGAGGCGAGCTTCCATTTCCCCAAAATATAGTGTTATCATTTCCCATGATTTTCATATTTAATATCATTTTAGAATTTTTAATATAAGCCAATAGATTATTGAAGACCACTCCATTATTCATTGGGTGGAACATTCTTGCATTTTGATTGCAAGCATCATTTTCTGCCACTCTCTTGAAATGCCTTAGGCTTCCTGACACCACCTTGTACACCCTCCACTCTAAAAGCTGAGAGTGGGGGCTCTCGGCTTGGCGGGCTCTGTGACCAGCATGGACAGGTGCCCGGTGCCCTGGGCCTGGACTAGCCATCGATGCCTGGGCAAGGGGCTTACAGCTGTCGGGATTTCAAACAGCTCTATCTTGCAATGGCCTCATGTAGTCATTTAAACTTCCAGGATTTAATCATCACGCCTGGCATAAAAATAAAGGAAGGTGGGTGGGGAGGACAGGAAAATGTTAATGCAAGCACACAAGACCACAGGCTGCAGCAGCTTGAGGCAGGAAGTGTGTTTTTGCCCCTGGCTGCAGAGTGGATTCTGGCGTTTAAGCTGACACTTTGTGCAGCCGGTCACCTGAGCACCTGCCAATCCATCCCCCTGCTCCATCTGTCTGGGTGTAGCTGGGGAAACAGGATGGTCCCACCAGGGATGGAAAGCCAGTCTGCTCTGGGCTAAATGTCCTGTGTCCCCTCCAAATTTATGTGTTGAAGCCCTAAGTCCCAGTGGGGTGGTACTAGGAGGTAGGGCCTCTGGGAGGTGATTAGGTCATGAGGGTAGAGCCCTCGTGAAGGGGAGTAGCGCCCTTATGAGAAGAGGTACCAGGAGCTTGCTCTCTTTCTTACATTGTAACGATACAGTGATACCGCTTCTTGGCCTTTTGGCTAAGATCAAGTGTAAGGATACAATGAGAAGTCACCATCTACAAGCAGGAAGAGGGAGCTCGCTAGAACTTCCAGCTTCCAGAACTGTAAGAAATTAACAGGGCCGGGCGGTTGGCTCACACCTGTAAACCCAGCACTTTGGGAGGCCCAGGCGGGCGGATCACGAGGTCAAGAGATCGAGATCGTCCTGGCTAACACGGTGAAACACCGTCTCTACTAAAAATACAAAAAATTAGCCGGGCGTGGTTGCAGGCGCCTGTAGTCCCAGCTACTCGGGAGGCTGAGGCCGGAGAATGGCCTGAGCCCGGGAGGCGGAGCTTGCAGTGAGCGGAGATCGCGTCACTGCACTCCAGCCTGGGCGACAGAGCGAGCGTCCATCTCAAAAGAAAAAAAGAAAAAAAGAACTTAACAGATCGAAGCCACCTAGTCTGCGGCATTTTGTTTTGGCAGCTGGAGCTGAGCAAGTCACGGCCCTTCTGAGTGATGAAGTGAAGCCCGTGACGGGGCCTGTAAGGGTGGCTGCTAGAAACCCCAGCCAGGGTGACATTTGTCCTGCTTCTCTCTGGCCCATCTAAGGGATTTCTCCAAGGCGGTTTGGACTACACACACGTTTTGCTTGGAGCATCGGCTTATAACCCCAGCCCGAGAGAGCCGTGGAGTACTTGTGTGGGTTAATTCACTCTTTCCCTCGTTCATGAAGGGTATCCCTGAAGCCCTGCTCAGTGTCAAAGAAAACAATCGATTCTCCAGTTATTCGTCCGCCCAAGGCCAGGTTATCTGGGTAATGGACTGGAGGGATGTGAGTCCCTGTGGATTAGAGGTCCTTGTGCAGAGTGACAAATTCGGATGAGTTCAGCCCCTGGCTAAAATCAGCCTTCCTCGTGGCTCCTTGTGAATACAGCGGACTATTCATCAATTCTGCACATCCCCGTGAACCACTTCCAGAGGAGGCTGCTGGGTCTTTAGAATAATGTTTCTCAAGCCCAGGG
Organism: Pongo abelii; assembly: GCF_028885655.2. Classification (NCBI taxonomy): domain Eukaryota; kingdom Metazoa; phylum Chordata; class Mammalia; order Primates; family Hominidae; genus Pongo; species Pongo abelii. The sequence goes on from NC_071991.2 coordinate 8,180,744, forward strand.
AAAAAGCTGGGTGCCCCAGGACCCCATTTTAATCAGTGTTGCAAGCATCTATTCCTCATAGCCAGAGAGAATCCAACCCTTTAACCTCACCGCCGCGCCCTGTGTTTTTGTGTTTGCTGCAGAGCTGCCCGATCAACGGATAAATTCATTAGGTTGTACGTTTTAACCTCCACAGCTTCCCTCTTCCGCTCCGTTCCTGGCTTACAACCGGGAGGCATTCCTAGTAAGCCGATCGTCTGCCTTTGGCAGGCAGGCGAGCCAGCCGGGTTCTGCATTAACGGTGTGGGGTTTTTTCATTTTTATTTATGGTGCACGTCTGAGACAAGCCAAGTGTTGAATCGTCCAGGGTATTACGGAGCAAATATCCCCGCACATTTCAAAAATCTTCTATCTGTCTGAACAAGGGGTTGCCAAGGGGAAATTTACCTAACCAGCTGCTTTTTTTTTTTATGATGAAGAGAGGGAGAGTGTCCAGGCTCATTGTTGGATTGGAACGTTGTCATGTGGGCACCAAAGAAGACTTTGTAAAGCGGACGCAACATGTTCCCAGCCAGGGCCCAGTAGAGCAGCTCTGTCACTTCCTGCCACCCCGCAAATTGTACTGATTTGCTTTAGTGGTAAAGTCACATGCTATTTCTTTTTTTTTTTTAATTTTTAATTTTATTTTCCATAAGTTATTGGGGTACACATGGTATTTGGTTACACGAGTAAGTTCTTTAGCAGAGATTTGTGAGATTTTTGGTGCACCCATCACCCGAGCAGTACACGCTGCATCACATTTGTAGTCTTTTATTCCTCGACCCCTCCCACTCTTCCTCGCAGGTCCCCAAAGTCTGTTGTGTCATTCTTACACCTTTGCATCCTCATAGCTTAGATCCCACATATCAGTGAGAACATACGATGTTTGCTTTTCCATTCCTGAGTTACTTCACTTGGAATAATAGTCTCCAATCTCATCCAGGTCATTGCAAATGCTGTTAATTCATTCGTTTTTATGGCTGAGTAGTATTCCATCACATATATAGCACAGTTTCTTTATCCACTTGCGGATTGATGGGCATTTGGGTTGGTTCCACGATTTTGCAATTGTGAATTGTGCTGCTACAAACATGCACGTGCAAGTTTTTTTTCGAATAATGACTTCTTTTCCTCTGGGTAGATACCCGGTAGTGGGATTGCTAGATCAAACGGTAGTTCTGCTGTTAGTTCTTTAAGAATCTCAACACTGTTTTCCATAGTGGCTGTACTAGTCTACATTCCCACCAGCAGTGTAGAAGTGTTGCCTGATCAACGCATCCACACCAACATCTACTGTTTTTTTATTTTTTGATTATGGCCATTCTTGCAGGACTAAGGTGGTATTGAATTGAGGTTTTGATTTGCATTTCCCTGATCATTACTGACATTAGTGATGTTGAGCTTCATGGCTATTTCTTTTTATATATTGAGCTTTTCTTTCCTTTTTTTTTTTTTTTAGAGATGGCATCTTGCTCTGTCACCCAGGCTGGAGTGCGGTGGTGCAATCATAGCTCACTACAGCCTTGAACTCCTGGGCTCAAGTGATCCTCTTGCCTCAGCCTCCTGAGTAATTGGTACTACAGGCAAGTGCCACCATACTCACCTAATTTTTTTATTTTATTTTATTTTATTTTATTTTATAGACACTGGGTTTTGCTATGTTGCCTAGGCTGGTCTTGAATTCCTGGCCTCAAGTGATCCTCCCAGCTTGGCGTCCCATAATGCTAGGATTACAGGTGTGAGCCACCATGGCTGGCCCATGGCTCTTTCTCTTCTTTTCTCTTCTCTTCTCTTCTTTCTCTCTCTCTTTCTCTCTCTCTCTCTTTCTTTCTTTTTTTATTCAGAGTCTTGCTCTGTCACCAAGACTGGAGTGCAGTGGTGCGATCTCGGCTCACTGCAACCTCTGCCTCCCAAGTTCAAGCGATTCTCCTGCCTCAGCTTCCCAAGTAGCTGGGACTACAGGCATGTGCCACCACACCCAGCTAATTTTGTATCTTTAGTAGAGATGGGATTTCACTATATGTTGGCCAGGCTGATCTCAAACTCCTGACCTCAAGTGAGCCACCTGCCTTGGCCTTCCAAAGTGCTGGGATTACAGGTGTGAGCCAATGCACCCAGCTGCCCATGGCTATTTCTGTATTCCAGTTCAAAATTAAAGTTAGTTCCAGTGGAGGGGCTGATAAGAGAGAAACATGTCTCTTCCCACACTTCCTTGTCTTTCAGACCTTGGTTTATTAGAGTAGGATTTCTATTCTCCCTAATTTACCTTCATGGCTGTAAGAAAAGATGAGAGGGACCAGGATCGGAGCAATCAATCTGCCTCTCTTTCTGATGGGAAGCTGGGCCTCTGGGCTGGGGAGATGTTGACCACCTGGAGAACATTACAGAGGAAGGCACCATCATTTGTGAACATATAAAAGCCACGTGATTTCCAGTCATTTTCAGCCAGAACATCTGCTTTATTAATATTGAATGAAAGTGCTTTAGGCTGTTAAGAAAACATTACTGTAAAACGTGTAAGTATAATGATACAGTTTATGAGATCCCCTGTATGGGAAAACAGGCAAAAGGGTGCTTTTACACTGTTTTTTTTTTCTCATATGCAAGTGTGATAGGTAATAAGAACATAAATCTACATGGAATCATAAGAATAAAATTTACGGTCTCTTCCTGATATGAAAATCATCTTGGATTGCATCATCCTCTTTTCTTTGTGAGATGAATCCAGGCTTATTTTGAACGTTACTGTATCCATCTGAAATATCAGTGCAACAGAGTCTAATTACAAGGGCTTGATGGAATATATTTCTGTTAGTTCTGCGATTGGCAAGGGCAGAATGATCTGGTAGCCAATTCTCCAGCATCACTCGCCTTCGTGGAGGGAAAGCGTGAAGGGGAAGATCTTACTGGAACTCAGTGTAAAGGCATTTGGTAGTTCTGCAAACATCTGCCATCCATTGCAAACGTAGCGGCAAGCTTTGGAGGAAATGAGCACGTGCTAATAGGGTAGCGTACATCTTCATTAAGACAGATATTTGTGGGGCCTGAAAAACCGCCTTCATCCATACGCATAGCTTCTCAGGCAGGCAGGGAGTGCAGGTCATAGAGGTGGTTGATAGAGCATTTTTTCCCCGCCAGAAATCTCTATTAACCAGCAGATCTGCACACCTAAGGTAGGAATAGCAATTCATACTCATAACTATGGCCCTCCAGCAACAAAAAATCCTGGTGAGCCTTTGTGTGTATCAGAGCCAGATTAAATTATGGTCACCGAGGTTTTAGTGCCAAGTGCATTTTGTTCTTTTATAATTCTCTGAGAACAGGAGATCTGTGCAAGGTACACATGAATGCTCCATTAACAGGGATATCTGAGACAGAAGGGCCCTCTCTGCCAGCCTTGCTGGGGAGCAGAGTTAACTGAAATCTGCTAGTGAAAGTGACAAACAGTGGCCCAGCAAGCCTAGTTCTTCTTATTGTGGTGACAGTAGCAAACGTAGCAGTCAGGATGGGGCTGGTGTGAGCTGGCCATAGGGAGAGGGACAGAATTCTTAACTCACTGGATGTCTCTATGGTATGGGGAAGAGCTCGTGGGCATTGGCCCCTGCAGAGTATGGCATGCAGAAATGTATCTGGGCCTCAATGGTCCATGAATAGCTCATCCTTGCCAACAAGCCAAAATGTCAACCCAGTGTGGAATTTAGGGGAATTCTGAGGCCCAGTGACACGAGCAGCTGGGCAGTGTTGTTATAGGACCACCAGGTTTGTATGTCCATTAGAAAACAATAGGCCAATACATTGAGACAGCAGGATTTGCAGCAGAGAAAGAGTTTAATGATTGCAGGGCACTGAGCAAGGAGATGGGAGAAGATCCTCAAATCCATCTTCCTGAGGAGTTCTGGCCTGGGTTTTTTTTTTTTTTTGAGACAGAGTCTCACTCTGTCACCCAGGCTGGAGTGCAGTGGTGTGATCATAGTTCACTGCAGCCTTTACTTCTTGGGCTCAAGCAATCCTCATACCTCAGCTCCCTGAGTAGCTGGGACTACAGGTGCATGCCAACATGCCCAGCTTTTTTTTTTTTTTTTTTTTGGTAGAGATAGGGGCCTCACTATATTGCCCAGGTTGGTCTTGAACTCCTGGACTCAAGCAATCCTCTTGCTTCAGCCTCCCAAACTGTTGGGATTATAGGTGTGAGCCACCAAGTCCGGCCGAGTTCTGGGCTACGATTTTTAAGGGACCATGGAGGGCAAAGGGTTGGAAAATTGGGGTCGTTGATTGATTGCGGTAAAGGAGATGAAATATCAGGATGTGGAAACTGCATTCTTTGGTGAGTCAGCTTCTCATGCAGTCCTTCAGACCAGTTGGTGTCAGTATGCAGGACCTGAAAGAACATCTCAAATGGAAAACGTAATGTTTTATAATGTTCAAGTTGGTATCTATAGAGCTGTTAAGGGGACCTATAATTTTCTAATAGGGTCTACATGATTCTAGGACAATAGGCACCACACAGCTATGTGGAAACAGGTCAGAAAGCAGGCTGAGACCTAATGATAAATGCTGAATGTGCTGTAAGCTTGGTTTATTTTAATTTCTTCCCCTCCCTTCTTCCCTGATTAATTTTATAAAGTTTATAGGGACAGTTTCGGTGTCCAAACAGAGCACTCACTGCGCCACTTGAGGCTTGGAGGGACAGCGACTTGCCCATATGACTCAACTTCAAAGTGTCAGAACACGATCTTAGAACCCCACCTCCTGCCATCTGGAATCTGGCTTGTCCCCCATGGTACGCAGAATTCTCTGTCCTGGCTCAGTGGTTCAGCAACAATGGTCCTCTGCTCTCTGAAGATGTCAAAGCTCACTCCTGCCTCGGGACCTTTGCACGGGTCCTTATTGCCACCTGGAATGTTTGCTTCCTTGGCATTTGCATGGCTGGCTCCTTTTGTCATCCCATTCATGGCATGGATACCACCTCAACGTTGACCTTCCCTGATCACCCAATCTAGAATGGCCATTGGGTCACTTTCCGTCATGCCATCTTGTTTAAATACCCCACACGTGCCCCTCACATGCTAATATTTTCTCTGGTCTTTTTTTTTCCTTCTTCTTTTTTGAGATGGAGTCTTGCTCTGTTTCCCAGGCTGGAGTGCAGTGGTGCGATCTTGGCTCACTGCAAACTCTGCCTGCCGGGTTCAAACAATTCTCGTGCCTCAGCCTCCCGGGTAGCTGGGATTACAGGTGTGCACTTTGTGCCTCAGCCTCCCGAGTAGCTGGGATTACAGGTGTGCACAACCACACTCAGCTAACTTTTGTATTTTTAGTAGAGACAAGTTTCACCATGTTGGCCAGGCTGGTCTCCAACTCTTGACCTCAAGAGGTCTGCCTGCCTCGGCCTCCCAAAATGCTGGTATTGCATGTGTGAGCCACTGCGCCCGGTCTTCTGGTCTTCATGTGGAGTGTATTGTCTGTCTCCATGAGGTTGGAGGATGGGTACATCTTGTTCTAAGCTGCATCTCCAATGCATCGTGCACATTGCAGGTGATCTTAAATGTGGTGGAAGGAATGAAGTAATGAATTGCTTTTGGGCAACTGTGGTTTGACCCAGAATACATCCAAATCCAGCTCTGGAGGTCCAGAGCTGTGCCCTTGACTGACAACAGGCCATCGATCCTTCACTCCCCTGTGGATGGGATGACATGGAGGAGAGTAACTTTTGGGGACAGGAAAACGTTTGAAATGTGGGTGCTGCTTCAGGCCTGGGGAAGGTGGGGTGTGCTGAGAGCAACATCTTCTAGTCAAGGTCATCAGCAACAAGGCAAGACTCACTCAGTTGAGGCTGAGGTGAGAGGACTGCTTGAGGTCAGGAGTTCAAGACCAGCTTGGGCAACGTAATGAGACCCCATTTCTACAAAGAATTAAAAAATTAGTGGGATGTGGTAGCGTGCACCTGTAGAACCAGCTACTCCAGAGGCTGAGGTGGGAGGTTTGCTTGAGTCCAGGGGTTCAAGGCTGCAGTGAGCTGTGATTGCACCCTTGCATTCTAGCCTGGGCAACAGGGTGAGGCCCTGAACTCTCCCTCTCCCTGGACCGCAAAACAAAGGTTTTTCACAAAATTGAGTCACAAGTGACAAAAGCAAAAAATAAAAAATAAAAAACAGGCCAGGCGTGGTGGCTTATGCCTATAACCCCAGAACTTTGGGAGGCCGAGGTGGATGGATAATTTGAGGTCAGGAGTTCAAGACCAGCCTGGCCAATATGGTGAAACCCCATCTCTACTAAAAATACAAAAATTAGCCAGGCATGGTGGTGGCCGCCTGTAGTCCCAGCTACTTGGGAGGCTGAGGCAGAAGAATTGCTTGAGCCTGGGAGGTGGAGGTTGGAGTGAGCCAAGATGGCACCACTGCACTCCAGCCTGGGCAAAAGAGTGAGATGTTGTCTCAAAAAATAAAAAAAAAAAGATAAAATAAAAACCAAACTCAAAACCTACCTAAGATCTCCCCAGGAATCATCTGGAGCAAGAATTAGGAGCTATGACAAAGATATCCTCAGAGAGGGTCCCAGCACTTCTCCCATGCAGGCATGGAAGAGCAGAAGGCAGAAAAATCCAAGTTCAGAACTTGGATGGGCCAGACACTTGTAATCTCAGCGCTTTGGGAGGCCAAGATAGGAGAATCACTTGAGCCCAGGAGTTCAAGACCAGCCTGGGCAACACAGCGAGATGCTGTCTCAAAAAAAAAAAAATTATCTGGGCATGATAGTACACACCTGTAGTCCCAGCTATTCAGGAGACTGAGGCAGGAGGGTCACTTGAGCTTAGGAGTTTGAGGCTTCAGGGAGCTATGACTGCACCCCTGCACTCCAGCCTGGGTGACAGGAAGACCTTGTCTCACCAAAAAAGAAAAAAAAAAAAAAAAGAACTTGAATGAATGGAATCCAGGCAGTTGACTGGAGCCCAGGTCTGCCCTCTCTGCGGCTTGTCTGCATAGTGACTGACAGCTCTCCCTGGCTTCTTCTCAGGAATTGTATTAGTCCATTTTCATGCTGCTGATAAAGACATACCTGAGACTGGGAAGAAAAATAAGTTTAATTGGACTTACAGTTCCACATGCCTGGGGAGGCCTGATAATCATGGCAGAAGGCAAAAGGCACGTCTTACATGGTGGCAGACAAAAGAGAATGAGAGCCAAGCAAAAGGGGTTTCCCCTTATCAAACTGTCATATCTCATGAGATTTATTCACTATCATGAGAACAGTATGGGGGAAACTGCCCCCATGATTCAAATTATCTCCCACTGGGTCCCTCCCACAACACATGGGAATTATGGGAGTACAATTCAAGATGAGATTTGGGTGGGGGCACAGTTGAACCATATCAGGGATACAATAAAGGCCATACGCACCTGCAGGCACAAGTGGGTGTTGCATACAGTACAAATGTCAAATGGTTCTTACTGGACAGCCCCATCCATAAGCCAAAAATCAAGACCCAATTCCTCACGGCAGCACCAGCCTGAATTACAGCAAACATTTCTAGCTCCAGGTTGATCTTTGGAGACAGAGGCTCATGTGTCTTAGACCAGTGAGAGATCACAGTCCTGCTTGAATAATAGCAATGATAGTAATAACTGGGGATGGCGGTACTGACAGTTTGCATTTAGGAAGAATGTTCTATGGGCTGGACACTGTGCTAAACACATTCCACCTACTGCTGTATCCAACTCACACTAAAGCCATTTCACCAATGATAAAACTGGGGCTTAAAGAAATAAAATAATATGCCTACCCAAGCTCACTTGACTGATAAATGACGGATAAGAGTGAGGATTTAAACCCTGGAGTCTGACACCCAAGCCTCCCTATGAGCCACCATGGCTCATGGTCTTTACTAGGGTTAAATGAGACCCAGGGAGGTCTTGTCATGTGTGGAAGAGACGGAGAGTGGCTGGAGGGGAGCCATTGCTCCCTGTCTGAGAGTGAAGACGATGACATAATTCATGGAAACGCTGTCATCTGTGGCTGGTGGTTGGAAAGGTCCCAGCTGGGTCTCCATCTCGTGCTAATGATTTTGCAGCAACATAGGGTCTCAAAGGAGCTTAAATGCAACACTCTCCAAGTTCAAAAGGGAGAACATAAAATTTCCATCAAAGTAATATTGTAGTGAGAGCCTCCTTTTCCCTGAGGCTGATTGGACAAATTGCATTCAATACTTTTGAGTTCTTCCTGGCTAAAGATGGAGGTCATTGACAGGAACTTCTTTTCTTTCTTCCTTTCTTTCTTTCTTTCTTTCTTTCTTTCTTTCTTTCTTTCTTTCTTTCTTTCTTTCTCTTTTTCTTTCTTTCTTTCTTTCTTTTTCTTTCTTCCTTTCTTCCTTCCTTCCTTCCTTTCTTTCCTTCCTTCTTTCTTTTTCTTTCTTTCCTTTCTTTCTCTTTCTTTCCTTCCTTCCTTCCTTCCCTCCCTCCCTCCCTCCCTCTTTCTTTCTTTCTTTCTTTCTCTTTCTTCTTTTTTTTTTTTTTTAGACAGAGTCTTGCTCTGTTGCCCAGGCTGGAGTGCAATGGCATAATCTTGGCTCACTGCAACCTCTGCCTCCGGTTCAAGCAATTATCATGCCTCAGTCTCCTGAGTAGCTGGGACTACAGGCACACATGACCACACCTGACTAATTTTTTTTTGTATTTTTAGTGGACACAGGGTTTCTCCATGTTGCCCAGGCTGGTCCTGAACTCCTGAACTCCTGAGCTCGGGCAATCCACCTGCGTTGGCCTCTGAAAATGCTAGGATTACAGGCATGAGCCACCGGGCCTGGCCTGGAACTTTATATATATATATATTCCGTAGAGATGGAATCTCACTATGTTGCCCAGGTTGGTCTCAATCTCCTACCTTAAGTGATCCCGCTTCAACTTCTCAAGTAGCTAGGACTACAGGCATGTGCCACCATGCCTGTCTAATTTTTTAAAACAATTTTTTTTTTTGTAGGGGGGTGGTATCACTATGTTGCCCATCCTGGTCTTGAACTCCTGGCCTCAAGCAATCCTCCTGCCTTGGCCTCCCAAAGCACTGGGATTATAGGCATGAACCACCATGCCAGGCCAGGAACTTTTTTTAAGGTTGAAGCCAGTGGCCTTGCAGGCAATAAATAGTAGAGGGTAGACCCAGCAGCATAGCCAGGCTGAGCCCTCAGAGAGTCCCAGTGAATCGGGAAGGGGGATGGAGAAGCCAGACAGAGCTGGTTCAAACCCCTATCTGTGTCTTCCTTGTATGTGACCTGGGCACATTACTTAACCCTTTGTGAGCCTTAGTTTTCTCTCCTGTACAATGGGAACAATGTATCCCTTGCAGGGCTTTAATGAGGAACAAGGATATTCAATGTGATATGCTTGACATTGAATTGGTTTCCAGCACAGACTATCAACTCTGCTAGGACTCTGTGCATTTTTTTTTTCTTTTTAGATGGAGTCTCACTTTGTTGCCCAGGCTAGAGTTCAGTGGCGTGATCTTGGCTCACTGCAATCTCCAGTTCCTAAGTTCAAGTGATTCTTGTGCCTCAGCCTCCTTAGTAGCTAGGATTGCAGGCACCCGCCACCACGCCCAGCTAATTTTTGTATTTTTGTAGAGACAGGGTTTCACCATGTTGGCCAGGCTAGTCTCAAACTCCTGACCTCAAGTGATCTGCCCGTCTCGGCCTCCCAAAGTGTTGGGATTACAGGCATGAGCCACTGCACCTGGCTGGACTCTGTGCCTTTTGAACAAGGTGTCAGGTGGAAAAATATTTTCCTGGATGTCTGCCCTCCTGTGCAATGCTTCTGAGAGCTCTGAGACCCACCTGCCCCGACAGAGGCGCCCTGATGACCTCCCCTGCTGGTGCCCATTTGCCCTGTTCCCCTGCAGAATGTGACCTGTGATGCAGTCCAAGGAATTCCTACCATAAGTGGGTCCCTGACGGGCTGCCCCTCTTAAGAAGGCCCCATGCAGGCCGGGTGCGGTGGCTCACACCTGTAATTCCAGCACTTTGGGAGGCCAAGACAGGCGGATCACCTGAGAGATTGGGAGTTCGAGACCAACCTGACCAACATGGAGAAGTCCCTTCTCTACTAAAAATAAAAAATTAGCCGGGCATGGTGGTGCATGCCTGTAATCCGAGCTACACGGGAGGCTGAGGCAGGAGCATCGCTTGAACCTGGGAGGCAGAGGTTGCAGTGAGCTGATATTGTGCCACTGCACTCCAGCCTGGGCAACAAGAGCAAAACTCCATCTCTCCATCTCAAAAAAAAAAAAAAAAAAAAAAAAAAGAAAGAAAGAAAAGAAAAGGGAAAAAGAAGGCCCCATGCAAAAGGTGGTGAAGTGCGAGTAGGCTGGGGAAGCTGGGTTGATGGGCTCCTGGAGTGTGCAGAGTGATTAACACCTGGAGGCACGAGAGAGGCTCTGGTCAGCTCCTGTGCTGAGGAGCTGGAGAAGGTGAATGAATGTTGGGGGGTGGGGAGGGAGTGTCTTGACAAGTGTAGACCTTTTTTTTTTTTTTTTTTTTTGAGAATGGAGTCTCACTCTGTTGCCCAGGCTGGAGTGCAGTGGCGCGATCTCGGCTCACTGCAACCTCCACGTCCCAGGTTCAAGCAGTTCTCCTGCCTCAGCCTCCCGAGTAGCTGAGATTACAGGCGCCCATCACCACGTCTGGCTATTTTTTGTATTTTTTAGTAGAGACGGGATTTCACGGTGTTGGCCAGGCTGGTCTCGAACTCCTGACCTCGGGTGATCTGCCTGCCTCGGCCTCCCACAGTGCTGGGATTACAGGCGTGAGCTATCGTGACTGGCCAAGTGCAGCCTCTTGAAGTCTGTCCTGGATTGAATTGTGTACCCCCCAAAATTCATGTCCTTCCTGGACCTCAGAATGTGACTTTATTTGGAAACAGGTCATTGCAGAAGTAATGGAAATAATGAGTTAAGGTCAAATGAGCTCGTACTGTGGTAGGGGAGCCTTTGATCTGACACAACTGGTGTCCTTATCATCAGAGGAGGACACAGAGACACACAGAGGGAAGACAGGCGTACGATGACAGAGACAGAGATTAGAGTGGTGTATGCACAAGCCGCCGTCCCGTAAGGATTGCTGGCAGCCGCAGGCAGAGGCAGGCAGATCGCCTGATCCCAGGCGTTCAAGACCAGCCTGGGCAACATGGCGAGACCTCATCTCTACAAGAAATGCAGACATTAGCTGGGCATGGTGGTGCGAACCTGTAGTTCCAACTACCAACTACTTGAGAGGCTGAAGTAGGAGGATCACCTGAGCCTGGGGAAAGTGAGGCTGCAGTGAGCCATGATTGTGCCACTGTACTGCACCCTGAGCAAGAGTGAGACCCTTTCTCAAGAAGCCAGGAAGGACACAAGGAGCAGATCATCCCCCTGAGCCCCAAAGAAGAAAACAACCTGGCAACAGCTTGAGTTTGGTGTTGTTCTGAGGCACCTAGTTTGTGTCACAGGAAACTAAGACAGACACGCCCAGAGGGTGTGAGGAAGAGGGTCTGCAGAGTCGGCTCTTGGGGCCCCCCAGGCAGAACAAGGAGGAGACAAGCTCTAAAAACTGCATACATTGCATGCGACAGCAAATAAACCAATTGGTATAAGGAAGCACACAGGTTGATAGCACACAATACATTCAGAAACAGTTTCCCATATGCATGAAAACGTTTGGCATTTCAAATCAGTAGAGAAAAAGTGGGATTATCCAAGACATGGTATTGAGATAACTTAGCACAGTCTGAAAAACATGAAACTGGGGTCCCTCCGTTGCTCCTTATGTAAAAATGAATTCTAGATGGATCAGAGAATTAAATGTCTTATCAAAAAAAACAAAGCCACAGCTTCCAGGATGGTGGAATAGACACACTTTTCACAATTCCTCCTTTGAATTTGAATATTGGATGTAAAACAAACCTTTGAATATTGGATGTAAAACAAACAGACGAAGACTCAGAATGGTGGGGAGAGAAGGCAGATGGGCTGGGAGTTCAGAACCCGAGGAATGGCATGGCAGTGAGGTCCCTGGGTTTTCTTCTTGTCTCATATATCCCAGACTGTGTTCTGGAGAAGCTGGCAGCCTAGAAATGCCAACAGGTACAGGTTTTTTTTTTTTTTAAACACTCTAAAAAAAAGCCTACTTTTTTTAGCCAAATGACTAGAGGAAAGGGCCAGGAAAGGGACAGCCTCATGAGATCAAAAAAAAAAAAAAACTTTGGGCTAGAGGTGGCGGCTCCCACTTGTAATTCCAGCACTTTGGGAGGTGGAGGCAGGTGGATCGCTTGATCCCAGGCATTCAAGACCAGCCTGGGCAACACAGCGAGACCTCGTCTCTACAAAAAATACAAAAATTAGCTGGACATGGTGGTGCAAACCTGTAGTTCCAGCTACTTGGGAGGCTAAGGTGGGAGGATCACCTAGGCCTGGGGAGATCGAGGCTGCAGTGAGCCATGATCGTGCCACCGTACTCCAGCCTGAGCAACAGCGTGAGACTCTCACTCAAAAAGAAATCCCAAAACTTTAGACAATAACCTCTGCACTCCAGCCAAATAAAGCGGAAAGCACTGAGACCCTATGCCCACTCCTGCCAGCAAAGGCCAAGGGTAGATCTCAGACTGTCACCTTTTTTAGTTGTAATGAGGCACCCTAACCCACCCCTGCACTGAGGTGGTGGCAGAGAAGTCTCCAGTGAGGACTGATACTTGCATTCCTGCTGGGTGCTCATGAGACCCCCTCCCTCTGCAGGTTTGGTAGACACCCTTGTGGAACCTAGACTGACACCCCCACCCAGTGATAACGAGGCACCCCTTCTCCTCCCTGTTGGAGTGATTCGAAGGAGTTCTGGTAAAACAGAGGGTTTAAATAAAATCCACAGTCTTGTAACATATTATAAGAGTGATTTCAACTTAAGAAATCACTCATTATACCAAAATCGAGAAATATCTCAACTCGAATGAGACAAAGCAATCAACAGACACCAACACTGAGATGGCACAGATGTTAAAATTATCTGAAATGGATTTTAAAGCTGCTGTCATAAAAATGCTTCCATAATTGTGAACCCACTTGAAACAAATGAAAATGTAGAATGTCTCAGCAAAGGATTAGGAAGTCCTGGCAAAGAAATAGAAGATATGAAAAACAACAAACGGAAATTTTATTTTTATTTTTTATTTTTATTTTTACTTTTTGGTTTTTGAGACAGAGTCTGGCTCACAGTCTGGATCTCAGCTCACTGCAACCTCCGCCTCCTGGGTTCAAGCAATTCTCCTGCCTCAGCCTCGTGAGTAGCTGGGACTACAGTCACGTGCCACCATGCCTGGCTAATTTTTGTATTTTTAGTAGAGACGGGGGTTTCGCCATGTGGCCCGGGTGGTGTTGAACTCCTGACCTCAGGTGATCCCACCCACCTTGGCCTTCCAAAGTGCTGGGATTACAGGCATGAGACACTGCATCCAGCCTCAAATGGAAATTTTAGAACTGAAAAATACAATAATCAAAATGAAACCTCAGTGAATGAGCTTGACCACAGAACGATGGGACAGAGGAAAGAAGTGGCAAACTTGATAAAAGAATAATAGAAATTACCCAAGCTGAACAACAGGGAGAAGATGGGCTTGTATAAAGCCTCAAGGATCCATAGGATAATAATAAAAGATCTAACATTAATGTCATAGAAGTCCTGAAAAGAGAGTAGAAAGAGGGTGGGGCTAAAAACTCTTCAAAGAAAGAATGGCTGAACACCCCTCCCAACCTAATTTGGTGGAAGACATAAACCTGCAGGTTGAAGAAGCTTGGTAAACAAACCTCAATCAGGAAAATGCAAAGAAATATATTCCAAGACACATCATAATCAGATTTCTAAAAAAAAAAATCTGGAACGCAATGAGAGAAAATAACACTTTATCTATATGAAAAAATAAGTCAAATTATAGGAGATATCTCATTTGAAACCATAAAGGCCGTAAAAGAAGCAGCACAAGAGTTTTCAAATGCTTACAGAAAAGAATCGTCAGCCCAGAATTCTACATGAAGTAAAAATGTCCTTTGGAAATGGAGAGGCATTTAAGATATCCTCAGATTAAGAGAAACTAAGAGATTCGGTCACCAGCCAACCTACTCTGAAAGAATGGCTAACGAAAGGTCTCAGCTGGGTGCAGTGGCTCATGCCTGTAATCCCAGCAATTTTAGGGGCCAAGGCAAATGGATTGCTTGAGCTCAGGAGTTCGGAACCAGACTGAGCAACCTGGTAAAGCCCTGTCTCTACAAAGAAATACAAAAATTAGCTGGGCATGGTGGTGCACACTGGTAGTCCCAGCTACTTAGGAGGCTAAGGTGGGAGGATTGCTTGAGTCCAGAAGGTTGAGGCTGAGGTGAGCCGTGATCACACCACTGCACTCCAGCCTGGGTGACAGAGCAAGATCCTGTCTCAGAAAAAAGAAAATGATAAAGAATGAATCTTGGAACACCAAGAAAAAAGAAAGAAAGACAGAAAGGCTAAAAATATGTGTAAATAAAATATGCTTTCCTTGTATTTTTCAGTGTTCTAAGTTAGGTCTGATGGTTAAGTAAAAAGTATAACATTGATGAAGTACTCAATTTATGTAGAGGAAATATTTAAGACAATTAAATTATAAATGGGAAAGTGTAAAGGGAAGTAAAGTTTCTGCATTACCTTCAAACTGATTAAATGTTGACACTAGTAGACTATGATTCATTATGTATACATAGTAAAATATCTAAGGTAACCTTAAAAAGTATGCAAAGAGATACATTAAAAACCATAAATAAGAACAGAATTCTAAACAAATGTTCAAGTAAACCACAGGAAGGCAGATAAAAGAAAACAGAGAAATGACATAAAAAAGAAAACAAAAAATAAAATGTCAGGCTTAAGCCCTAACAAATTAATAATTAGATTAAACATAAATGGCCTAAATATACCAGTTAAAAGACAGACATTAGCATAGCAAATTCAAAAACAGCCACTGTGGAAAATAATTTAGCAGTTTTTTAAAAATTTAAGAAACACTTACCATATGGTGTAGCAATTGCACTCTTGGATGTTTATCCTAGAGAAATGAAAACTTATATCCATGCAAAAATGGATTATTCATAGCAGCTTTATTTGTAATGGCAAAAACTGGAATAACCCTACAACTGGTGAATAGTTTAACAAACTGTGGAGCATCCATGAAATACTACTTAGCAGTAAAAAGGAATGAACTATTGATACAGGCAACAACTTAGATGGGTCTCAAGGGCATTATGATGATTCAGAAAAGCCAATCTCAAAAGGTCACTGAGTGTAGGATTCCATTTATATAAAATTCTCAAAATGACAAAATTATAGTGATGAAAAACAAATTAGCCTGGAGGTAGAGGTGGTGGAGGGAAGGAGTATGAGTGTGCCTATAAAGAGATAGCATGAGGGAGATCTTTGTGGTGATATACAGTTCTGTATCTTGATTGCAATGGTGGTTACACGAATCCACACAAGTGATAAAATTACATAGAACTACAATTACACATTGTACCAACGTCAATTTCTAAACCTATGTAAGCTGTAACCACTGGGAGAAACTGGGTGGGGATTATATACAACCTCTCTGTCCTATCTTGATAACGTTCTATAAATCTATAATTGTTTCAGAATAAAATGTTTAAAAAGAAAATAAAATTATAGAAGCAAGTGTGAGTGAAATAAAATACAAAACCTAGAACTCAAAAAGGAAAGAATTGATAAATTTGACTACAGAAAATTCTAAAACTTCCATTGGCAGAGAAGACCGTAACATAAAGTCAAGAACAATGAAACACTGGGAAAACATATTTGCAACATCTGTGGCAGACGAATGGGACAGGCCAGTTTCTCTGCTTTATAAAGAATTTGCATAAGTCAATAAGAAAATAAAACAATAGAAAAATAGGCAAAGGATGTGAATGGTCAATTTATAGTAAAATAAGCACAAATGGCCAGTAAATGTGGGAAAGCTGCCCAGCCTCATTCTTAAAGAAAGAAATGTAAAACAAACAACAGGGAAATTTGTTGTTCGTTTATCAGGTTAACTAAAATGGAAAACTGTGATGCCTCAGGGCTGGTGAGGATGGAGGAGTAGATACTTTCCTATGTGCTAGTGGGAGCGTAAATCAGTGCACTCTTTCTGGAAGACAACTAGGAAATAATCATGAAAATTAAAAATATTCTCAGCAATAAAGTTATGCTAAAAATCTTTTCTCAAGAGTTTCTCAAGATACATGCCCCAGGATCTTTCTTTTGTTTTGCTTTGAGATGCTCTGTTCCCTAGGCTGGAGTGCAGTGGCACGATCTCGGCTCACTGCAACCTCTGCCTCCCGGGTTCACACCATTCTCCTGCCTCAGCCTCCCAAGTAGCTGGGACTACAGGCACCCACCACCACACCTGGCTAATTTTTTGTATTTTTAGTAGAGACAGGGTTTCACTGTGTTAGCCAGGATGGTCTCGATCTCCTGACCTCGTGATCTGCCCGTCACGGCCTTCCAAAGTGCTGGGATTACAGGCAGGAGCCATCGCGCCTGGCTGCCCCAGGATCTTTTTGTGCCAATAAATGGGTTATATTTGTAAAGCTCTTAAAATGGTGTGTGACACATAAGAAGTCCTATGTAAGTGTTTATTAGATAAAGCAACAGAAAAATTATATGTGCAAAGCTTTCAAAAAGAAATAGCATGTATATGATAGGACTCCTTTTTGTATTTAAAAATATATCCACATAAATGTGAATATTTGCTTTATACATGTATGTATGTGTATATTTCTGTATGGGAGTGGGGAGGGAAGTGTTTACTTCATTCCTCTTTATATTTATTTTTATGTTTTGTAGAGATGAGGGTCTTGCTATGTTGCCCAGGCTGGTCTCAAACTCCTGGCTTTAAGCAATCCTTCTGCCTCAGCCTTGCAAAATGTTAGGATTACAGGTGTGAACCATGCCTGGCATGTGTACATAATTTCTTAACTTTGTAGAAATCTGTGGTAGACTGAACCATTTTTCAGTAGTTATCCGCTCCCCTTCCTCTTCCTAATGGGCATGAAGCAAACCCTTCCTTGGGTTTGGTTACGTGATTTGCTTTCAGCAATAGAATGTGAATGAGTGTTGTGCAAACAGAGGCTTTCAATGTGCTTTTGTGGTTTTGTCTGGCTTCTTGTGTTTCTGCCAATGGCCTTAGAAGAACATACTCTACCTTATCACTGGTCCTAGACTGGGGACGATGTGGAGACCCACAGACTGAAGCAGAGCTGTTCCAGCCACTTGCAGACCTGTAAGTGAAAAAAGTATTTGTCACTGAAAGCCACTAAGATTTGGGGGTTCTTTGGGATGCAGCATGATTGCTCTAGTAGATGACTAATATAATACCCCTCTAAACTTTTTTTTTTTGAGATGGAGTTTTGCTCTATCGCCCAGGATGGAGTGCAGTGGTGTGATCTCAGCTCACCACAACCTCCGCCTCCCAGGTTCAAGTGATTCTTGTGCCTCAGCCTCCCGAGTAGCTGGGATTACAAGTGTGCACCACCACACCTGCCTAATTTTTGTATTTTTAGTAGAGACTGGGTTTCACCGTGTTGGCCAGGCTGGTCTCAAACTCCTGACCTCAAGTGATCCACCTGCCTCAGCCTCCCAAAGTGTTGGGATTACAGGCATGAAATACCCACCCAGCCCCCTCTAAACTTTTGATCTGTTTCTAATTTTACATATATAGTATATGTGTGAGTGCCTATATATATACATATTTTCAACATATGAATATACATATGAATATGTAATATGAATATATGAATATGTGATATAAATATATATTCATATACTATATATATTCAACATATGAATATACATGATATGAATATGAATATGTGATATAAATGTATATTCATATACTATATATTCAACATACAAATATATATTCAACATATGACTGTACAATATGAATATATATAGGCACACATACATATATATTTTATTATTTCAGAATGTCAGTAGGAATTATCTAGGTGGAGAGATTATGGCTCATTTTGAATTTTCTTTTTCTTTTCTTTTTTTTTTTTTAAATAGAGACAGGGTCTCGCTAAGTTGCCCAGGCTGGTCTCAAACTCTTGGGCTCAAGTGATCCTCCTGACTCAGCCTCCCAAAGTGCTGGAATTACAGGCATGAGCCACCAGGCCTGACCAATTTTCTTTAAAAATTAAACAATCTTAATAAATATCATGTTTTATAAAGGGGAGATTGAGAAGGTGGTTGAAGGAGGCGAGTCTTATTGCTGACTGTTGTGGGGAGACCTGAGGTGGCAAGGAAGAGAGATGACAGTGGTTCTTTGCTTTTTCATTGACGTCTCCATGTTTCTTTGTGGCACATCCAGCCACCTGCACATGGGGAGCTTGGTCTGGGAGGCTGCCTGTTCCCCCTTCGAGCCTGGGTGGCATGTGTCCAGGTGCCACCCCTAAGCGGAAGAGCCTTTCTTGGGGTGGTGTGCAGGTGGCCGCGATGGAGGCAAGGTGGCCCAGGGAGGAAGAGAGAAGCCCAGGAGAAGTCAGCTCAGGATACCTCTTGGACATGGCATGAGAGTGCACTGTCTTTGGCATGTTCCGCAGGAGAAATCCATCAGAGGAAGGGAGAGTGAAGGTGGGAAACAGAACTCTTCTTGTGGGCAGCCCTTCTTGCCAACGCCACACATCCTTGTTGTCCAAATGTCAAGTGAGAAACGTGTCCGTGTGCACTGTCAGACCTCATTGCTGGGAGATGTCAGCGCTGCCCGCAGCTCCACTGGGAGGGGACAACTGGCAGATCCACGTGTGGAGCCCTCCTGGACTCTGCCCCACGTGCCTCTTCCCTGGGCTGATTTTAGTCTGTGTCCTTTTGCTGTAATAAGCTGTTAAGTGTGAGTAGGATGCCCTTCTGAGTTCTGTGAGTCCTTCTAGCAAATTATCAAACCTGAAGGTGGTCTTGGAGACCCCCTGAACTTGCTGGGGGTGTCAGAAGTGAGAGTCCTTTTGTGGACTGTTTCCCTAAATTTCCTCTCCCTCGTTTTTGGAATACATATATACACACATATATACATATATATGCATACGTATACACACATATATACATGCATATATATGTTTGTGTGTGTTTGTGTGTGTGCACGTGTGTATAATCTCATCCCTCGGTCCTCACAGGGCCTCTGTTTCTCTGTCTGAACCCTGTGACAGGCACAAGGCTGGTGAGAGGGCATTTCCAGGCTCCAGTTTGGAGAATGGGTGAAACACAGACTACTCATTATCATAGTCGTTGGTTTTTATTTTTGGTCTTGAAGAAAATGGGGCAATTTTTACCTTGTCATAAAGCACACACCACCATGACTTAAGTGTGCCAATTTATCAAGCTGACTTCATGCATTAATACATTTGATGGTTTGATACATTTATGACATTTTCAAAACATGTCCCCTTTGGAAAATTGTAGCGTGAAGGGAACATGTTTACCCTCTTCATACAGTTACGACTAATCTGTTTTTAGGAATTGATTAGAATAGAGGCTTTTCTTGGTGGGGCTGAAAGAGGAAGGAAGTGATTTGGGTAGGAGTGGCTGGAGAAAGACGGGAAGAAGAGAATACCGAGGAGGGGTCCCAGAGAGGGGACTGCAGTATCTGTGTCCTTCAACAGCCATTGGACTTGTGATACAGAGAGGCATTTTCAGAAGAACCTCAGTGAAGCCCCAAAGATGGGCAGAGTGGCCCTGGACTCTGTTGATAGATGCAGAGGTAGATCCAGCGGTGCTTGGCCTCAGGGAGGCCATGGCTTCCGGGGCACTGGCATGCAGACCCTGGGCACAGACACTACAGTTGTGGTGTACATTGTTGGTGCCTACCTGTGATGGTTATTTTATTTTTTATTTTTTTTAGAAACATGGTCTCACTCTGTTGCCCAGGCTGCAGTGCAATGGTGTGATCATAGTTCACTGCAGCCTGAACTCCTGGGCTCAAGCAATCCTCCCACCTCAGCCTCCTGAGGTATGGGACACCATACCAGGCTAATTAAAAAATTTCTTTTGTAGAGATGGAGTCTTGCTATGTTGCCCAGATTGGTCTCAAACATTGGCCTCAAGCAATCCTTCTGCCTCGACCTCCCAAAGTGCTGGGATCACAGGCATGAGCCACAGCTTCCAACCTGATGGTTAATTTTGTGAGTCAACTTGATTGAGCCACAGGGTCCCTAGACATTTGGTCAAGCATCATCCTGGGTTTGTCTCGAAGAGCGTTTCTGGATGAGATTAACATTTAAGTCAGTAGGCTGGAGTTAGGCAGATTGCCTCTCCCTTATGTGGGTGGACCTCATCCAATCAATTGAAGACCTCATTAGGACAAAAAGCCTGAATAAAAGAGAATTTCTTGGCTGGGCGCGGTGGCTCACACCTGTAATCCCAGCACTTTGGGATGACAAGGCAGGTAGATCACTTAAGGTCAGGAGTTCAAGACCAGCCTGGTCAACATGGTGAAAACCCCATCTCTGCTAAAAATACAAAAATTAGCCGAGCATGGGCTGAGCGTGGTGGCTCACGCCTGTAATCCCAGCACTTTGGGAGGTCTATGCAGGTGGATCATGAAGTCAGGAGTTCGGGACCAGCCTGACTAACATGGTGAAACTAAAAATACAAAAATTAGCCGGGCACGGTGGTGTGCGCCTGTAATCCCAGCTACTCAGGAGGCTGAGGCAGGAAAATCGCTTGAACCCAGGAGGCGGAGGTTGCAGTGAGCTGAGATTGCGCCACTGTGCTCCAGCCTAGGTGACAGAGTGAGACGCCGTCTCAAAAAAAAAAAAAAAAAAAAAAAGCCAAGAGTGGTGGCGGGTGCCTGTAATCCCAGCTACTCAGTAGGCTGAAGCACAAGAATTGCTTCAACCCGGGAGTCGGAGGTTGCAGAGAGCCATGATCGGGCCCTTGCACTCCAGCCTGGGTGACAGAGCGGGACTCCATCTCAAAAAAAAATAAAATAAAATAAAATAAGAACTTCTCCTGCCTGTCTTTGAGCTTTAAGCCGGCACATTGGTCTCCTGCCTTCAGAGGTGGACTGGTACTGAATCTATACGATCAGTTCTCCTGGGCCTCCAGCCTGCAGACTACACATCTTAGGGCTTCTCAGCCTCCCTAATTAGATGAGCCAATTCTTTATAATACATTCCTTCATATAGATATCTTATTAGTTCTGTTTCTCTGGAGAACCCTTATGGACTACCCAAAATTCATTTCCCTCTTTCCTTCCGCCAGGGCCCTAAGTTGGTAGAGCTGACTGCCTCCCCTTCCGCAACACTGACCTTTCCCCGCTTGGACCCCAGTGAGCCTGAGCACGTGTCATTTCCCTTGGTGACTGTGATTGGTCCAGGGCTGGCCATGTGACCTAAGCCAGTCCAATCAGACGGAAGGCGAGACTCCGCACTCTATTCCAGGGTGGAGTTTTTGCTCCTCCCTTCGGTCCCTGCTATTGGGTTGGAACAGGAAACAGGGAGCTGTGATTGACACTTGCAGGCTAAACCATGTGACGGATGCCGTGGCTTCAGGGGGGCACCAGCCGCTGAGGCAAAAAGGCTAGAGCTGCAGAATGAGGGCGTGGGTCCCTGAGCCCAATTACGATATTTCTTGGGTGTCCCAGAAATGTCCTGGGTGACACTGGGGGGTGCTGAGGTCTTAGGGCCACACAGCTGTGGATTCAGAGGCACTGTAATGTGGAAATTGCTGTGATCTCATTAGTAACCCAGACTAGTAAGGGCTGTAGACAGCTTTGGTCCCATAAGACCAAAGGAGGTCCCGCCTCTTTTCATTTCCTTCCAAACTCAGGTGCCCTTTGCTTGAGAGATGCTGTTACCCAGCTCAGCTCCTAGGGGAAGATTCAGCTCCCGAGGCAGCTGGTCCTGAGGATGATGAGGCTTCCTGCTTGTCTTAGGCACTCACTGCATCCATGTGCCTCCGATTTGATGTCTATGACCATACAACTCTTAACGTCACATCTGCCTCTCACCTAGTTACCCAGAAACCACACTCACAACAGGCTGTCCATCAAAGTCCTCCTGGTTCACGAGGTTCATGTCACACAGCGAAGAGAACCTCACATGTGGGGTCTTGGTTTTTCCCTAACCCCCCTTCCTGTGATGATGAATGTCTGGTGCAGTGTTTTTTCCCTACACCTGCAAAAGTCTCTCTGTCTCTGTCTCTGTCTCTCTCTCTCTCTCGTTTTTTTTTTTTTTTTTGAGACAGGGTCTTGCTCTGTCACTCAGGCTTGAGTGCAGCTGCATGATCTTAGGTCACTGCAGCCTCCAACTCCTGGGGTCAAGTGATCCTCCTGCTTCAGCCTCCCAAGTAGCTGGGACTACAACTGTGCACTACAACATCTGGCTAATTTTACAATTTTTTGTAGAGATGGGGTCTTGCTATGTTGCCCAGGCTGGAGTGCAGTTGCATGACTATAGCTCACTTCAGCCTCCAACTCCTGGGCTCAAGCAATCCTCATGCCTCAGCCTAATGGGCAGCTGGGACTACCATGCCCTAATGTTGGCATGCATCTATAGTCCCAGCTACTCGTGAGGCTGATTTTTAAATTTTTTGCTAATTAAAAAAATTTTTTTTTGTAGAGACAGGGTCTTGCTATGTTGCCCAGTTTGCAAAAGTCTCTACTCATTTTAAACATGTCCCAGGGCGGGATCTGATCCTGAGCACCCAGAAACTCAGCGTTCTGGATTCATACAGTCTTCCCTGCCTCCCCCTGCACAGTGAACCATCTGCAGTGAAGACACTGGCCTTGGCCTTTGGGACACATGGAACACATAGTGTTTATGGCAGGCCCAGTGGACTGTGCCTCATCTCCAGGGAACTCCTATCTTACAAGTACAGGTCAGGCAGAATAACAAAAGTGACAGTCACACCTTTCTGGTCTCGAATTCAAGGTCGTCTTGTGATGGGTGTGAATTTCACTAAAAGTCAAATAACAGGATGCAGGCCTGTGCAGGAAATGCAATTAGCACCGACACTTCTTATACCTCTCTTCTCACTTATCTAATTATTATCTAATTAAACAAGATGTTCTGCCTACAGTAGAGGCAACCATACAGAAAGAGTGACTTGCTCAGCTGGGGGACTTTGGCGTGCTTGTTCACACATGTATTAGTGACATGTACAGTTCTTACTTTAGGCTAAAAGACAAAATATTTTCCTCTAGAATAGAATTAGAAAACAGAATTTTGACTTGTGAATTTGCTAGAATTCTTCCGTCCTGTGCCCCTTAGGGGTGCTGATTTATTCCTTTTCTTTCTTTTCTTTTTTCTTTTTTTTTTTTTTTGAGGCGGAGTTTCACTCTTGTTGCTCAGGCTGGAGTGCAATGGCACAATCTCGGTTCATTGCAAGCTCCGCCTCCCAAGTTCAACCAATTCTCTTGCCTCAGCCTCCCGAGTAGCTGGGATTACAGGCATGCGCCACCATGCCCAGCTACTTTTGTATTTTTAGTAGAGACGAGGTTTCTCCATGTTGGTCAGCCTGGTCTTGAACTCTCGACCTCAGGTGATCCACCTGCCTCAGCCTCCCAAAGTGCTGGGATTACAGGTATGAGCTACCACACCTGGCCTAATTTATTCTTTAGCCCATGAGATGCAAAGAAAGTTCTTCGAATGCATCTCAGAAGCACCCCTGGACTCTGAATTCATGGAGACATCATCTTGGAACACACACCATTGCAAGCTCTCAGGGCTGCTCTCTGGGCAGTGTTTTTTTTTTTGTTTTTTGTTTTTTTTAAATAAATAAATGTAAGGTGAATACTCTGAGTTTAAAATGTTTCCTTCCATTTCTCTCCTCAGTTGGCTCCCTTTCTCCCTCTTTTCTATTGAAATCTGCTTTTTAAAAAATTTTTAATTTTTTTTTTTTGAGACATGGTTTCACTCTGTTACCCAGGCTGGAGTACAGTGGTGTGATCATAGCTCACTGCAGCCTCAAACTCGAGGGATCCTCCCATCTTAGCCTCCCCAGTAGCTGGAACTGCAAGCCCGTGTCACCAAACCCAACTAATTTTTTGTAGAGGTGAGGTTTCGCCATGTGGCGCCAGGCTGGTCTTGAACTCTGCCTCGGTCCCCCAAGGTGCTGGGATTAGAGGCATGAGCCACTGAGCCTGGCCCCAAATTATATATTAACCAGTTTGCCTTAGATGAGTCAGGAAGGAGGGAGAACTAATGTCTTTTGAGCAGATGCTTGCAAGAAACAAAGCTCTGAAATTAGGGACCCAGTAAGTTTCTCCATTATGATTGGTGTCTGTGGCCGTTAAGTCTTGTGAAAATGTTCTGGTTAAAAAAAAATTTACACAAATGATTTCCAATAATATAAGTCCTCAGATACAAATTGAACCAAGCGGAAGCTCAGGATAGAAAATGGCAGTTTCCTGACCCTGGCCTCCCACCCCCATCCTGCTGACTCCGGGACCACCTCTCTGCACAGTTTCCCTCTGCAGCTCATCTGGTAGCTGTTGCTGGAACGCTGGACAATATGCTTCCTTCTCTGTTTCTTCACTTGCCAAGAGTAACAACTGGGGCTGAGAGCAGTGGCTCATGCCTGTTATCTCAGCACTTTGGGAGGCTGAGGTGGGAGGATTGCTTGAACCCAGGAGTTTGAGACCAGCTTGGGTGACACAGTGAGACACTGTGTCTCTTTTTAAATTTTTAAAAATTAGCTGAGCATGGCGGTGCATACCTGTAGTCCCGGCTACTCAGAAGGCTGAGGGGGGAGGATCGCTTAAGGCCAGTAGTTGGAGGCTGCAGTATGCAGTGATGGCACCAGTATACTCTAGCCTGAAAAACAGAACAAGAGCCTGTCTCTAAAAATAAAAATAAGCTGGGCATGGTGGCTCACGCCTATAATCCCAGCACTTTGGGAGGCTGAGACTGGCAGATCATTTGAGGTCAGAAGTTCGAGACCAGGCTGGCCAACATGGTAAAACCCCATTTCTACTAAAAATACAACAATTAACCAGGTGTGGCGGGCTCCTGTAATCCCAGCTACTTGGGACGCTGAGGCAGGAGAATTGCTTGAACTTGGGAGGTGGAGGTTGCAGTGAGCCGAGATCGCGCCACTGCACTCCAGCCTGGGCAACAGAGCGAGACTCAGTCTCAAAAAACAAACAAACAAACAAAAAATAACCAAAAACCATACAAATAAAAATAAAAAAAAAGGAACTACTGATGCTTGCTGTGTGGTCAGTGAGGACTTAATTGCTCAACTGATCAATGCCACATTCTTCCTGCCTCTGCTTCTCTCCCCATGTGAGCTGAGAACATTCTTTTTCCTTCTTGTATTGGCTCCATGAGTGGGGTCTTAGGACACCGTGAGGGCGTGCTGACACTCAGGCTTCCTTTGAGGGTGGGTGAGTAGGTTGCCCCGGATGCCCCCAGACTCTGTGGGAGGAAGGCAATTCTGGGCGCTGGTTCTCTCTCTCCTGATTGCCCAATGGTCTGCCTGGGGTTGGATGAAGGCTGCCATATTTGTCAGCACGTGGGCCAGGGAGACGGCTGGTGAAAGCAGACGGGAGCAGACGCTTCCTAATCACAGCACTCTCAGTACCCCTTTCCCCAGCCTCCACCAGGCCGGCCTGGCTGGATTCCCACCCCTCCCCTCCCCACCATTCCACTGAATTCCTAGTCACGCCTTCCTCCCCCTTTCATCATTCCGTGTGGCCCCATTCATTTTCTTGCCTTCCAGAAACCCGCTGAAGTTTCTTACTCACCGGGTAAGAACTTTCTCCCCTTTCCTGTCTGCCTCCTCCCCAGGAAAACCATATCAGCCTTTTGAACAGGTCTCCAGGCGCACATGGAGGCCCGAGCTCCATGGCCAGACGGCCCTGGACAGACAGTCTGTGAAGAAAGCCTAGGCGTGATCTCCGATGATAGGCTGCTTGGGCCTTTCTGGGTTCCCTTTATAGATGTTCCAGACAGTTCTGTTCATCCTAAACTTCCTCGCAGGTTTAATAACAATCACTCAACCTGGGGCCATTTGGGAAGTATTGAGTCATCTTTACAACGGGGGAGATGAGGTGATGGTTGAGTCAAGCCAAACCGCACATCCCTTCTTCCGTGAAGAGGTGCCCATGAGAGCACACTTCTACATGCCTGGTTACTCCAGGAATCAGTTCTTGTGAAAATGAATGAAAGTTTTGAATGATTCCAAAAATCTCTGTGAGCACTTTCTTTTTTTTTTTTTTTTTTGAGACAGAGTCTCGCTCTGTCACCCAGGCTGAAGTGCAGTGGCACAATCTTGGCTCACTGCAGCCTCCATCTCCTGGGTTCAAGCGATCCTCCTGCCTCAGGCTCCCGAGCAGCTGGGATTACAGGCAAGTGCCTCCAAGCCTGGCTAATTTTTGTATTTTCAGTAGAGACGGGGTTTCACCATGTTGGCCAGGCCTGTCTTGAACTCTTGACCTCAAGTAATCCACCAGCCTCAGCCTCCCAAAGTGCTAGGATTACAGGCATGACCCACCACGCCCAGCCTGACATTATTCCATTTTCCAGGGGAAACCAGTGGGCATAGGAGCGTGACCAGACAGATCTGGGGTGTTGCCTCAGGTCTCCAGACAGAATGGGGGTGTTGCAATTCGGTT
Organism: Pongo abelii; assembly: GCF_028885655.2. Lineage (NCBI taxonomy): Eukaryota > Metazoa > Chordata > Mammalia > Primates > Hominidae > Pongo > Pongo abelii. Next base: position 8,207,398 of record NC_071991.2, read on the forward strand.
TCTAGTGGAGTGTGGCTCTTGCATTAGGAGCAACTCTGGATCCACTCCCTGGGACTCCACATCAAATCATGGCTCTCCTAACTGCTTGAACCCAGGAGGTGGAGGTTGCAGTGAGCAGAGATTGTGCCACTGCACTCCAGCCTGGACAACAGAGTGAGACTCCATCTCAAACAAACAAACCAAAAAATCATGGCTCTCCTGGTTGTATCACTAATTTCCAGTCATCCGTCTTTGTAGACTAATTCTTTTTAGTTTCTTGCTTTTCTTTTCTTTTTTTTTTTTTTTTTTTGAGATGGAGTCTCGCTCTGTCACCAGGCTGCAGTGCGGTGGTGCGATCTCGGCTCACTGCAACTTCTGCCTGCCGGGTTCAAGCGATTCTTGGGTAATGCACAGACAAAAGTACAGAAGGAAGTGTCACTGGCACTGGTTTATTTTAATTTTTTTATTTTTAATTTTTTTTTCCAAAGAGCTTTAATTAATAGAACTAAAAAAGAACAGAGTATAGCCAGGACCAAAATTGGAGGTAACGAATCCAAACTGTATCCAGGCTGAAAGTGTTGGCTCGGGAAAACCCACTTGGTGGAGAAGAGGCGCCTTGAGGGTGAACAGGGAACCTGTCAGCTTTCCATGGGCGGGGCCTGGCTTGAGGGGCGGGGCTCTGGATGAGAGTGGGCGGGGCTCTGAATGGGGATGCACAGGCCCTGGCTGGCAATGGGTGGAGCTCTGATGGGGTGGGTGGGGCTCTGAATGAGAATGGGTGGGGCTCTGGCTGGGAGTGGGTGAGGCTCTGGATGGGGATGCACAAGGCCCTGAATGGGGATGGGTGGAGCTCTGGGTGGGGTGGGTGCGGCTCTGAATGAGAATGGGTGGGGCTCTGAATGTGGTGGGCAGGGCTCTGGATGAGAATTGGTGGCACTTTGAAAGGAGTTGGGCGGGGCCCTGGATGAGAATGGGCGTGGCTCTGATTGGGGATGCACAGGGCCTGGCTGGATTGGGTGGGGTGCTGGATGAGAGTGGGTGGGGCTCTGGATGATTGTGGGTGGGGCTCTGGCTGGGGGTGGGCGGGGCTCTGGACGAGAATTGATGGTGCTTTGGGAGGAGTTGGGCAGCACCCTGGATGGGGTTGTACAGGTCTCTGGACATGCATGGGTGCAGATCTGAACCTGTCAGCAGTAGTTGGAAGAGGGGTAATGGGAGGACAAAGGCAGGCTGTGGGAGAAGGTGTGGTTCGGGAGAGACCACGGCCTCTGCACCTAGAATCTAGCTCTGCTGCTTGTCTGCTGCATAAGATGGACAAGTCCTTTGCCCCAGTCTCCTCATCAGCAACAGTCACCTCATGCAGATCAAATGGGAAGGCGCCTGTGAGGCACTCACGTGGTGCCTGGCACATGGTGGGCTCTAGGACTGGGTTCCCCTCTTTCCTTCCTCTGGGTTTCCCATTGTCTTCCCTGCATAGGGGGTCAAGGCACATGAGCGTGTGTGCATACCTATCCCCTCCCAAGGCTTCTATGAGACCCAGTGCACCTGGACGTGTCTTCCCCTTGGGGAACATTTAATGCAACAGAAACCAGGACAGCGAGTTCTGGTTTCGGCTGTGCCATTCACTGGCCATGTGACCCTCAGCTTTGTAGACACAGTCGTCCCATCTGAGAACGACAGGTTTGAGACAAAAGAAGTTATCTCCAGCTTCCCTACAAAGCCCCCAAAGTCCTGGGTCCCTGCCTCTGGCTCCAAAACGGGGTCACATTGTGAGTCCCTGTGGGCACTGTTGGTGGGGTCCTCGCCCTTCGGCTCCCACTCAGTCCCCTGTGTCCACTTGCTTGGTTCATGGGACCTCTGGGGGTCCTCACTACAGTCCCTGCCCACTGCGGGAATGTGGAGGGCACAGGCCAGGAAGCTCCTGACCCAAGGGGAGCCAGGGAGCTGAGTTGGATGGGGAAAGTGTCTCTCCCAGGTCTGGGTGGTGCCTGTGGGGTCTGGATGGGGATGGATGCTGGGTGGCTACCTGTTCAACCCCTCCTCACCCGTCCTCCTCCCCCCAACTGGAGGTTCCCATCTTCCCCAGGCCCCTAAGGGTGGATTATCAGTGTGTATGCACAGACACTGGTGTGAGTGCATGTATGAGTGTGAGAGAGTGATATATGGTGTGAGGTCAGGTGTGCATGCAGGTGCGTGAGTGTGGGAAGGTGTGTGTGTGTGCATGTGCCTGTGTGAGGGTGTCTGAGCCCTGCCCCAGCTGCACATATGCAACAGATGAAGGGAGTTACTCTGGCTGTAGGGTTGGGGACTCAGATGCTTCCATGGGCTCCTCCTCTCCACCCACAGCAGCTCCCAGTGCCCTCTGTGCAGCTGGTAGATCTCTGGACTAGCAGACTTATAAACTCTAACATTCTGTGATTCCAAGATGTAAGACTCAGGTGAGTCACTAGAGAAAACCTGGTAACAAAATCCCACTAAGGCACAGATGGCTGCCATGCCCTTCTTCCCAGGGGATACATTTGGGCAGAGGAAGAGTCGGGGTGCTGGAGAAAGTGGGGAAGGAGGGAGCAACATGGGGTGACAAGGGTACTTATGTCTGCAGGAAGGCATGGAGGGACACCAATGTCACATTCATGCAATAAGAAGGGAGAGGCCTTTCAAAAGGAGAAAAAGGAGGAGCCCCAGGTCCTAGGAGATGCCTTCAGGGGTCTGCATGCACAGACACCTCAAACGGAGGTATCTTAGTCAGCTAAGGCTGCCATAACAAAATAGCATAGTCTGGGTGGCTTGAACAACTGAAATTTGTCTTCTCATGGTTCTGGAGGATGGAGTCCAAGGTCAGGGTACAGCTTCCGGTGAGGGCTCTTTTCCTGGCTTGCAAACAGCCACCTTCTCATTGTATCTTCAAGGTGGGGAGAGAGGGAGAGAGAGAGCTCGCTGGTGTCTCTTCTTGTAAGGACACTAATCCCATCATGGGGACGCTACCCCAAGACCTCATCTAACCATAATTATCTCCCAAAGGCCCCGCTTCCAAATGCCATCATATCGTGGGGTAGGGCTTCACCCTATGAATTTTGAAGTTGCAAAAACATTCAGTCCATAGCAGAGGGGTGGAGAACCACTGGGCGGCCAGAAAGGGAAGACTGAACATAACATGACGATGGCCTTTGGTAGTCACTGACAGCTTGCTATGTGTTAGGCATTGTGCTCAGAGTTCTATATGTATCAGCTCCCATCACTTTTGAGGCCCATGGTGGGATTTTTTTTCCCACACCTTGCACCCTCTGAACACAACCACCCCAAAACACAGCCATCCCAACTGAGCACCCCAATGTCCCAAATAACTCAGTGTGGTTCCCTTTAAGTCACAGACTTCCCTGGTGCATTTAAAATGATTCCATTTAGCAAAATCAATTGACCCACAACTTTTTCAGGAACACAAATATTAGCTAATGCAAAAGACAAACAGAAAGGGATATTTCATCTCCTTGCATAACTAGCTCAATAGTTTTCTTTTCCCTCCCCAGAGAGGAAGCAGAGTTATATAAATCAAGCTTTGGTGTCTCAGGATGTCTGAAGTCACTGATGGCAAAAACTTGGAGTTCTAAGAGCCAGTCGGCCATGAAACTCACTTTGTTAGTGGCAAAACAAGCAGGTTTGTAATCAACAAGTGTCCATTTCTTTTCTGTGCTGTGTACTCTTCACTTTTGGGGTGGGGGTCTCCACTGTTCTTGGGGTTGCCCTTTGAACACAATTAATCAGTATGTCTTTGCCCAAACTGGGGCAAGGGAGGTATTCACAGACAATAGATCACTTATTTGGATCCTAATTTGTGTGTGCATCTTGCTCTATGCTTTTTCCTTCAGGTTTCATTATGGGTTTAACTGTGTCCTCTGTACCAGCGATCCCTGACCTTTTTGGCACTAGGGACCAGCTTAGTGAAAGACAATTTTTCCACAGACAGGGCAAGAGATGGTTTTGGAATGATTCAAGCCCATTCCATTTATTGTGCACTTTATTTCAATTATTATTACATTGTAATAGGTAATGAAATAATTCTACAACTCACCATCATGTAGAATCAGTGGGAGCCCTGAGCTTGTTTTCCTGCAACTAGACAGTCCCATCTGGGGGTGATGGGAGACAGTGACAGATCATCAGGCATTAGATTTTCATTAGGAGGGTGCAACCTAGATCCCTCACATGCACAGTTCACAATAGGGTTTGAGCTCCTATGAGAATCTAATGCCTCTGCTCATCTGACAGGAGGCAGAGCTCAGGCCATAATTCGAGTGATGGGGAGTGGCTGCAAATACAGATGAAGCAGCCAGGCGCAGTGGCTCATACCTGTAATCCCAGCACTTTGGGAGGCCAAGGTGGGTGGATCACAAGGGCAAGAGATCAAGACCATCCTGGCCAACATAGTGAAACCCCGTCTCTACTTAAAATACAAAAAAATTAGCCGGGCATGGTGGCAGGTGACTGTAGTCCCAGTTACTCGGGAGGCTGAGGCAGGAGAATCGCTTGAACCTGGGAGGCGGAGGTTGCAGTGAGCCGAGATCATGCCACTGCACTCCAGCCTGGCGACAGAGTGAGACTCCGTCTCAAATAAATAAATAAATAAATAAATAAATAAATAAAATACAGATGAAGTTTCAGTTGCCAGCTGCTCACCTCCTGCCGTGCAGCCCTGTTCCTAACAGGCCATAGACTCCTACCCGTCTGTGGCCTGGGGATTGGGGACCCCTGCCCTACACCTCCCTGAGTCCCCAGATTCATATGTGAAAGCTCCCAGTACTTCAGGAAATGACTCATCTGGAAATAGAGGCAACAAGTTAAAGCAAGGTTGTTAGTGTGGTCTGTAATCCAATATGACTGATGTCCTTATAAAAAGGGGAAATATGGGGCCAGGTGCAGTGGCTCACACCTGTAATCCCAGCACTTTGGGAGGCCGAGGCAGGCAGATCACAAGATCAAGAGTTGGAGACCACCCTGGCCAACATGGTGAAACCCCGTCACTGCTAAAAATACAAAAATTAGCTGGGCGTGGTGGCACGTGCCTGTAGTCCCAGCTACTCGGGAGGCTAAGGCAGGAGAATCGCTTGAACCTGGCAGGCAGAGGTTGCAGTGGTCTGACATCGCACTATTGCACTCCAGCCTGGCGACAGACAAGGCTCCGTCTAAAAAAAAAAGAGAAATTGGAGCACAGAGACACACATAGAGGGAAGACGGTGTGAAGAGACAGGGAAAAGACAGCCATCTGCATAAGAGCGAAGGAGAGAGGCTGGAGCAGATTCTCCCTAACAGCACTGGGAAGGAACCAACCCTGCCCACACCTTGATCTTGGACCTATGGCCTCCAGAATTGTGAGACAATAAATCTCTGAGTTCATGGTACTTTGTTATGGTGGCCCCAGGAAACCAAAACTAAATTTTTCACACTTCCTGGTTTTGAGGAATTTACAAAATGCAGTGCAGAAAATTGCACTATCGCTGGCTTTGTAAAACTCTATCATCATAGAAGAGAGGTGCTTGGTGTCCCAGAAAGGGAGGGTGGGAGACAGGCCTTCGAGGTTGCGGAGGAGAGGTGTGTGTATTTGTGGGTGGGGGTAGGGATCCTACTTGCAGGATCCGAGGAAGGGGCACCCAGCTGTGTGGGGACTTGGCCAACACTTGGTGACAGGGCTTCAGGGCTGCTGCTGGTGCAGGCAGATGAATGGGCTTGGGAAACAGGGTCTCCGAGGTGGGAAAAGATCTCTGCATCCTGGAGAGATGGCCATCTCCAAAGACAGAGCTGACAACGAATGCAGCTGCCCTGACCATAGTCGGGTGGCTCCACTCACTCTCAGATCTTGCCCCACCCAGCCTCAGTTCCTTCCTCTGAAGTGACCAGAATGCTCTGGACATGACATGACATGCTCCCATCATGCAGGTTTGTGTGGAGGGCGCTTGGGTCTCATTTCTGGGCTCAGTTGGGTGTGTGACCAGTGCAGGTTCATGGAGCCCTGTGCTTGGAAAGGCCCCTCTCTTGGAGTTTAACGCTCTGTGGTTGCCATCTTGAAATTCTCAATAGTTTCATCTTTGCATTTGTGTCTTGTAAGTGAAGTCTGATGGGACACCGAAGCTGACCCCCAGTGTCCCCAGGACAGGTTCACCCCCTCGCCTACGCTGGGCCCTCCAGATGCCCAGTGCTGCCCTCTGTTCCTGGTGGGGCCTGAGCACAGGCATTGGCTGGGACGGGGGGATTCTGTTGTCCCGTCCCTGTTACACACTTGGGGCTGCGTGGAGCACCCTGATGTGGAGCCCAAGGCATCGTCATATCTGCTCCCTGCATACCCAGTGACATGCCTGAGTGTGGCCCTCTCTGCAGGTGAATCCTACGATGCCCATTCACCTTCTCCACTTGGGCTAGAAACAAGTGGGACTTTCAGAGGAAGGACATCATCTCCTCCAATGGGAGCAGCCTGTGCACCCCTAGCCTGAACATCAGGCTCCGGCAGACTGTGGCTGCAAACAGCGAAGGGTCAACTCAGCTTTTGTGGCAGCCCCACGACATGGGAGGCCATGGATAGGAGGAGGCAGGGGGCTGGTGGGCCGGGGGAGGCTGGTGGATGAGGCCTAGGGGGACTTCTCTTAGGGTTGAAGCCTCCATGGGCCACAGGTCAATGCCACCCCTACCTCATTCTGGCACAGGCTCTTGGGTGGCCAATAATTTTTTTGTTTTTTGAGACAGGGTCTCACTCTGTTATTGAGGCTGGAGTGCAGTGGTGCAATCATAGCTCACTGCAGCCTCGACCTCCTGGACTCAAGTGATCCTCCTGCCTCAGCCTCCCAAGTAGCTGGTACTAGCAGGTGCACATCACCACGCTCAGCTGGGATCAATACATTGCCTCAGCTGTGCCCAGGCTGTGCTGTGGCCTCTGCTCTGGGAGTGAAAGCTTGTGGCTTCCTCTAGTCTGTGATTGTTGATCCTTCCTTCCTTCCTTCCTTTCTTCCTTCTTTCCCTCTCTCCCTCCCTCCCTCCCTTCTTTCTTTCTCTCTCTCTCTTTCTTTCTTTCTTTCTCTTTATTTCTCTCTTTATTTCTCTCTCTCTCTCTCTATATATATATATATGTATTTTATATATATATTTGGTTTTTTTTTGAGACAGGGTCTCACTCTATTGCCCAGGCTGGAATGCAGTGGCATGATCTCAGCTCATTGCAGCCTCTGCCACCCGGGTTCAAGCAATTCTCCTGGCTCAGCCTCCTGAGCAGCTGGGATTGCAGGTATGTGCCACCATGCCCGGCTAATTTTTGTATTTTTAGTAGAGACGGGGTTTCACCACATTGGCCAGGCTGGTCTCGAACCCTTGACCTCAGGTGATCTGTCTGCCTTGGCCTCCCAAAGTGCTGAGATTACAGGCATAAGCCACCACACCTGGCCCTTTCTTTTTTCTTTGATATATTTATCTTTTTATTATACAAAAATACAAACCCATACCTAATGGAGAGAGTATTGGAGTGAATGAAGGAGCCCCATGATCTCATCTCCTTGCTTCAACAGCTCGTTGACAAGTTCATTGATTAGTTCCTCATCCCCCCTCCTCCCCCCACCTACCACCATCAGGATTATTTTGAAATAAATCCTTAATCATATATCATTTTATCTGCAATTGGTAATTTTTTTTTTTTTTTTTTTTTTTTGAGAGAGGGTCCAGCTCCCAGGCTGGAGTGCAGAGGCATGATCATGGCTTACTGCAGCCTCATCCTCCCAGGCTCAAGCAATCCTCCTGCCTCAGTCTCCCAAGTATTTGGGATGACAGGTGTGCACCACCATGCCCAGCTTATTTATTTATTTTTTCTTGTATGTTTTGTAGAGATGAGGTCTTGCTGTGTTGCTCAGGCTGGTCTCTAACTCCCGGGCTCAAGTAATGTGCCCACCTCGGCCTCCCAAAGTGCTGGCATGAACCACCATGCCCTGCCAGGACTGCATTTTTAAGAAAACATAAATACAATACCATCATCTCAGTTAAAAAAATGTGTTAATCTCCAATATTGTTAAATAACTTGTCAGGATTCACGTCGTTTTTCATTCTCTCTCTCTTTCTCCTCCTCCTTCCTCCAAAAAGGAAGCTTCCTAGGGCCAATGTTACGTATTACCACAATCCAGGTGGCTTAAGGCAACAAAAATTGATCCTCTCACAGTCTGGAGGCCAGAAGTCCAAAATCCAGGTGTCGGCAGGACTGATTCCTTCTGGAAGCTCTGAGGGACAGTCATCCTCTGCTTCTCTCCAGCTCCTGGGGTGGCCGGCAGCCTTGGCGTTCCTTAGCTTATAGTTGCATCACCCTAGTCTCTGCCTCCATCTCCACCAGCCTCCTCCTTGTGTGTGTGTGTCTCTGTGTCTCTTCTTCTGGGGACAACAGTCCTTGGATTAGCACCCACCGTAATCCAGCACAACCTCATTTTCACTTGATTAATGACCTCTGCAAAGACCCTATTTCCAAACAAGATCCCATACACAGGTTCAGGGGATTGGGATTTCTACATGTATTTTTGGGGAACACAGTTTAACCCCCGGTGGGGTCATACCTTGGGATTAGTGGGCACGAAGGTGCTGCTTTGAGTGCTGCTGCCTACAGCCATGGCGGCCAAGGGCCCCTCTTCTGCCTGGGAGTAGAGGGGAAGGGTTACCTTCCACCTCAGAGGCAGCATGTGGGTATAAACCCTCTCCAACTCCTTGCTTCACAACAGGACAGCTCTGCAGGGCAATTTTCTCACCAAAGACCCCTTAAGTCTCATCTGGCTGTGGCCTGAGATCACATCCTTGCTGGACTTCCCCTGTGCCCCGTCTTGCTCCGGCCTCCATCAATAAATTGTGTCCTCTCCTCTCCAATTCCCAACTCAGGCTTTGCTTCCTGGGACCTGATCTAAGGAAATATCTCTCTTGATAGGTTCTCCCTCTATGCTTTTGACATTTTGATTTAATTTAATTTTTTAAAGAAACTAGGTCATTTGTCCTGCAGAGTCCCCATTGGCTGGATGTGGCTGATCGTACCCTGGGGTGCAGTTGGCTTTTGCTGCCAGTCTCTCTCATGCTCTGATTCACCCTTTGAGGTCTGCAGCCCCTGCCTGTGATGTAGACAGGGCACAGGTGCCACAGATTCACACCCCAGGCAGCCCCCAGCCCCCAGACCCCAGACCCCCAGCCATGTGGATGATCAGGTAGAGCTCTGTTGAAAAACAACCACAACAGGCCAGGCACAGTGGTTCATGCCTGTAATCCCAGCAATTTGGGAGGCCGAGGTGGGAGGATCACTTGAGGTCAGGAGTTTGAGACCAGCCTGACCAACATGGTGAAACCCCAACTCTACTAAATACAAAAAATTAGCCGGGCATGGTAGCGCATGCCTGTAATTCCAGCTACTTGGGAGGCCGAGGCAGGAGAATACTTGAACCTGGGAGGTGGAGGTTGCAGTGAGCCAAGATTGCACCATTGCACTCCACCTTGGGCAATAAGAGTGAAACTCCATCTCAAAAAACAAAAAACAAAAAACAAAAAAACCAACCACAACAAATTCTGTAAAATATTCAAAAAGGTTTATTACAAGCCAGTACGAGTGACCATGGCCCTAGGAACAATTTCAAGAGGTCCTGAGAAAGTGTACCTAAGGGCCGGGCATGGTGCTCATGCCTGTAATACCAGCACTTTGAGAGGCCGAGGTGGGTGCATCATTTGAGTTCAGGAGTTTGAGACCAGCCTGGCCAACATGGTGAAACTCTGCCTCTACTAAAAATACAAAAATTAGCCAGGTGTAGTGGCGGGTGCCTGTATTCCTGCTACTCAGGAGGCTGAGGTAGGAGAATCACTTGAACCCAGGAGGCGGAGCTTGCAGTGAGCCGAGATCGCACCACTGCACTCCAGCCTGGGCTACAGAAGGAGACTCCGTCTCAAAAAAAAAAAAAAGTATACCTAAGGGGTTTGGGTTACAGGTTGGTATTATACATTTTAGGGAGACAAGAATTGTAGGTAAAATTATAAATCAATACATAGAAGATGTACATTGGTTCAGCTTAAAGGGGTGGGTTATCTTGAAGCAGGGACTTACAGGTAGATTCAAAGATTTTCTGATTGGCAATTGGTTGAAAGAGTTAAGCTTTGGCTGAAGACTTGAAGGCAGCAGAAATAAATGCTTGAGTTAAGATAATGGGGTAATATGGTTTGGATCTGTGTCCCCACCCAAGTCCCAGGTTGAATTGTAATTCCCACTGCTGGAGGTGGGGCCTGCTGAGATGTGATTGGATCATGGGGGTGGAGTTCTCATGAATGGCTTGGCACCATCCCCCACCTTGATTCTGTAGAGTGAGTGAGTGTGCACAAGATCTGGTTGTTTAAAAGTATGTGGCACCTCCCTCCTCTCTCTCTTGCTCCTGTTCTGGCCATGTAAGATGTTCCTGCTTCCTCTTCACCTTCCGCCATGATTAAAAGTTTCTTGAGGCCTCCCCAGAAACCGAGCAGGTGCCAGGACCATGCTTCCTGTACAGCCTGAAGAAGCATGAGCCAATTAAGCCTCTTTTCCTTATAAATTACCCAGTCTCAGGTATTTCTTTTTTCTTTTTTTTGAGACCAAGTCTCACTCTGTTGCCCAGGCTGGAGTGCAGTGGCACGATCTTGGCTCACTGCCTCCCAGGTTCAAGTGATTCTCCTGCCTCAGCCTCCCAAGTACTGGGATTACAGGCACCCGCCACCACACCTGACTAATTTTTTGTATTTTTAGTAGAGACAGGGTTTCGCCATGTTGGCCAGGCTGGTCTTGAACTCCAGACCTCAGGTGATCTGCCTGCCTCGGCCTCCCAAACTGCTAGGATTACAGGTGTGAGCCACGGTGCCTGGCAGGGTTTTTTTAAATAGTAATGTGAGAATGAACTGATACACAGGGATTGTGGACACCAAGGATTTTGTTGCATAGATGGAACCTCAGAGGTGGCAGCCCTCAGAGAGAAGAGGTGGTAAACGTCCCTTTTCTGACCTTAAAAGGTGTCATACTCTGAGTTGATCTCTCCTAGATCTGGGAAAGTCCTGGCTTCTCTTTCTCTACAGATGCAAATTTCCCCCACCAAAGATGGCTTTGCAGGGCCATTTCAAAATATGTCAAAGAAACATATTTTGGGGTAAAATATTTTGAAGTCCTTCAGGGTCTGCTATCTGTCATGTGATGCTATGCCAGAGTCAGGTTGGAATTTGAGATCTTATTGCCACAAAGAGTCTGTCCTGTCAGTCTTATGATTTCTATTTTAATGTTAATGCTGGCCAGTTGTGCCTAAATCCCAAGAGGGAGGAGGTATAATGAGACATGTCCAACCTCCCTTCTTATTATGGCAGACAATTCCATTTTTCCGGTTTCTCTGGGGTCTTCTTGGCCCAGAGGGGGTCGATTGAGTCGTTTGGTTGGGAGTAGGAGTTTATTTTTGGTTTACAGCTCTGAGCCTGGGAGCAAGATGGGGGCCCTCCTGGCTGGAGTCAGGCTGGACTGCAAGATGGCAGAGGCCTTTCAGGGCTGGCTGTGCTCCTTGTGGGACTTTGACATGGGGCTGTTTACAGTTCCTGAACTACTTCTTCTCAGCCTTTTCTGTCTTAGTTGGTGAGGTCTTGTGAAGTAGTGAGCCTTCTCCAGTGGACAATAGGAAACCAGGGGTTTCATGCACACCTTGCATCGTTCTGGGGGAGCATTTATCTCTAGTAGCCAGCAGGGGGTGGCATCAGGTACCAAAGGCATGAGCCTGGCCCAAGGGAGTGGGAGCAGAGGGCTTTGCAGATTTGGGAGAGGTCAAGGTCAGGTCCCCCCATGCCCCACCACTCCCTTGTGCTCCACCTCAGCTCTCTGGCCTCACCACCAAGCGCCATGATAGCTAGAAATGAGACTCGCAGATTTTTCTCCAAATACCTTCCAGTCCTTCACTCAGGGTGGGCATGTGGCTGGGGATGTACCATGTCTGCGGCTGGCTTGAGCAGAGGTGAGAGTAAAGGTCGTGCAGGGCAGCTCCTTGTCCATATGCATCCAAGGCCTATTTTGCTGGGCATACATTTTGGACCTCTCGTGGGGCAAACATTATCACCCAGGTTTTAAAATCAGGCGTGGCCCTGGAAGTCTTTTCTCTTGCCACCAAGAGATATGGCACGCCCGAGATGAATTAGCTGCTCTGGCATGGCCCTTCCACCATAATTCTCCGCATGGGGCTATTTGTTCTTTCTTTCTCATCTTTTCCTTTTTCTGGCTGGGATTCTGGCACCACAACTGCCAGCCTGGTCCCAAATCTCATACCAGGGCCGCAGCCCTGAGAGGCTAATTCCATCAGAGCCTTATTGGGTTGCAAGCTGCCCTGACAATGTATTAGACAAAGGCATGCTGCTCTGAGATTAAATTCTTCCAACGAGACGGGGCCCATCTTTCCTCGCAAAACGTGAGCTTCTGTCAATGTCAGTGCCCTAGGATCTGAGGGGAGCTCTGCTGTTGAGCCTGTGGGGACAGGGACAAGGAGATGACAAAGATGCTGCTCTCTGGGACTGCCTGTCTCTTGAAGGAGAGACTCCAGGCATGTGGTGAGTGAGTCCTGGGTTGGAATTCTTAGCTTCTCGCCCTACTGGCTGGGTGGCTTTAGGTACCTCACTTTGCCAGCCGGAGCCCCAAAGCCCCTACCTGGGAGATGGTTCATGGTGTAAGGTTGCGGTGCAAATGTAATCAGAGAAGGCAAAGTGTCTGGCACATACTTTATGATCAAGATGCATTTGTTCTCTGCTCCCAGTATCTTCCCCAAGAGTCTGAAATTCCTACTTTTCAGGATAAAGCAAGCACAATACACTCTTCTGGGGTTTTCACTTGAGTTTAAATGGATTAAGCAACATATGAGCATTCAGTCTGTTTTAATGTGGATGCTATACTCCTTTTTCCCTTTTTTCTACTCCTTGAGAAAGTGTCAGTCCAGCCGGGTGCAGTGGCTCATGCCTGTAATCCCAGTGCTGTGGGAGAGCAAGGTGGGAAGATCCCTTGAAGCCAGAAGTTTGAGACCAGCCTGGGCAACATAGCGAGACTGCAACTCTAGATGTATATATAAAAAATTAGCATGGCATGGTGGTGTGCGCCTGTAGTCCCAGCTGCTTGGGAGGCTGAGGTGGGAGGATCACTTGAGTCCAGGAGGTCGAGGCTGCAGTGAGCTATGATCGTGCCACTGCACTCCGGCCTGGGTGGCAGAGTGAGACCCATCTCAAAAAAAGAAAAAAAATAATATCAGCCCAGTCTAGGGTAGGAGTGAGGTGTGGGATGGGCAGGGTCCCTCTCCCTGACCCAACCATCAGCTGCAAACTCTTCCTCCGTCTGCCCGCTCACGTCTGTAGTCTCAAGTCTCTTGGCTCTTGTAGTACCGTGGCTTTGGTGGAGGCTCTGGCCTCAGTGGCTACCAGAGTGTGCCCTGCTAGGAAAGAGAAGTTCGAGTGTCAGGAAGAAAACTGTGTGCAACTGGAGAGGGAGCTTGGTGTCTGGTACTGTTCTAGGTGCTTAGGACACAACAGTATAGAGTCAGCCAACCCTCCTTCCTGGGCTCATGTTCCAATGGGAGAGAACCAATAAACAGAAAGCATAATGCTTAAAAAGATTCTGCAGCAGCCGGGCACGGTGGCTCACGCCGGTAATCCCAACACTTTGAGAAGCCAAGGTGGGGCAGATCATGAGGTCAGGAGTTCAAGACCAGCCTAGCCAACATAGTAAAACCCCGTCTGTACTAAAAATACAAAAAATTAGCTGGGGGTGGTGGCAAGCGCCTGTAATCCCAGCTACTCAGGAGGCTGAGGCAGGAAAATCGCTTGAGTCCGGGAGGCGGAGGTTGCAGTGAGCCAAGATTGTGCCACTGCACTCCAGCCCGGGTGACAGTGCGAGAATCTGTCTAAAAAAAAAAAAAAAAAAAAGATTCTGCAGCATGCTAGAGGGTACCAAGCATCATGAGAAAAGAAAGCATCAAGCTGGGTAAGGGGCTGTGAGTACAGGTAAGCGGTGAGAAGTAGCTCCTGGGGACAGGTTGCAAAATCCTATAAGGCTGCTGGAAGGTGGGGCTCAGTGAGAAGGTGACTTATTTTTTATTTATTACTATTTTTAACATTTTTATTTATTTATTTTAGAGAAAGGGTCTCACTCTGTCAGCTGGAGAGCAGTGGAATGATCATAGCTCATTGCAGCCTCAACCTCCTGGGCTCAAGGGATCCTCCTGCCTCAGCCTCCCAAGTAGATGGGACCACAGGTGTCACCCACCACCATATGCAGCTAATTTTTTTCTTTACTTTTGGTAAAGATGGGGTCTCACTCTGTTGCCCAGGGTGGTCTGGAACTCCTGGCATCAGGCAATCCTCCTCACCTCAACCCCCCAAAGTGCTCGGATTACACTAGTGTGAGCCGCCACACTTGGTCTGAAGGTGACTTTTAAACAAAGACTTGAATTAGGCAAGAGGAGTAGTCAAGTGGAGATCTGGGGGAAGGATGTCCAGGCAGAGAGAACAGTCAGTGCCAACGCCCTGGGGCAGGAGCATGCCTGGTGTGTTTCAGGCACGGAGGCGGGAGATGAGTGAAGTCATGAAAGGATTTTGGGTTTTACTCTGAATGAGATGGGGAGGTACTACAGGGGTTTTGTTTTGCTTTGTTTTGTTTTGAGATGGAGTCTCGCCCTGTCACCCAGGCTGGAGTGCAATGGTGCGATCTCGGCTCACTGCAACCTCTGCCTCCCGGGTTCAAGTGATTCTCCTGCCTCAGCCTCCTGAGTAGCTGCGATTACAGGTGCCCGGCTGATTTTTGTATTTTTAGTAGAGACGGAGTTTTGCCATGTTGGCCAGGCTGGTCTCGAACTCCTGACCTCAGGTGTTCTACCCACCTCAGCCTCCCAAAGTGCAGGGATTACAGGCTTGAGCCACCGCGCCCGGCCTGTTTTGTTTTATTTCTAAGACATAGAGTCTCACTCTGTCTCCCAGGCTGGAGTGCAGTGGCACCATCGTAGTTTACTGCAGCCTCAGCCTCTTGGGCTCAAGTGATCCCCCAGCCTGGGCCTCCCAAAGTGCTGGGATCACAGGCATGAGCCACCGAGCCTGGCTGATTCAGGGCTTTGATAAAAGACATGACATTATCTGCTCTAGGGACACAAGAATAGAGCAGGTTGACCGGTTAGAAGGTGGTCACAGCGGTTCACATACGAGATGATGGCCCTAGATCTGAACTTGGGTGGCTGTAGTGAAGTGGGGAGATTGGTTTCTGGATGTATTTTTGTAAGAATTTCCAGCCAGATTGGGTGTGGGACGTGAGGGGAAGAGAAGAGTCAAGGATGACTCAAAGCTTTTGACCCAGGGGCCTGGAAGAACAGAGCTGCCATCAACAAGGATGGAGAAGGTGATGTGAGAAGTTGGTTTTGGATGGAAGGCTGGGGGTTCAGTTATGGACAGGTTGACTGAAGGTGTCTGTTAGACAATTCCATGGAGATAGTCGGAAGTTGGATACAAACGTCTATCTAGAGTTTGGGAGAGAGAGCGAGGTTAGGGATGTACAATTGGGAGTCACCAGCCCATAGATGGAATTTACAGACCATGAGACTGAACAAGGTCAAAGCAACAAGGATATATGAAGAAGAGAAGAGAACAGAAGTCTGAGCCCTGGAGCCCTCCAAAGTCAAGAAGAGAATAAACCAGCACAGGGGGTCAAGAAGCTGCCATTGAGGGGGTGAATGGGGGTCATTGTCGACCTTGACAAGAGTACTGTTATCGGCAGAAGCTACATGTTGAAGCCCTAACCCCTATCACCTCAGAATGTGACAGTGTTTGGAGACAGGGTCTTTAAGCAGTGAATTAAGGTGAGATGAGGTCACCTTAATCTAATAGGACTGGTGTCCTTATAAAAAGAGGAGCTTGGCTGGGCACAGTGGCTCACGCCTGTAATCCCAGCACTTTGGGAGGCCGAGGCGGGCAGGTCACAAGGTCAAGATATCGAGACCATCCTGGCCAACATGGTGAAACCCCGTCTCTACTAAAAATACAAAAATTAGCTGAGCATGTAGTCCCAGCTACTACTCGGGAGGCTGAGGCAGAAGAATCACTTGAACCCAGGAGGCAGAGGTTGCAGTGAGCTGAGATTGCGCCACTGCACTCAAGCCTGGTGACAGAGTGAGACTCTGTCTCAAAAAAAAAAAGGAAAGAAGAAGAAGAGGAACTTAGACCCAGATGTGTGCAAAAGAAAGATGATATGAAGACACGGGATAAAACAGCCATCCACAAGCCAAGGAGAGAGGTCTCAGGAGGAACCAGCCCTGCTAACACCTTGATTTTGGACCTCCAGGCTCCAGAACAGTGAGACAATACATGTCTGCTGTTTGAGCCACTCTTGTGTTGTTACAGCACCAACTCCGATGGGCTTAAGAAAGTGTGGGAAGAGAGAATGAGAACAGGGGAATATGGATAACTCTTCCGAAAGATTTACTGTAAGCAAGAGCAAAGACAAGGAGTGGTAGCTTCCAGAGGAAGTAGGATCAAGGGATTATTTTTCCCTTTCTTTGAAACTTATTTATTGATTTATTTGATGGAAGAGATGGGAGACATAACAGCTTGTTATTTTGCTGCTGGGAATGATCGCCAGGCAAGAAAGAGTGTGGAGACCACTGTTCTGCTTTCTGCTTCTATGATATCAACTCTTTTTTTATTTTTTCAAGATTTCACATAAAAGTGAGATCATGCAGTATTCGTCTTTCTGTGTCTGGCATTTGCTTTTCACTTAACATAATGACCTCTGGGTTCATCCCTGTTGCCGGAAGTGGCAGGAGTCCCTCCTTTTTAATGGCTGCATAGTATTCCACTGTGTATATATACCACATTTGCTTTATCCATTCCACCCATTACTGGACATTTGGGTTGACCCCACATCCTGCAGGGAGGGGGAAAGGGAGGATGGGAGGATGTTGGTTAATGGATACAAAGTGATGATTAGATAGGAGGAGTAAGTTCTGGGGTTCTAATGTACAGTGGGGTGCTGATAATGGGCAGTAAGGTATATATTATAAAATAGCTAGAAGAGAGGCTTTTGAATGTTCTCACTATGAAGAAATAAGTGCATGAGGTGATGGATATGCTATCTACCCGGATTTGATTATTATGAGTATTATGCAACATATATATGTATCAAAACATCCAATTGTATCCCATAAATATGTGCAATTACAATGTGTCAGTAATTTTTTTATTTTTTTCTAAGAGACAGTCTCACGCTGTTGCCCAGGCTGGAGTACCGTGGTGTCATCACAGCTCATTGCAGCCTTGAAATCCTGGGTTCACGTGATCTTCCCGCCTCAGCCTCCTGAGTAGCTAGGATTACTGCTACTAGGCATGCCAGGATGATTTTTTCTCCTTTTATTTCTTGGAGAGTCTTCGTATGTTGCCCAGGCTGGTCTTGAATTCCTGGCTTCAAGCAATCCTCCTGCCTCAGCCTCCCAAAGCACTGGGATTACAGGCCCAGCCAAAAAAAAAAAAAAAATTATTAAAGAAAAAAAGAAAAAAAGATTATGTAGCACCCTGTCAAGTTGAGTTATCTCTGCCTTTTGTTGTGTTTGAGCTCTTTTACCACTCTACATGTTGTAGATAACTGATAGGATGTAAGTGATTCTCGTCCATCGAAACGCAAATGAAGTGTGTCTACTGGAAGGCAATTTATTATCACGCCACGGATAGATCAGTTTTGCATCTATTTGCAAATTTACATCAGCACTGTTTATTGTGATGCTTTCAATCCTTCTTTAAACCATTTGTAACATCTTACTAGTTCCCACAGTAATTAATGAGTTAAAGAAGATCTTTGACGTGTATTCACTTAGTATTTGTATGAGAGTATTTTTCTACCTGAAAAAAAATCCTTTAATAAGATGCTGACAGATGATAGGTGTCTTTAGATGTGCTCTTCTGATGGGTTAAATTTTTCCATGATGCTGAAGGTCTGAGAAAAAGCAGACCCCTTTCTGAAACTTACCTGGGAAGTTCTGAGTTTCTGAGTTTGGGCTATTGAGAGAGCCTTTTTTTTTTTTTTTTTTTTTTTTAGGCAGAGTCTCATTCTGTTGCCTAGGCTGTAGTGTAGTAGTGCAATCTCAGCTCACTGCAATCTCCGCCTCTTGGGTTCAAGCAATTCTCCTGCCTCAGTCTCCTGAGTAGCTGGGATTACAGGTGCATGCCACCACACCCGGTTGATTTTTATATTTTTAGCAGAGACAAGGTTTCACCATGCTGGCCAGGCTGGTCTTGAACTCTTGACCTCAGGTGATCCAACTGCCTCCGCCTCCCAAAGTGCTGGGATTACAGGCATGAGCCACCATGCCCGGCCTGAGAGAGACTCTTTAAGTGTACTCATAAGGTGAGTCCTGGCTAGGGGATTGACCCAAGTTTCCCAAGAGTGAAAACCCTTGGTCCTGTGTGGATTGAGGGATCCCATTTGTATTTTGGCTGCAAGTCTGTCTGGCAACACCACGATTTTTCATGCTGAAACCCCTACGGAATTCAGAAATGCCCAGCATGGTTTATATGTGCATCTGACTGCAACCTGATGAAGGCGGGGCTGTCCCACTGGGCTGGGATAAGACCAAGGGCACACACCTCCCTTACACAGTCAATCCCAACTCTCCAAGTTTGGCCTTGAGAAGTCAAACTGCAGGGGCTGGAGCCACTCAAGGATGGAGAAGCAGGCCAGGTGTGGTGGCTCACGTCTGTAATCCCAGCACCTTGGGAAGCCGAGGTGGGAGGATCACTTCAGCCCAGAAGTTCAAGATCAGCCTTGGCAACATAGTGAGACCCCATCTCTACAAAAAAGGAATTAGCCATGCGTGGTGGTGTGTGCCTGTAGTCCCAGTTACTTGGGAGGCTGAGGTGCGAGGATTGCTTGAGCCCAGGAGTTCGAGGCTGTGGTGAGCCACAATCGTGCCACTGCACCCCAGCCTGGGTGACAGAGCAAGATCCAATCTCAACAAATAAAAAATAAAGAAAAAAGCAGCTGGGATTGGCCCCCTGACCCCACTTACTCTCCAATACTCCAGTTGTCTCCTGGTGGAGTCCCTCTGTCTGTTCCCTGTGCACACCTCGGATAGAATGGACTCAGGAACACTAGTTCTTGCCACTCTGCCCCCAACCCTGTGTCCCTTCTTAGGCTCACAGACTCCAGTGTCCTTCAGTGCTGGGGCAGGACCTGCCCCTCAGCCTGCAATGAGCCCTTCTCCAGGGGTCACTCCGAGCTCCGCCCCTACTCCTGCCAAGCAGTAACCAATCCCAATCTAACAATAGCAATTCGCAAATGAGTAGCAGCTGGAACTTCTCCTTGGAGGTCACGGCCAGACTCTGGGCCTCCTTGACTTCCTCCAGAGATCTCGCTGTGACTATTTATTTTTGTTTTTTATTTTTAGAGACAGGGTCCTGCTCTGCTATCCAGGCTGGAGTGCAGTGGCACAATCATAGCTCACTGCAGTCTTGAACTCCTGGGCTCAAGTGATCCTTCTGCCTCAGCCTCTTGAGTGGCTGGGACTACAGGCTCACACCATCATGCCCAGCTATTTATTTTTATTTTTTGTAGAGTTGGGGGTCTTGCTATGTTGCCCAGGCTGGTCTTGAACTTCTGGCCTCAAGTAATCCTCCTGCCAGCCCCCCCAAATATTGAGATTACAGGCATGAGCTACTGCCCCCAGCCACTATCACTTATAAAAATGCCTCAGTGTTCTAGAATCTGATTAGGTTTGACCTTGTACAGGCTCTTTAGGAATACTGCCCCTGCTTCTGAAAAAATGTATGTACTTTTTGATTTGTGGCCTCCTTCTCCAGTTCTCAAAGGTCTACTCAATCTTTCAAGCTTGGACCAAGTGCTGCCTCCTTCAGGCAGCCTTCCTGGATTGCTTGCAGATTGAATTGACTGCTCTCTACTCTATAGCTCAAATCCTCTTCCCATCCTGGTTGCATTTAGATGTTCATGTTGTTTCTTCTGGTAGATTCATTTGTTCATTCATTCATTCATTCCTCAGAGGTTTTTGAGCACCTGCTCAAAAACAGGCACTGTGCTAGGCCTGGCATGCAGGCGTAAATGCATCAGGTGCCCTCCTTCTCGGTGCCTGCATCCTTGGGTGGGCAGTGGGCTGGGCTTGTTCTCAGCACCTAACACAGCACCTGCTGCCAGGTGACAGGGGTTTGATAAATAAATAGATGCCAGGAGGCCATCTGACCACCTCTCCTGCACTTCAGCACATCTTATTTGTTTAGATTTTACCTGCTTTGCTAAATCATGCTTTAATTAACATTCTTCCTCCCTTGATGGGAGGGCAGCAGCTGCAACGTGGTTTGGAAGCTGTTAGGAATCTGTCAAGTCTCCACAGCTACTCTGGCCTGGGGCCGTGGGGCTGCCTGGTTCCTAGGCTGGTTGCGTGCCTTGGGCAATCCCCTAACTTCCCCTTCTCAGCCTCGTCTTCCTCCTCTGCTGCCTCTTGTCTCTTGGGAGCTCTGAGATGAGAGGATTGGGCTTGCATGGGTGCATCCACGTGGCGTGGCTACCATCGCTGCTCTTCGGCCAAAAAGGCTCTGCCTCCACGGCCGCTCAGCCTTGATTTGGAGCTCCTATTTTCTGAGCCGCTGAACCCTGCACAAAGCAGCCTGTGCCCAGGCAGGGCCAGACCAGGCAGAGAGGTGACCCCGTCTGCCCTCTGGGCAGCATAGCATCTGCAGGGGCCTGGATGCCTTGAAGTGAGGCTGCCTTCAGGAGAGGACAGCGAGTAGGGAGGGCAGCAGGCCAGAGCGATGAACGTCACAGGGTGAGAGGCAGGCCCGCCTCCTGGTTCCCACTTTGCAGGATGACCCTGGAAGAGGGACAGGTGTGGTCTGCAGAAAAAACATCAGTATCAGCTGGTGACTGTGGCTGAGCCCCTGGACTGTGGCTGAGCCCCTCTCCTCCTGGGGTCTTGCTGTGGAGTGGACACAGGAAAGGCTTCCTGACCAGCCACCTGCCACCCCTCCTGCAGTCTCACCATGTCTGTCATTGTGTCTTGCCTGCCGGTCACCATTTAGCAACGGTCCCGCATATGAGCAGATGCTGACATGCCCATTGAATAGGGAGTCCACTGAGGGAGGGAGGTGGTGGCCGGCCCCAAGTCACGAGGGAGATGGGTGATGAGACGGTGGGCCAGGGACTGATCCTGGGGCGGTGGCTGCTCTTTCTTTATTGCCCCACAAAGCCTACAAGGTCATGGCCTCCAAAGGCTCAGTGAGACCTACAGTCTAAGCCGGAGCGTAGCGACAGGGCAGCCAGGGACCACCATTCTCTTCCTCCGTTCCCCTTTCCCAAGGCTAGAGGAGGGTCAGCAGGCTCAAGGATGTTCTGAACTTACAGGCAAACCAGGCTGTTGTCAACATAGTAGGTTTCCTGTGTGAACATCAGGGGGCCTGGCCCAGTGGCTCACACCTGTAATCCCAGTGCTTTGGGAGGCCAAGGCAGGAGGATCACTTGAGCCCAGGAGTTGGGCAACATAGTGAGACCCCCATCTCTACAAAAACATTTAAAAATTAGCTGGGCAACATAGTGAGACCAGCCTGGGCAACATAGTGAGACCCCCATCTCTACAAAAACATTTAAAAATTAGCTGGGCATGGTGGCACACACCTGTAGTCCCACCTACTTGGGAGGCTGAGGTGGGAAGATGGCTTGAACCCAGGAGTTCAACGCTGCAGTGACCTATGATCACACCACTGCACTCCAGCCTGGGCGACAGAGCAAGACCCTGTCTCTAAACAAACAAACATCAGAGAGATCAGCTCTCCAAAGACAGAGTGTATTCAGGAGTTGCAATCTGGGATACATATGCTATGATGAATCATAGGTGCATCAAAATAATTTGGGGCTGAGGGAAGCTTTTAGTTTATTTATCTATTTTTTTAAAAGACAAGGTCTTGCTCTGTTGCCCAGGCTGGTGTGTAGTGGTGTGATCATAGCTCACTACAGCCTCAAACTCCTGGGCTCAAGTGATTCTCCTGCCTCAGCCTCTCAAGTAGCTGGGATTACAGGTGTGTAATGCCCAGCTAATTTTTATTTTTTGTAGAGACAGGCTTTTGCCATGTTGGCCAGGCGGGTCTCAAACTCCTTGCCTCAAGCAATTCTCCTATCCCAGCCTCCCAAAGTGCTGGGATTACAGGCATGAGCTACTGTGCCCGGCCAGGGAAGCTTTTAAAGACAAAAAAGGAGAGAAGTCCATGCAAACTGTTAGGAAACAAAGACATTGATTAAAGGGTCTCATTGCAGGAGTTGGCAATTACTCATTCGTAGAAGCAGCCGTCATTGGGCAAGTGTTGTTGTGTGAGGGGCTTATTCAGAACCCTGGTTTTTTGTTTCGTTTTTGTTTTTGTTTTTTTGTTTTTTTGGTTTTTTTTGAGACGGAATCTTGCTCTGTCACCCAGGCTGGAGTGCAGTAGCGCGATCTGGGCTCACTGCAACCTCCGTCTCCCAAGTTCAAGCGATTCTCTTGCCTCAGCCTCCCAAGTAGCTGGGATTATAGGCACGTGCCACTGTGCCTGGCTAATTTTTGTATTTTTAGTAGAGATAGGGTTTCACCATGTTGGCCAGGCTGGTCTCGAACTCCTGACCTCAAGTAATCTGCCTGCCTCCACCTCCCAAAGTGCTGGGATTACAGGCGTGAGCCACACTGCCCGGCCTGGAACCCTGGGTTTTAGAGGAGTTCCTCGCGTAGTTCCTGTCATAGGCATATGTGCAGGCGTTTTTGTGTGTGTGTGTGATAAGTCCTGTTACAGGCATATGTGCATGAGGGTTCCCTCTCCATGGCTTCCTGGCGGCAGGCACCATGCTACGTGCTGACTCTGTTTTGAGACTGGTAATGTCCACACTATAGAGTGTCCTGGGGCTGTTGTAACAAAGTACCACAAACTGGGTGGCTTAAGACAACAGGAATTTATTCTCTCACACTTCTGGAGACCAGAAGGCCAGAAGTTCAAGCTGTTGGCAGGGCCATGATCCCTCCAAAGGCCCTAGGGGAGGATTCTTTGCAGTGTCTGGTGGCTCTAGGAATCCTTAGGGTCCCTTGGTTTGGGGATAAATCACTCCAATCTATCTCTGCCTTTCGCATGGCCCTCAGCCCTGCGTGCCTCTCTTTATCTCTTTCTTCCTTTCAAGACACCAATCACTGCATTAAGATTCACCCAGATGAGTGATCCAGATGGCCTCATTGCAACTTGATGACATTTGCAAAGACCTGTTTCCAAATAAGACCACATTCTGAGGTTCAAAGCGGGCATGAATTTTGGCAAGGACACTATTCACATCTGTTGTTGAGGCTGGGTGTGGTGGCTCATGCCTGCAATTCCAGCACTTTGGGAGGCCGAGGCAGGAGGATTGCTTGAGGCCAAGAGTTCGAGACCAGCCTGGGCAACTTACTGAGACCCTATCTCGACAGAAAAATTTAAATAATTAGCTGGGTGTGATGGTGTGCCCCTGTAGTCCCAGCTACTCAGGAGGCTGAGGCAGGCGGATCACCTGAGCCCGGGAGGTTGAGATTGCGGTGAGCTGAGATTGCACCACTATACTCCAGTCTGGGTGACGGAGTGAGACTCTGTCTCAAAAAAAAAAAAAAAAAAAAATTAAGAGTTGCCCGCATTTCCAGAACTTCATCATGAGAACACAGGGGAAGGCCCCTCTGATCACAGCCACCCACCCGACCCTCAGCCATCCTTTCCCAGCCCAGTTGGGGACCCTGAGGCTCAGTGGCATGTGATGTTCCTGAGGCCCTGGGTCCCGCAGTGGTAGAGATGGGAGTCCCTGCTGAAGCCCCTGGAGACCTGCCTCTCCCCATAGAGTGGTTGGATTCTCCCTCACGGCGTGCCTTTGTCAGCATCCTCCGGCTTGTTGTACAAAAGTTGCCCTATAACAACGTTCAGTATCATGAGTCCAGTTTTCCCGAAATGAGGATATGGCCAAACATCTGATGGGGCGGAAGGGGGAAGGCAACTCTTCACCAATCAGCTAAAACCCTAAATGCAGGAGTAAGAATTAAAATAGCCATTCAAATATTTTATGTTAATTAACGTCTCTGGTGATGATTCAGTCTGGAGAGAAGTAAGCGAAGCGCTGGTTCCCTGGCAGACTGTTCAGGGTGGCAACATCCTGAAGGAAGGAGGTCGGAGGAGCTGGGTCCATTAATGCTCACTGCTGCGGGCATCTCTGCCCTGCAGCACCTGGGTAGGACCCAGCCCTGCTGCACAGAGATCTTTTCCTCTGAACACAGAATCAGTCCATGGAAGCTTCTTTATTTTGAGATGGAGTCTCGCTCTGTCGCCCAGTCTGGAGTGCAGTGGGGCAATCTTGGCTCACTGTAACCTCCACCTCCTGGGTTCAAGCCATTCTCGTGCCTCAGCCTCCCGAGTAGCTGGAATTACAGGTGTATGCCACCACGCCTGGCTAATTTTTGTATTTTTAGAAGAGACAGGGTTTTCCATGTTGGCCAGGCTGGTCTCGAATTCCTGGCCTTAGATGACCTGGCCCCCTTGGCCTCCCAAAGTGCTGGGTTTACAGGCGTGAGCCACCGGCGCCTGGCCATGGGAGCTTCTTACAAAGGTCATAGCATTTGGGTTGGGGTTTGGGGTGGGTAGGGAACCCAGTGACATGGGCTGCCAGGGAAGAGGGGGACTCGGAAAACATTGGCTGAGAGCCTGGGTTGAGACTCTGTCCTGTGCTGCCTAGCTCAGCCTCTCTGAGCTCCAGGTCTCCTCCTGGATACCATGAGAATGAGGCCAGCATCTGCCTCAAAGCCTGCAATGAGGATTAAATGCCTCCTGTGCATAGAGTTTAGCTCAGTGCAAGGCACGCCTAGTGGGCGCTCAGCTCGGTGAAGGTCAGCCACCGTTATCCACACTTGCTGGATGAATGCATTGACAGTGAATTATTTTGAAATAATCAGCAGTAGGAGGTGGGCCTTGCTCCCTCAGTGTCACCCCCAGCAAGGGACTACCTTCTCTCCTTGCGAACTCTCGTGGGTCATCACACACGGCCTCAGAAGGCGCTGTCTGCTCCTAGCGTTCAACCCTCAGGGCAGAACAACCATGATTACGATTCTCACTTGTGTCTGCTCTTTAAAGTAAACAGCCCCTTCACACCCTGAGAATTTACAGATTGGTGAGGATATAAATACATGAATTTGTTTGAGGCCGTTGGGGAGAAGAGTGGCATTTTGAGCATTGAGAAGGACTGAATCATGCTCTCAGGGTGTACAATTGGATCAACTCCTTGGAGGGGTCAAATGTAATTTTAGAGAATTATTATGATTCGTGATAGAGCTGTTAAACTTATAAAAACAATTTATTTTTTCAGTTCTAAGCAAGGATTTTGGCTCTTTTTAAAGGGTTTTCCAAAAAAGCTTAACATGTGCTTTGGAAAGGGAGGGGTTTGAGAGCCATGGCAAGAGGCTGAACTGGCCTCTCTCTGCTGGGCACATCTTTGTTCCGAAGGTCTAAGTCATGGTGACATGCCCTCATGATACGTGGGCTCGGGGAGAGCCTGAGCTTCCTCATCAAGTACCACTTCCTTTTCTTTTCTTTTTTTTTTTTAAGATGGAGTCTCACTCTGTCACCCAGGATGGAGTGCAGTGGCGCGATCTCAGCTCACTGCAACCGCCGCCTCCCAGGTTCAAACGATTCTTCTGCCTCAGCCTCCTGAGTAGCTGGAATTAGAGACACCCGCCATCATGCCTGGCTAATTTTTGTATTTTTGTAGAGACAGGGTTTCACCATGTTGGACAGGCCGGTCTTGAACTCCTGACCTCAGGTGATCTGCCCGCCTCGGCCTCCCAAAGTGCTGGGATTATGGGCGTGAGCCACTGCACCCAGCCAAATTAATTCAATTTTAATTGTTTCTTTCTTTCTTAGCGACAGAGTCTCGCTCTGTCACCCAGGCTGGAGGGCAGTGGCGTGATCATAGCTTACTGCGAACTCCTGGGCTCAAGAGGTCCTCCTGCCTCAGCCTCCTGAGTAGTTGGGACTACAGGTGCGCACCACCACACCTGGCCAATTTTTAAATATTTTGTAGAGATGAGGTCTTACGGCCAGGTGCAGTGGCTCATGCCTGTAATCCCAGCACTTTGGGAGGCCATGGTGGGCAGATTACCTGAGGTCAGGAGTTCGAGACCACCCTGGCCAACATGACAAAACCCCGCCTCCACAAAAAAATACAAAAATTAGCTGTGCATGGTGGTGGGTGCCTGTAATCCCAGCTACTCAGGAGGCTGATGCAGGAGACTCAGCTGAACCAGGAGGCAGAGGTTGCAGTGAGCCGAGATCATGCCACTGCATCCTAGCCTGGGTGACAGAGAGAGACTCTATCTTTAAAAAAAAATAAAAAATAAATAAAAAAAGAGAGAGAGATGAGGTCTCACTACGTTGCCCAGGCTGGTCCTGAACTCCTGGCCTCGGCCTCCCAAAGTGCTGGGATTATAGGCGTGAGCCTCTGAGCCCAGCTCAATTTTAATTTTCAAAATAACTGTCTGGGCATGGTGGCTCATGCCTGTAATCCCAGCACTTTGGGAGGCCAAGGTGGGCAGATCACCTGAGGTCTGGAGTTGGAGACTAGCCTGGCCAACATGGTGAAACCCTGTCTCTTCTAAAAATACAATTAGCCAGGCATGGTGGCGGGTGTCTGCAATCCTAGCTACTTGGGAGGCTGAGGCAGGAGAATCGCTTGAACCCGGGAGGCAGAGGTTGCAGCGAGCCAAGATCGCACCATTGCACTCCAGCCTGGACAACAAGAGCAAAACTCCATCTCACAACAAACAAACAAACAAACAAACAATAGTAGGATTGAAGCAATCTGCCCCCAGTCCCCTCTAATCCTTCCCCAAAGACAAGCCCTAACTATTCCAGTTCTCACTCCATCAGTGCGTTTGGTGTTCCCACTCACACCCTCAGCGTCCTAGACCAGTTCCTGGGGATTTTGTGGAGTGCATCCTTCCCCTGAAATCACTTACTGTTGGAAGAAGAAGGCGCACTCTCAGAGACACAGCTGTATCCATAGAGCAGGTTAGCCAATGGTACATTATTTCTGGAAGATCTTCAGAATATTCTGCTCAGATTTATTGCAAGTGTGGATTTAGTTTCTTTCCTGCAGTGTTGCCAGTTGGTAAGGACTTATTTTGCCAAGGTAATTTGTTCTGCTCTGGCCCAAGCAAGATGCAGCATGGGAAGACATGAAATCTTCAATTTGGAAAAGGAAAGAGCATAAATTCTGAAGTGTAGCACCCGCCAGTGCAGGCAGGTCCCTAGGGAAGGCTGTGTGAGAATTCTATAAAGTTTTAATAGCTCAAGACCCAAGGTAGCAGAATTAAATGCAAGCCTGGGGACCCACTCTTCTCTTGATCATATAAAATGTGGGGAAATCTCTGCATCAACTCTGACAATTCCTGTGGTCTTTGGGCAGAATGTGGATGCTTTGGAGTTTCAAGGCACATGTGAGCCCTTCTTGTCTCATCATGAGAGATGGAGCTGTTTTCTGGACGCGCCGGAGTATGATTACCTTATAGCTGCAGGACCCGGGGAATAGGAAACAATCATGGGGTAGAAAACGGTCACTTCCCAGTGAGGTGCGCAGACCCACCGTGACTGCGCCTCATCCATTAATGTGAAGCGAGGTTGTTTTCTTTTTCTATCTGTTGTGTTCTGCAGCAGTGCTGTTGAAAGCAGGCTTCATCTCCCTGTAGTCATGCTACCTACCTACCTGTCAACCTACCTACCTGTCTATCTATCTACCTACTTATCTACCTGCCTACCTGCCTACTTACCTATCTACCTACCTGCTTACCTATCTAACTACCTATCTACCTGCCTACCTCCCTACCTGCCTACCTATCTACTTACCTACCTAGCTGCCTACCTACCTATCTACCTACCTAGCTAACTACCTATGTACCTGCCTACCTACCTACCTGTCTAACTACTTATGTACCTGCCTACCTACCTATCTACCTAGCTAACTACCTATGTACCTGCCTACCTACCTATCTACCTAGCTAACTACCTATGTACCTGCCTACCTACCTATCTACCTGCCTATCTATCTAGCTACCTATTTACCTGCCTACCTACCTACTTACCTACCTGCCTATCTGTCTACCTACCTACCTGCCTACCTACCAATCTACTTGCCTACCTGTCTACCTACTTGCCTACCTATCTACCTACCTGCTTACCTATCTGTCTACCTATCTACCTGCCTACCTACCTGCCTGGCTGCCTACCTGCTTACCTATCTACCTGCCTGTTAGTTAGCTAACTACCTATCTACCTACCTGCCTACCTACTTATCTACATACCTACCTGTCTACCTACCTGCCCATCTCCCTACCTACCTACTTGTGCACCTGTCTACTTGCCTGCCTACCTATCTACCTACCCGCCTGTCAACCTACCTACCTACCTTTCTACCCACCTACCTGCCTGCCTGTCTACCTACCTACCCACTTACCTACTTAGATAAGCAGGTACCTATCTACCTATCTTGAGAAGACAGGAAACAGCTAACTATCTTCCTACCTACCTTTTTCCCCCAATAACCACAGTCTTTCTGTGCTTATGGTTTTATTCTGGGAACCTACACAAGAACTGAGGCAAAGCCATGGGTGAGGGAGGTGGGGGAAAGACCCCCGCTGGGTGTTGGCAAAACCTCCATCCCCCAGTGACAGAGTGGCTTGGCAGGGTCCTTGTGTTGGTTCCAACCCTCAACCCTCTGGCGTGAGGCGCCAGTCTCCTCCCCACAACTGAACTTGTCTCCCAGGGCAGACCCACCAGGAAGGCTCCTGTGAGCATAAGAGCTGATCTGCCGTGGCTCCCCTCGAGCAGGGCCTGGTGCCCACGCTGATTGGATACAGCTTTGGGGTGGGCATTGTGCCTTGGGTCAGGATTTTCATGATGAAATAGCTGAGCATTGGCCTCCTGACCAAACATCTGCCGAGTCTGGGTAGGGCAATTTACTCCTCAGGAGGCTCCAAGATGAAGGGCAGGTGCCTCAACCTGGTGGCCCCATCTTCCGTGATCCAGATGTGCCTGCCCTGAGGCTTCCTTCCTGCAGCCCCCCTCCCTGCCCCTGCCACCCGGCCCCTGCATCTCCTGCAATGGACACGTCTCCATCCCTGGCTCATACGCTGTGTCCTCCTGTCCCGGTGCCTTTGCACATGCTGTTCCCTATGCTCCAATGCCCTTTTCCACCCTGTCTGTCAAAACCCCACCCACTCTTCAAGGACTGCCTCACATGCTATCTGCACAGTCCCCGGTAGCTCCCCTCCCTGTCCTCACCAGGTCTGGACACCCCCTACTGCAGTTTGCTTCATACCACACCTGTGTGCACCTGCCCCCCAGCACTAGGTTTAAGATTCTTGAGGGCAGATACCTGATGGACCCTTACCTTACACCCAGCAAGTGCCAATCAATCTTCAATAGGAGTGTGAGATTTATTCAAACCTTAGTGCTGCCTCTTCATAGCTGTTTGACCTTGGGGAAGTTACTTGACCTCTCTGGGCTTCAGTTTCCTAAATATACATATGTACGTATGTACATATGTACATATATTTAGGAAAACGAACATATACATATTTAGGAAATAATATGTATATAATTATATACATATAATACATATAGAAATTATACATAAAATTTAGTACATTGTATTTTTATATATTATATATGTAATATATATGTTCCTGTATTATATATTACATATATATGTTCCTGTATTATATATATGTTCCTGTATTATATATATGTTCCTGTATTATATATTACATACATAATATATAAAAATACAATGCACTAAATTTTATGTATAATATATGTAATACAAAATTTATGTATTACATATATTACAAAAATATATATTACATACACATAAATATATATTTGTAATATGTATTACAATATGTAATATATTATATATATATACATATATTTATATACAAAAATATATGTACATAAAGATATATTATGTATATAAATATATATTACATATTACATATATATGTATATGGAAATACATATATATGTATATATTACATATATTTGTATAAGGAAAATGAATATATATTTAGGAAATAATATGTATAGAATTCTATATTATAAATACATATAGAAATTATATATAATTTAATGCATTGTATGCATTTTTATATATTTATGTATATGTTTATATATGTATTTTTATATACATTTCTATACATAGTGCATACAATTTAGTGAATACAATGCACTACATTTTATAAATATAATTTATATATGTTATGTAGATATGCATATATATTTATATATAATTTCGTGCCTACAATGCACTGGGCCCTGCACTGAATGCTTTATGTACATTGTCTTGTTCATATAGTTCCTCCTTGTAAGATTGGGACAATCACAGGACCATTGTACTCGGATTTTGGGAGAATGATCATCCAATAATCCTCAGAAGCTCCTCAGAGCCTTGGGCAATTTCCTGTCCAGCTGGAGGATAAGACCCTCATAAGAAGAGGTGATTACTCAACGGTCCTCAATACAAGGTGAGAAACTGATGTTGTAGACATAACAGGAGGATTACCTGAGTGGGCACCTTGCATGGTCTGGAGGAGGAGGAAGGCTTTCCTTTGGTGGGAGGGGTCTGGTGAAGCTTCTGGGAAGAGGTTGTTTTGGGACAGGGCGAGACAAGGTCCTGTCTCCTGAGT
The DNA here is from genome assembly GCF_028885655.2 of Pongo abelii. Lineage (NCBI taxonomy): Eukaryota > Metazoa > Chordata > Mammalia > Primates > Hominidae > Pongo > Pongo abelii. The sequence goes on from NC_071991.2 coordinate 8,238,126, forward strand.
ATTATTCCTGCAAAAGCCTTTTCCCATTTCCATGAAAGAGCTCAGCCATGCTGACACCTCATTACCCATGTCTCAGGGTGGCCTCACAAACTTGACTACGGGGCAGGGGTTTTGGGTCTTGTTCATGGTGGTTTTCCTAGCATAGTGCTAAGTATTCATGAAGTGAATGCCATATATATATATATATATATATATATATATATATATATATATATATACACACACACACACACATATATGGCATATACATGTCATATGTATGGCATATATATGTGTATGTGTATATGTATATGTATATGTATATGAATATGTATATGTTTAGAGACAGGATCTTGCTCTGTTGCCCACGCTGGAGTGCAGTGGCACCATCATGGCTCACTGCAGCCCTGAACTCCTGGGCTCAAATGATCCTTCTGCCTCAGCCTCCCAAGCAGCTGGGACTACAAGTGCCCACCATCATGCCCGGCTCACTTTACAATTTTTTTTGTAGAGACGGGGTGTCACTATGTTGTCCAGGCTGGTCTCAAGCTCCTGGGCTCAAGCAATTATCCTTCTGCCTCAGCCTCCCAAAGTGCTGGTCTTGCAGGTATGAGCCACTGTGCCCAGGGAATGCCATATTTTTTTCATCCCTCAAAGGGGCCATAGGAGGGGTTTTCATACATACTGCAGTATTTGGTTATTCTCCAACGTTTTCTAACTTGCCCCCATTGGGCCAGCTTCCCAACTTGAAGCCAGACACAAGTGGGAAAATGGCCCTGGAGTCACTCAAACAACAGTCTTTAGGAGGGCTTCTCACCCTGGTAAGTCCTCTATCCTGGGAAGATTCTCCCTGCAGCCTGTGATTAAACAACACTCCCCAAAGCATTAGCCAGGCTGGACTTGGGAGGGGCCCAGGGTTCGGTAGTGTTTTATTACTCTCATAAAGTAATTGGCCTAGAAGTATCGCAAACCCCACGGTGTCTGTACAAAGTAGGACTCCGAAACTAATTATATGACTGTGGGCATGAATGAATAATGGGAATGCCTCCCTGTATCGTGCTCTGCTCCATTGCTTCAAAGGGCTGCAAAGCTGGAACTCATCATCTCTGCCCAAATAACAGGAAGCTCTATGAGCCGAGTGTTGTATTTCGGCCCTGGGCCATTACGGACCTTGTTGTATAGTAAAGTCTGGAATTTCCCGAGAAATAGGAGTGTCATTGTTTTTCATGATCCCCTTGGATTCCATTTGAGTTTCAGCTAACAAGATGGCTCAGGATAAGGGCTGGTCATGCCAGAAAGACCAACCAAGTGATTAGAGGGTTGGGGCTTTGAGCTATGTGATACCAGCTTGACTTCCAGGGAGAGGAGGGGGATTGGAGACTGAGTTCAGTCACATGACTGGTGATTCAATCAATCATGCCTATGTAATGAAACCTCAATAAAAACTCTGGACACCAAGGCTTAGGTGGGCTTCCTGGTTGGTGAAGATATTGATGTGCTAAGAAGGTGACATTCCCGAGTTCATGGGGTCAGGGCAAGGAAGCTCTGCATTTGGGACCCTCCCTCATCCTGTGCTGTTATGAGTCTCTTCTTTTGGCTGGTCTTGGTCTGTATTCTTTATAATAAAACTGTAATTGTAAGTACAGCATTTTTCTGAATTCTTTGAGTCATTCTTGTGAGTGATTGAACCTGAGGAAGTTGTGGGAGCTCAGGATTTGTAGCGTCGGTTGGAAGTGTGGGTGAATTGGGGACCACCAACATGTGTCTGAAGTAGTGGGAGCCTTGGGGAGTCCTTAACTTGTGAGGTCTATGCTAACTCTTGGTAGTTAGTGTCAGAATTGAATTGTTGCACACCTTGTTGGTTTATTCTTTCCATTCAACAGGGAAAATATTTCCATGCACATTCCTAAAAGAAATCAGGAGCTCTTGGATCCTTCTCTCTTTCCAAAGGGAGGCTGGTGTGGCCAGAGGGTTTGCCTGGGGACAAATGGCCTTTCGTGAGAACTCTTCTTGACAGCCAGAAAAGACCACAATCTCACACTTTTTTTTTTTTTTTTTTGAAACAGAGTCTCGCTCTGTCACTAGGCTGGAGTGCAGTGGCGCGATCTTGGCTCACTGCAACCTCCACCTCTCGTGTTCAAGCGATTCTCCTGCCTCAGCCTCCTGAGTAGCTGGGACTACAGGTGTGCACCACCATGCCCAGCTAATTTTTGTACTTTTAGTAGAGACAGGGTTTCACCATGTTGGCCAGGATGATCTCGATCTCTTGACCTTGTGATTCACCTGCTTCAGGCTCCCAAAGTGCTGGGATTACAGGTGTGAGCCACCATGGCCAGCCAATCACATACTTCTTATATCTTCATCTAGGTGCTACAAAGCCACACAACTAACTAGAAACCAAAGGTGTAAATGAACACCAAGATGGCAGCTCCAGGCACATGTGTCAAAATCATCTTTCCCAAATTGAGGTAGGAGGCAGGACTCAACTCTGGACCAGACTGAAGACTAGTTAAAACAGGGAAGAGGGGAATGCACCTCTCCATAAGACATGCCCAGAGGGCCATGTCAGTTTACCATTGCTATGGCAACACCCAGAACTTACCGCCCCTTTCCATGCCGACAACCAGTAAGTACCACCCTTTTTCTAGAAAATTCTGGATAACTCACCTCTTAATTTGCAGGTAATCAAAAGTGGGTATAAATCTTACTGCAGGGCTTCCTCTGAGCTGCTACTCTTAGCACACTGCCCACAGGGTAGCCCTGGTCTGCAGGAGTAGTCACGGAGTGTAACATTACTTCTTCCTTAAGCTATTTTCTTCTACCACTGGCTTGCTCTTGAATTTTTTCCTGAGTGAAGCCAACAACCTTTCCAGGTTAAGCCCCAATTCTGGGACTTGCCTGCCTGCATCAAAATGACAGAGAAGCCCTGAGTCTCTTGGGCTCTCCATTGGGTCTCAGGGTGACCATGTGACATACTCTTTTAAGCACAGGCTGTAGGACAGTTAAGGTCTTACCCTTGCAACCAAAGTCTTTGCACAGCTTCACTGTGGGGTGGAGTTCCTGGCAGTGATATATTTGTAGTGCTGCTATTTAACTGGGTGATTTGCCTTGGCAGCTGCTGAGATCTCAGATCTCACAGAGATTTGAGACTTAATCACCCGCAGCACCAACAAAGACCTGTTCTTTTTATGCGGCTAAAAAAAATATGACATCCAGACATAGCTCAGCCGTGCTCTGTCTCCACGGCATTTAAAACACCTCTGCCCACGTGGGGTGCCCAAATGTGCTAGGTTTCCTATTAGGAATGTGATCTTCAAAAAAAAAGAAAGAAAAATAGAACCCCCAAACCACCACCACAACACAAAAAGGGACGAAGAAAAGGCTCAAAGCTGGCTCTGGCAGTATATGAAGCTCATCTGAAGAGAAAGTGAAATTTTTAGTGTCTTGCACTGACATGGCCCAGAGTGGTGGGAGGCGGGAGAGGGGAGGGTGAAGTCGTGTGAATGGACTTGAAGAGCTCCATGCACACTTCTGGAGTGTCCTGCACACTGAGGGTTTGATCACACTCTGAAAGGGAATTGCTTGGTTGAAGCTATGGATCTAAATCCACTTGAGGCTGGGTGCAGTGGCTGATGCCTGTAATCCCAGCACTTTGGCAGGCCAATGTGGGTGGATCACCTGAGGGCAGGAGTTCGAGACCAGCCTAGCCAACATGGTGAAACCCTGTCTCTACTAAAAATGCAAAAAAAAAAAAAAAAAAAAAAAATTAGCTGGGTGTGGTAGCAGGTGCCTGTAATCCCAGCTACTCGGGAGGCTAAGGCAGGAGAATCGCTTGAACCTGGGAGGTGGAGGTTGCAGTGAGCTGAGATCATGCCATTGCACTCCAGCCTGGGTGACGAAAGTGAAACTCCGTCTCAAAAAAACAAACAAAAAAATCCACTTGAACAGCCTCATCACACTGTGATTTCTCTGTTGGCTGAAATAAAGACCACGTCTCCCTCTACCAGCTCCGCTCACACCCATGGCTGGCTCCTGCCTCCCCGCCTCCTCTCCACTTTGTTTTTTTTCTTTTTTTTTTTTTTTTCTTTCTTCGAGTTGGAGTCTTGCTCTGTCACCCAGGCTGCAGTGCAGTGGTGAGATCATAGCTCACAACAGCCTAGATCTCCTGAGCTCAAGCCATCCTCCCGCCTTATCCTTCTGAGTAGCTGGGACTACCGGCAAGCACCACCATGCCCAGCTAATTTTAAAATTTTTTAGTAGGTTTGGGTACAGTGGCTCATGCCTGTAATCCCAGCACTTTGGGAGGCCGAGGCGGGTGGATCACCTGAGGTCAGGAGTTTGAGATCAGCCTGGCCAACGTGGTGAAATCCTGTCTCTACTAAAAATACAAAAAATTAGCTGGGCAGGGTGGCGTGCGCCTGTAGTCCCAGCTACTCAAGATGCTGAGGCATGAGAATCATTTGAATCCAGGAGGCAGAAGTTGCAGTGTGCCGAGATCATGCCACTGCACTCCAGCCTGGGTAACAGAGTGAGACTCCATCTCAAAATAAATAAATAAATAAATAAATAAATAAAACTAAATAAATAAAATACTTTTTTTTTTTTAAGTAAAGATGAGGTTGCTATGTTGCCTAGGCTGGTCTCGAACTCCTGGCCTAAAGCAATCCTCCTGCCTCGGCCTCCCAAAGTGCTGGAATTACAGGCATCTTTGTTTATTTTCTATGTAAGGCATCACAACATCTGTTTGCGTTGCTGCCACCTGAGAAGGAGAGCCCTTGGCAGGCAGCCATCCAGTTTGTCTCTCTGTCGCTCCTCTGGACCTGGCATGGTGCCAGCAAACAGTAGGAGCCTCATAAATGTTCAGTGTACAAAGAAATCTCCTAACCAGCCTCCCCGCCACTGGCCTCACTCATTCCACCTGCCTACTTAGCCCAGCACCTGGGGCATTGCTCAGGTAACTGTGAGTGAAGAACTTTTACCCCCAGTTCCTCTTCCTAGCCTTCCCTTGGTTATACGGGATGACTCACTCTTCGCTCACCAGCCAGGGCCCCTCATACCACCCTGGCATGAATCTCTGAGATGTCCTCAGCCTGGAGTGCTCATACCTTCTCCCCTGCCTTGCAATCTTGCTTCTTCATGTATTTCCTATCCAGCGCAGCCTCCATAGTACCGTGAACAGAAAGGGGCTCTGTAACTATCAGCAAAACATCAGCCATCCCATACCCATCATGCTGGGTCTCGTAGGAAGCAAGCCTTTCTCTTTTAAAGATTTATCATGGGGCCAGGCGTGGTGGCTTATGCCCGTAATCTCAACAGTTTGGGAGGCTGAGGTGGGAGGATCACTCCAGCTTGGGCAACATAGTGAGACCCCATCTCTACCAAAAATAAAATTAGCCAGGTGTGGTGGTGTATGCCTGTAGTCCCAGCTACTCAGGAGACCGAGGTGGGAGGATCGCTTGAGCCCAGGAGTTGGAGGCTGCAGTGAGCTATGGTCATGCCACTGCACTCCAGCCTGAGCAACAGAGACAGACTGTTTCAGGAAAAAAAAAAAAAAAAAAAGGACTTACCATGTATATATTGTGCTAAAATAAGTTATTTTTGTTATTACTTGAATGGAGCTGCAGACAGTTGAAAAAAAAAATTCTGTTTTTCATCAAGTGAAAAAAGAAAAATCCAATAACACAGAACTCAGCCATTTGCACATCCGGATCCTTTTACCACAAATGGCTTAAGTGCCCAGACACGCCACTGTTCCCCTGTCACATGAACTCAGCGCCAGAGCCAAATGAAATTCCAGGCGGCAGGGAACAGAGCTCTCTCCGGCTTCCTGGAAGTGCGGTCACTGGTAAGACTTGATACGGGGCTGCAACAGCAAGTGGCGAGAAACCTGTTCATTTCTCCTCGGAGTCGGTGCCGAGAGGCTCAGTGGACGGAGGCTCAGAAGGATGACCACTGAGCAAAGGCTAGCACAACCGCCCAGAGCAGGCAGGGCAGGCGACTCACCAGAGGGAAATAATCAAAGTCAGTTTGAGGAAGTGTTCTAAAACACACCTCGGGCCGGGCGTGATGGCCCACGCCTGTAACCCTAGCACTTTGGGAGGCTGAGGCGGGCGGATCACAAGGTCAGGAGTTCGAGACCAGCCTGGTCTACATGGTGAAACCCCGTGTGTACTAAAAATACAAAAATTAGCTAGGCGTGGTGGTGCGTGCCTGTAATCCCAGCTACTCAGGAGGCTGAGGCAGGAGAATTGCTTGAATCCGGGAGGCAGAGGTTGCAGTGAGCTGAGATTGTGCCACTGCACTCCAGCCTGGGCGACAGAGTGAGACTCCATCTAAAGAAAAAAGAAAAAAAACATCTTGCCACTATCTCCTGATCTCCTGGAATTTTCTTTTTCTTGGGGTGGGGGGAGCAGGAAAACAAATAAACTTTATGATATTGAAAACTCCTGATATGCCAGGTGTGTGGCTCCAGCCTCATGCTTTGGGAGGCTGAGGCAGGAGGATCACTTGAGGCCAGGAGTTTGAGACCAGCCTGGGCGACATAAGTGAGACCCCAACCTCTATTAAAAAAAAAATTGAGCCAAGCGTAGTGGCATGCCTATAGTCTCAGTCACTCTGGAGGCTGAGGCAGGAGGATCTCTTAAGCCCAAGAGTTTGAGGTTGCAGCCAAGATTGCACCACTGCACTACAGCCTGGGCAACATAGCGAGATCCTATCTCCAAAAAAAGAAAAAGAAAACAAAAGAAACCCTTGCTGTAATGATCTGCCTCCAGAAGAGGGGCGTTGAACCCCTGCTTGGGCAAGGCCCTTACTTTTTGGAGCCTGTTTGCTGATCTATAAACCCGGGAGGATGAGAACAGCCTCTCCTCTCCTAAGTGTCTGCGTCCGGGCAACTGGTCATATGCAGGCTGAGCACATGTGGCCGGGTTTCCCTGGACCTCGCTAGCTGAAAGCATTAACCCTTGCTTCCAGCCATCTGTGCCTATTTTTGCACAAAATATGACTTTCGATTAAATTAACAAGAGTGGTAATGATAATCACTGCTTGCTGATATTAGCACACTACATAGAAAGGAGCGATGTGGTCAGGGAGATTTAGAGAAGGGCAAACAGACAGATGTGACCGGGCACTCCTGGAAGCAATCGCTGTTAGTCACTGCCACGTGTCCTCTTACCTGTGTTCTCCTGCCCGCGACTCAGCAGAAAATAACCTTGAACGTTTTCTTGCCATCTGAGGCCCACGGAGACCTTGACTCTCAGTCGCTCTGGATCTCACAGCAACAATGACAGATCAGGGCTCTCCAAGGGCAGCGCGGCCTCCTAGCAGGAGGGGGTCCCCTTTCCACTGCCCCAGTCCCCATCATTGGAAACCTGGTGGTTTTACATGGATAAATTAGAGATGACATACCGATACTTTCATTCCTACATTCAGCAAACTTCCTGGAAAAGTGCAAAGCCAGCCTCTAACCCAGACTCACGGACACAGGGAACATCCTTGTGTTCCCCTCCTCCTCCCTCCCTTTTTTTCTGAGGCAGAGTCTCGCTCTGTTGCCCAGGCTGGAGTGCAGTTGCACAATCTCAGCTCACTGCAGCCTCCACCTCCCGGGTTCAAGCAATTCTCCTGCATCAACCTCCTAAGTAGCTGGGATTACAGGCATGCGCCACCACGCCTGGCTAATTTTTGTATTTTTAGTAGAGACAGGGTTTCACCACGTTGGCTAGGCTGGTCTCGAACTCCTGACCTCAAGTGATCCACCTTCCTTGGCCTCCCAAAGTGCTGGGATTACAGGAGTGAGCCACTGTGCCCAGCCCCTCTCCCATACTTTTTTTAAGAAGCAAAGTCACTTTTTCTTTCTGTCTCTCTCGCTCTCTCTTGCTTTTTTTCAAGGTCTTGCTTTGTTGCCCAGGCTGATGTGCAGTGGCGAGATCACCGGTCATTGCAGCCTCCAACTCCTGAAGTCAGGTAATTCTCCCATCTCGGCTTCTCAAGTAGCTGGGACCACAGGCACGTGCCACCACGACCAGCTAATTTTTGTCTCTTTTTTTTTTGTAGAGATGGGGGCTTTGCTATGTTGCCCAGGCTGATCTTGAACTCCTGGGCTTAAGCAATCCTCCCACCTCAGCCTCCTAAAGTGCTGGGATTGCAGGTGTGAGCCTTGGTGCCCGGCCCAAAGCCATCTTTTCTTTAGAACATCACGACTACATCAGACAGAGGCACACAGCAGCTTCTCTCCTGCATCCTCCTCCTGCTCAGCTCCTGGAGTCTTCATGGTGCCTTCTGGTTGCTCCCAGTCCCCGCTGTTACCCTGGGGCCTTTTCCTTATGCTCAGTGGCATCCTGAGTCGTGCATCTCTCCGGCTGTGCTCTCCAACCGTCTAATCCGGGATCTAGTTCATGCTAAGTTATTGCAGACTGACAACAGATGCAGCCCCCTGACCTCCCTAGAAAACATACCTTTGTTTTGAGTTGGGGTCTCACTCTGTTGCCCCGGCTGGAGTACAGTGGCACAATCATGGCTCACTGGAGCCTTGACCTTCTGGGCTCAAGTGATCCTCCTGCCAAGGCCTCCCGAGTAGCCTGTTTGCTTTGCCTCTCTCTTTCTTTCTTTCCTTCCTTCCTTCCTTTCTTTCCTTCTTCTTTCTTTCCCTCTTCTTTCTTTCCCTCCCTCCCTTCCTTCTTTCCTTCCTTCCTTCCTTCTTTCTTTCCTTCTTCTTTCCCTTCCTTCCTTCCTTCCTTCCTTCCTTCCTTCCTTCCTTCCTTCCTTCCCTCCCTCCCTCCCTTCCTCCCTCCCTCCTTCCTTCCTTCCCTCTCTCTCTCCCCTTCTCTCTCTTTCTTTTCCTTCCTTCCTTTCTTCTTTCCTTCAGGCATGCACCGCCATGGCTGGCTAAATATTTTATTTTTTGTAGAGATGAGGTCTCACTATGTTGCCCAGGCTGATCTCAAATCCCTGGCCTCAAGCAATCCTCCTGTCTTGGCCTCCCAAAGTGCTGGGATTACAGGCACGAGCCACCGCGCCTGGTGAAAATATACATTGGAATAGAGATTTTTGCTAAAGATGAGAAGTAGTCCCAGGGGACATGTGGGGAGACATTCTGGAGAGAAACTACCACAGTTCGGAGTGGCTTGGCCGTCGCAGGCATGGTCATAGAAAGAGGAAAAAACTGTCATTTACTGAGACCCTGCTGGGCCTTCTGGCCTCTCTATGCCTCGATTGGCTGTCGTTTCCTCTTCAATTGCTGTTCCCGCCTCTCTGCGTGCAGCTTGTATCTTGGGAAGTAAGAGGGCCGTTTCTGGTAGGAAGGGAGGGATTGTCAAGCTCTTGCAAACCTCAGGGGGCTGGGCTGAAAGGATTCAGAAGGGCCGGGCAGAGTGTAAGGACAAGGCAGGTTGGGAAATGGGTCCCAAGAGAGGAGGTGCCAGGAAGAAAAGGCATTACACACTTCCTGGGGTAACCTAATCCCTCCCGCTGGGCCATTCTAGTGGTACTGCCAATCATCACAACTTTGCTCAGGCATTGGCCCGAGGGGCGGGGACATGACTCAAGCAAGGCCAGTCAGAGTGCTTCCCTGGGATTTTAAAGTTTAGAGTCTAAAGAAGGAGTGTTTCTTTCTCTTGGGCTGCTAAGCAGCCAGAAGGTGAGTTCAGAGCTACCCCGGCTGAGGTTCTTTCTTTTCCAAGTTAAAAACCCAGCAGCACTGGAACGGGAAGAAGCAGATGCTTGGAGGGTAATAGAGAAAGAGGCAGAGAGGGGAGGTCCGTCAGGGGTCAAGGGCCCAGAGCCAGCGTCCCACACCTATAGCGTTTTGGGTGGGCTGGGAGGTGTGGAGAGGAAGGAGGAGAACCAGGAAAGAAGTGTGGCAGGAACGAAGAGGTGTTTGGAGGAGTATTAAGAAGAAATGGGTGGTTGAGAGTGGAAAGGACCATGGAAAATCACTCACTTGGATCTCAATATGAATCTATTGATGAATCTCATGTTGAATCTATTAGGAAGGTCAGAAAAAGAAAACCTGCCTCACACTGGCTCCACCACCAAAGGGGGATGGACTGAGTCATATACCAGGAAGGTTGACAGGGCAGCTGAGAACTGCCTGCTGGACAGACCACATGGCTGCTGACCAACATCTGCCCAAAGAAATGCTTTCCCTTTCTTCCTTTCTTTCTCTTTTCTTTCTTTCTCTTTCTTTCTTTCCTTCTTTCTTTTTCTTTCTTCTTTCTTTCCTCTCTTTTTCTTTCTCTTCTTTCTCCTTCCTTCCTTCTTTCCCTTTATCTCTCTGTCTTTCTTTTTTCTCTCTCTTCTTTCTTTCCTTTCTTGTTCGTTCTCTTCTTTCTCCATCCTTCTTTCTTTTTTCTTTCTTTCCTTTTATCTTTCTTTCTTTTTTCTCTCTTTTCTTTCTTTCCTTTCTTTTTCTTTCTCTTCTTTCTCCTTCCTTCCTTCTTTCTTCTTTCTTTCTCTTTCTTTATCTCTTTCTTTTTTCTCTTTTCTTTCTTTCTTTCTTTTTCTTTCTCCTCTCTCTCCCTCTTTCTCTCTCTCCTTTCTTTTCCTTCCTTCCTTTCCCCCTCCCCTCCCCTCCCCTCCCCTCTCCTTCCCTTCCCTTCCCTTGCTTCTTTCTCTCTCTTTAAACAGGGTCTCACTCTTTTGTCCAGGCTGGAGTGCAGTGGTGTGATCATAACTCACAGCAGCCTCAAACTTCTGGGCGCAAGCGATCTTCCTGCCTCCGCCTCCTAAAGTGCTGGGATTACAGGCATGAGCTGCCATGCCAGATCCGGGTGCTTTTTTCTAATTTTCCAAAGGTGCCACGTGGCCCTAGGATTTTGTTCTTCGAATCATCTGCTGAGGGCCAGCTTCTGACCTCAGTATGAGATATGGAGAGAAGGAGAGTCCTTGATCTCATAGTGTCTAGTCAGGAACTTTATAAGGACTATATTTACCCCCCATTCCATTGCAAGGTCGATGAGTTACCCCTTTTATTGACAGGGAGACTGAGGTTAAGGGCAAATTTGATTTTTGTCTTGTGGTGCAGAACTCTCACCTCTGCAGAAGCCATTTTCTAGTCTGGATTGACTCTATTAGGACTATCAGAAAAAGAAAACCTGCCTCCCACTGGCTCTACCACCAAAGGGAGATTGACTGAGTCAGGTACCAGCAAGGTTCAAAGGTAAGATGGATTTCAGAGTTGGTTTGGTTAGCAGCCCAATAATGTAATCAAGCACCCTGTTCTCTTTCTCCCTTTCTTTTCCTTCCTTCCTTCCTTCTTTCCTTCCTCTCTCTCTTTCTCCCTCTCTCTTTCTCTTTCTTTCTTTCAAGACAAGGTCTTGCTCTGTCACCCAGGAGAGTGCAGTGGCATGATCATAGTTCACTGTACCCTCTATCTACTAGGCTCAAGTGATCCTTCTGCCTCAGCCTACCAAGTAGCTGAGACTACAGGCATGCACCATCATGCCTGGCTAATTTTTAAAGGGTTTTGTTGAGATGAGTTCTTCCTATGTGGCCCAGACTGGTCTTGAACTCCTGGCCTCCAGCAATCCTCCTGCCTCGCCCTCCCAAAGTGCTGGGATTACAGGCATGAGCCCCTGTACCCTGGCCAAGCAATCTGGTTTTTCTTCAATTCTGCTTTCCAGGATGGAAGACTTACAGCTTAGTCATTATGCAACTTCCCTCATGGTGGCAAAAAGGCCTCTAGAGCTCCAGCCCTCACAACTGCTGCCATACCTCTTCTTGAGGCTCTTCCAGACAGCAAGAAAACTTACTCAGGAAGCCCCTATACATTTTCCTTATGTGTCATTGAACACATGTGCATTCCTGAGGTTATGTCAGGAATACTCTGGGCTGAAAGGCTGAACCCTGGATGCCCTGGAACAATCACTGTGGCCCAGAGCATGGGATCACTCTGTCACCCCAGGTGGCCAGAGCTCACCGCAGAAGCAGGCAGGCAGCTTGCTGAATGAAGCCAGGTGCTTCATGCGAGTTTGGGTGCTGTTGTGTGCTTGAGCTGGGGGTGCTACTGGGCCCCCCAGGGATGCTGATGGCTTATTTTCTATGAGCACAAGGTTGAACAGTTTTGTGTATTCATTGAAGCAGCAGAGCCTCTATTTGGATGCATGGATGCATTTCTAGCCTCTGGGGGAGAAAAAGAACCAGATGAAGAGGCTCTCAAAGGGCTTGCTGTCCTCACTGGTTTCAAAAGGATGTTTTTCACAACCGTAGCAGACCTGTGCAAGCTCAGGAAATGGAATTCATATCAGAGCCTATAATTGCCTAATTAATTCAAGCACAGGGGGTTTTTGGTAGGAGGGAGGATGGGAAGGTGGGTGGCTCTACCTGGGTGCTCCTGGAGCTGGCAGCATCAGGCCCCGGGCAGTCAGTGCTGTAGGAAAACCAACCCAGGTGGGGAGCCACAGGCACTCAAAGGCTAAACCTTCAGTCACAGTGTTTGACGAGGTGCTCAACTTGGCACCCAGCCTCTCTGACCTGGAGGGCACATCAATTCTACTCTCATCAGTTGTGGACAAAGAGAAGGCTGTTAGTTAATTCTGAGCACCAGGCTGTTCTGTGCATTTTCTGAGTTACTGCCTGGAACTGGTTCAAGTTCACCCAGGTCCTGGCTTGGGGAGCACCTGCAGGGTCCTCTTAATGGCATTGTTCCGTCATCCAGCATTCATTCTGCCGGCTGCACCTGGGGCCAGGCTCTGTGCAGGGTGCTGTGGGGGCAGAGATGGGTGGTCCCTGTCCAGGAGTGTGCAGGGTAGAGTGGAGAAGGGTGGGTCAGAGTGCACCTGGTCACCTGCTGTAGGGGAGGAGCATGGGCTTTCTAAGCACTGACTGTCTAGGCTCTGGACCATGAAAGAGCTTGGCATGTTTGGGAAACAGAGGTTCAGGGGACATGGGAGGGTACAGGGACAAGGGTTGTATGTGTGGGGGGAGGGGTGGTGGTAGAAAATGAGGCTATAGGGGTAAACTGAGGCTGAGCCACAGAGACTTTTTTTTTTATTTTTGGAGATGGAGTCTTGCTCTGTCACTCAGGCTGGAGTGCAGTGGTGTGATGTAAGCTCACTGCAACCTCCACCTCCTGGGTTCATGCAATTCTTCCACCTCACCCTCCCGAGTAGCTGGAATTACAGGCATGTGCCACCATGTCCGGCTAATTTTTGTTATTTTTAATAGAGAAGGGGTTTTACCATGTTGGCCAGGCTGGTCTCGAACTCCTGACCTCAAGTGATCCGCCTGCCTCAGCCTCCTAATGTGCTCAGATTACAGGCCTGAGCCACCATGCCCAGCCCACAGAGACTTCTTAATAGAGTGGAAAATGGAGCACTAAGCCACGCCGGCAGACAGATGGGTTTCTGGGACCAGATGCATCTGAAGGCTGTAGAGGGTGAAATGTAGCAGGTCACGAAGGAGGGTGGAACAGGTGACAGGTGAGGAATAGCCTGGAAGGAATCAAGGCTGGGAAGGTGGGGCCAGGACAGGTCTGATTGCCCATTGAATGTCGTGGTGGCAAAAATCAAAGGTATCTTCAAGATAATAGTAACTGGGCTAGAACATTCAGTTAGAGGACACAGGTGTGAGAGATGGGCTTGGACAGGTCAATGGAGGTGCAGTGTTGAAGTGTTCATGGGACAGCCATATTGTGTCCAGAGGACAGCCAGATTTAGAGCTGGGGCACAGACACATGATGCAGACAGGGATGCAGAGCTTGTCATCACTACCATTTTTATTTCGCACATTCCCTTCCAGTCTCTGTTCCTGTGAGCAGCAGTTATAGCTCCCCTACTACAGACAGCCTGGGCTGGAGTCCAGCTCTGGCTGTCACTAGCTCTGCAGCATATCTTCCAGCTGAGCCTCTGTTTCTAGCAGCCATTGTTAGGACATGTGTAGATGCTTAGCATGGCCATGGTAACCTGCACATCATTTGCTAAAACATGCCACTTCTCAACCCTCAGGACGGGAATGGTCTGGTGATATAGTTTGGATATTTGTCCCCTCCAAATCTCACATTGAAATGTGGCCTCCAATGTTGGAGGTGGGGCCTGGTGGGAGGTGTTTGAGTCATGGGGGTGGATCCTCCATCGATGCCTTGGTGCCATCTCCATGGTAATGAGTGAGTTCTCGCTCTGTTAAATTCATGTGAGAGCTGCTTGTTTAGCCTGGCATCTCCTCCCCTCTCTCTTGCTCCCTCTCACCATGTGATGCCTGCTGCCTGTTTACCTTCTGCCATGATTAAAAGCTTCCTGAGGCCTCATCAGAAGCAGATGCTGGCACCATGCTTATTGTACAGCCTGCAGAACTGTGAGCCAAAATAAACCTCTTTTCTTTGCAAATGACTCAGCCTTGCATATCCCTTTATAGCAGTGCAAATGGACTGACACATCCTGGTAGGCTGCCTTCATAGAGATCAAGGGAATTGATGCTTCTGCTGTCCTCAGAGGGGGAAGATCTACTTTTGGGGAATTAATTTTTCTCGGGTCATTGTCTCCGATATATACAGCTGTCCTGCTTCACTACAAAGCACACGGAGGACGCAATACAGTTCCGTGTGACCAGCCCTTCCTCCCCTCTTTTTTGCTCTGTGGGCAGGACTACAGGACACAGGGTCAGGTGGTTTTACACAATGTAATTAACTCACACAATAGTGCTGGTTTGCAGAGGATTGTTCTCAGAAGAGGGTTTGGAGGCACCAACAAACACAGCAGATGTAGGACCCAGGGCACCAGCACTCAGAGTATGTTGCTGCTTGAATGGCAAGCCCTGCTCAGATGTTCAGACAGTTCCCTGTTTTCCCTGTGTCATGTTCTGGCTTTAGACAATGAGACGCATACACAGTGCCCAGGAGAAAATCTGATCCAAATCCACTCTGAAAACTTGTGATTTCAGTGAAGATAATAAGCAGAGACAAGTAATGAAGGCCTTGCCCTTACCACGGGGAACTCAGGAGGAGGTTCCTTGGGACCCAGGGGTCCTACCTCATGGCCTCCATGTGTCCAAAGAGTCAAGATCTATTTAACTCCAGCCTCAGTCAGACCTCAAAGGCTGTTCCCAAAAGACCATTCAAAATTCAAGGGGTGAACTGGGGATCAGTGTGTAGAACAAGTGAAATTATTCCAATGAAAGATTTAGTTATGTCTGGTTTGCTCCTATCAGTCATATTTCATATAGTTTCTCTGATATCGCATCAGAAGAATACTAAATAGGGAGTTTGGTTGTACAACTTTAATAATGCCAACCAAAGAAAGGGAATACATTTGAGGATCTATGAGACTCTGGCAAGCAGAATATTTTAATATTTGGCAGTATCTTTGTTCAGCAGCATAATTAACCCCCTGCTATGGACATGGCATTGTGCTAATTGCTATCAGGGCTGCTATAATGTGAATGTGTCCCCCAAAAAGCATGTGTTGGAAACTTAATTTCCAATGCAACAGTGTTGGGAGGTGGGCCTAATGGGAGGTGTTTAGGTCATGGAGTCTTCACCTTCATTAATGAATTAATGCTGATTATGAAAGGTTTTGAGGCTGCAAGTTTGATCTCTTGATCTCTCTAGTCCTCTCTTTGCTCCTGTGCCATGAGATGACACAGCAAGAAGGCCCTTGCCAGATACCAACCCCTTGATCTTTGACTTCCCAGCCCCCAAAAGTGTGAGTCAATAAATTTCTGCACATTATAAATTACCTAGTCTCAGGTATTCTGTTGTAGCAGCACAAAATGGACTAAGTCCAGGGTCTAAACATAACAGGTGCCTGATAAATGCTCATTGCGTGGATGGTTGGATGGATGGATAGATGGATAGATAGATGAATGGCTAGATAGATGAATGGATGGATGGATAGGCAGATGGATAGATGGATGAAAGAGTAAACGACAGGGTGAAGAAGGGTATGTGTCATGTCCTCAAGTCATCATGGTGATGCTTCGTGCCTCTTTGGCGTGTTTTAATGGACAGAGCATTCTCATTTACTCATCTTGTGTACATTCTGTGACACATAGGGAAAGAAGTCCAGGGCAGAGCAGTGCAGAGACTATGGGCACTTTTCATTTGAGGGAATCGTGCAACCAGGGACAGCTGTTTCCAAAAGTCTTTGCTGAGACACGCTACCAATATCAGAGTTGAAATCCAGGTCGACTAATTAACCTTGGTTCCCATGACAACTAGCAGGGTGCACCCATCTGCCCCCTGGCAAGAAAGCATCTCTACAAGTAGCCTTGGGGAGAGAAAAGAGGCAAAGCATCAGGGAGGAATATGAGAGCTGACACTTCTGCTGTCCTGGCCAGGACTGCAGAGGTCCATTAAGAGGGTAGAGTCCAAACTGCATTCCTTCCACATCCACGAAATTCCCAGAGGAATCCATTAAGGCATGTCTATTCCCATAGGATCCCTGTACATTCTGGGAGGTTCGCAGGTCCCAGGCAGACGTGCCCCTGGCAGGGAGATGGAAGAATTCAGTCTCGGGATGAGAAACCGAGGCTGTGGCCAACCCCATCTAAGTATCTTTCATTAACTTTGTGATGTTTGGAGAATGTCACACTGGCTTTGAGAATGTCCCAGTTCTTGGGTCCTGTGTTTCAGAAGAACCTACTAATTGATAGAGGGGTGGAGGAGAGCGGTGTCTTAGCTCCTATTTTATTTATTTATTTATTTATTTTTGAGATGGAGTCTCACTCTGTCACCCAGGCTGGAGTGCAGTGGCACAATCTCGGCTCACTGCAACCTCCGTCTTGTGGGTTTAAGCGATTCTCTGGCCTCAGCCTCCTGAGTAGCTGGGATCACAAGTGCATGCCACCACACCCCCGCTAATTTTTGTATTTTTGGTAGAGACAGGTTTCCCTATGTTGGCCAGGCTGGTCTTGAACTCCCGACCTCAGGTGATCCACCCACCTTGGCCTCCAAAGTGCTGGGATTACAGGTGTGAGCCACCACGCCCGGCCCTTAGCTCCTATTAAAATGTATATATATTTTTAGGTTAGTTAATTTCAGAGATGGCAAAACAAAAAGAAAATATGTGTGCATCGGAGGGAACCTTTGATCCACAGCCACCGGCCTTTGCTTGGAGACATTTCTGGCTCGTCTTCAAAATTCTGCGCTAATTGACATTTGTCTTTTTCTCTGTGAAGCCCGCCATCCCCAGGTCATTAGGACACTGGGTCTGGGCTGTAGTTTCTCTTCCATCAGGGCCAGACACCACAGCAATTATCATAAAAGACAGTCAGATAAGGAACTTGCTTTGTAGGCTTAACTAAATTAGTAGACTCGTCTTGTGACCAGAAAGACTTTCCTTTTATTGGCACTGAAAAGTTCTCAGGCATGTGTCTTCACAGAACAAAAGGCGCCTAGACATCTTTATTTCTGCCCAACTCCTTTCCCTACCCCAAAACGCTATCTAGAAGTAAGAGATGACACATGCGTTACAGAAACAAAATGACTCCCCTGACAATGGGAGCTGCAGTCTGGATGATACATCTGAAAAGAGTAGTGAGAGGACCTTATTTTTCTGATTCTATGTTGGCTGAGGAAGCTCTTTTTTTGTTCTGTTCTGTTTTTGAGACAGGGTCTTGCTCTGTTGCCCAGGCTGGAGTGCAGTAGCATGATCAGGATCACTGCAGCCTCAAACACCTGGGCTCAAGTGATCCTCCCACTTCAGCCTCCCGAGTAGCTAGGATTACAGGCAATCTGTCACCACACTTGGCTAATTTTTTTTTCTTTAGAGATGGGGTCTCGCTATGTGGCCCAGGCTGGTTGTGAACCCCTGGCCTCAAGCAATCCTCCTGCCTTGGCCTCCCAAAGTGCTGGGATTACAGGCATGTGCCACCATGCCTGGCTAATTTTATTATAATTAATTAATTTATTTGTGGAGACAAGGTCTCACTATGTTGTCCAGGATGGTCTCAAGCCATCCTCCCACCTCAGCCTCCCAAAGTGCTGGGATTACAGCACCTTATGAACCACTCACCTGGCCTTACATTTTTTTTTTTTAGAAACAGTCTTGCTCTGTCACCCAGGCTGGAGTGCAGTGGCATAATCATAGCTCACTGCAGCCTTGACTTCCTGGGTTCAAGCAATCCTCTCACCTCCACCTCCCAAATAATCAGGACCACAGGCATGAGCTACCACATCTGGCTGATTTTTAAATTTTTTTATAGAGATGAGGTCTTGCTATGTTGCCCAGGCTGGTCTCTACCCCTTGGCCTTAAGTGATCCCCGGACCTTGGCCTCCCAAAAGGCTGGGTTTACAGGCGTGGGCCACCACTTCTTGTCCTGGGGAAGCCATTTTGAAGAAATGTTCCATCTTGATGCAGTGTAAGGTTTGGAAATGTTTGCTCCCAATTACTGCAGTGATGGGCACGATGTGGAATAATTTGGAAATAAGGAAAAACTTCGGGAAAGGTGGAGGGGGAGTACTCGTGGCATAAAGTTAGGGGCATAAGTCCCAGGCAGCAGAGCTAATGGGGCTTAATTAGTGGCCAGAGCTGGATCCAGAGCCGTGTCCCTGGCAGGCAGCCAGAACACAGCCTCACTTAAGGCCCAGGAATCCTTCCCAGCCCCGCGAAGCTTGAGTCTCTGGTCTCTGATCATGGCTTACCCCTTCCAGATGACGGCGGCATTGATGGTGAACGTGTGTGCCCCTCAGCTCACGGCCAGGACAAGCCTGTTAAAAACGCCCCTGCAGACCCCGGGGGCCACCCATTAATCTCAGAAACAAGGAGAAATAGGGGCTGAGCATGGTGGCTCACGCCTATAATCCCTGCACTTTGGGAGGCTGAGGTAGGCAGATCACGAGGTCAGGAGGTCGAGACCAGCCTGGCTAACATAGTGAAACCCCGTCTCTACTAAAAATACAAAAATTAACCAGGAGTGGTGGCGGGCACCTGTAATCCTAGCTATTTAGGAGGCTGAGGCAGGAGAATCGCTTGAAACCGGAAGGCGGAGGTTGCAGTGAGCCGAGATCGCGCCACTGCATTCCAGCATGGGCGAAAGAGCGAAACTCGGTCTCAAAAAAAAAAAAGAAACAAGGAGAAAGAAAATAAATCCATGGCAGCAGGATGGATCTCTGTCTTCTTGTTAGTGTTTTGGAGATGGGGAGGGTACCTTTTTTGTGTGTGTGTATTGAATGTCTGGCAAAAACTGAGTAATAGCTGAACAGAACAGTCAGGGATTCAAGTGCTCACTTCTGAATGGTTCTCAGGCAACAGGCACAGTGCCTGCTCCCAGAAACAGCTCTCTCTGCAAAGATGAACAGAACACAATGGCCTCCTTGTGTGACATGCTAAATTCTAGCCCCATACGGAGCCAGGAGCAGAAGTCGCAGAAGCACATCGGGTGGGACAGAGGGGCTCCTCTAGGAATTATCTGGTCGGGGCGTGAGCAGGTGGCTGAACTTCTGGCCCCTTTATGGCCAGAAGACCAATTCTTGGCTGGTCTCTAAGCAAACAAAGAGAGCAGCACCTTGTCAGCGGATGTGATTTTTGTGACATCTGTCCCGCAGCCCCCATCAATTCACACCCAGCATCTGCGTGACTCATGTCCTTGAATTAGCCATTGTTGGGCCTGAGGGAGGCGAACGGGAAAACCGAACGGAAAAAAGGTGCGGGGAAGGGAACGTTCTGTTCTGTCCTCCGACGATAAGCGCCTGTTTGGCGGCGTCATGGCAGGGACAATGCGGAGATGGCCTTGAAAATTCTCAGGCTGTCAGGCTGAGGGGCAAAGAAAAGTCACCGGCAGCTGACAGTGGAAAGAGCAGAGCAAGGATTCATTCATTCATTCATTCATTCATCCATCAAACAATGCAGAGATGGCCTTGAAAATTCTCAGGCTGTCAGGCTGAGGGGCAAAGAAAAGTCACCGGCAGCTGACAGTGGAAAGAGCAGAGCAAGGATTCACTCATTCATTCATTCATTCATTCATTCATTCATCCAGCAGTGGTTTATCGGCTTCTCTCTGTGACAAGCACCCTCCTAGGCACGGTAGGTGCCCTGGTGATCAAGACAACCACCCCTCTCTTGGAGCTGAAGCTTCATGGGGGAGAGACGTTGAAAATTGGTGCTGAAATCACCAGCCTTTGTGAAAAGCCAATATTCAACCCCACATAGGTGTTTGAGAGAGTTAGAAAAATTCCATCATAGGGGCCGCGTGGCCTGTCTCACACGTGTAATCCTAGTGCTTTGGGAGGCCAAAGGGGGAGAGTTACTTGAGGCCAGGAGTTTGAGACCAGGCTGGACAACAGAGCAAGACCCTGTCTCTACATAAATTTTTTAAAAAAATTAGCCAGGCATGATGGTGTGTGCCTGTAGTCCCCGTGGCTCAGGAGGCTGAGGAAGGACGATTGCTTGAGCCCAGGAGGTGGAGGCTGCAGTGAGCTATGATTGCACCACTGCACTCCAGCCTGGGCAATAGAGCAAGACCCTGTCTCTAAAATAATACAAATAAAATAAAAATAAATGTTAAGATGAATAATATATGGTTCCTGCCCTGGAGGAGTAACACTCCCATGAAGCAGCTACCTGGGGGTCTCAGCAAGGCATCTTGAAAAGAACAGGGCAGTAAGGAAAGGGGCTCCCCTTGCAGAGTTGAATTACGGACTTCTGATGCCCTGCATCAGAGCGGAGTAGGCAAAGTCACCTTAAAGAGAGAGTCCTCAGTCAGCAGGACTATAATTGGATTTAATGTCTAACTTATATAAAGAAAGATTGTGTTGAGAGGAAAGAAAGTCATTGGACAGGACCCCTCCCCCACCTCTCCTAGCTCTGTCTGGGGAGATTTCGCACCCTGGTCCAACCCCAACAGCAGGCACATTTGCATGGCGTAGAAACACTTCCAGGCTAGCTGCGGTGGGCAGGTTGCATTATTTGCATACAATTTTTCCTTCCTTCTCTGCCCTTGTCATGGTTTCCCTTGGTGTGGGCTTGCTGTAGCCAATGGAAGGTTAGCGGATGTAACCTAAGCAGGGGCTTGACATCTGCAGGTTTAAACATATGAGCTTCATGGGCCTCATGGTGGGCTCGCAAAGAGGGGTTGATACTCCAAGAACCAAGGCCTCTGCCTGGCTCTGCTTGGCTTCTGGATGTCCAAGCTGCATCCAGAGAAACAAATCCACTCATTCATGGCCTGAAAAAAAAACATTTTCTAGTTAAGTCTTCTGTTTGGGCCCTAGAGGGATGGTGATGAACAAGACAGACCATTCCCCGAGGTGGATCTGCACCCGCAATGAAGGAAGAACTCTGGGGCTGTGAGTTCGGCAAGGGAGTGTATTTGTCTGCCCACGGCTGTGGCTGAAAAGAGGCTGAATCTCATTGAGTCATACGGCTTAACCTTTCTGCAAATGGGTACTCTCTGCATGACAAGGGCAGGAGGGAAGGGACATGTGTGGCCGCCCAGGCGTGTCTGATGGAAGTCCTGACCTGTACCCCACTCCACTTCCAACAGCACCTCCATCCCACTCTGCCCTTTCAAAGCCTTGAAGCCCATTTTAACCAAGTTCCTTGTACATCAACGTGTCACAGTGCTATGCACCTGGGGACAGACGCGGAGGTGGCCTGCCCTGTTTGTAAGGCCACCAAGGGGGCTGCTCCATTCAGACAGCCCGGCAAAAAGACGGTGCCCTTCCCACTAGCGACCCAAGAGGCACGATTTGGTAGGATAAGCACTTCACAAATTTTTGCAAGGATGACAACCCACAGTGAACTCATTGCTCCTGCTGGGATAGGAACGAAAATGTGTTCAATAAATAAAAGCTGATTTTCCCAAACACTGTCTTGAAGACAGCGGTTTAATCGATGGCCGCTGCTCCACACCTCCAGGCTGAACTGTCCCATTTTGAGTCATTTCCTGTGTAGAATGCCACAGTGTCTGTGCTGGAAGGACTTGGGGTCACTATACCAATGGTTCATAGCTTCTCAACTGTGTGAAACCCAAAACAAAACAAGAGAATAGAGCTTGATTTGTCTATTTTCCTAATGGAGATATAATCTACCTAAAGTCAAATTCACCCATTTTAATACATTGCTCTATGAGTTCTAACAAGGATGTAGAGTCATGTAACCATTTGAGCACCTCAAAATATTCCCATGTGCCCCTGAAATAGTCAACCTCCCTACCCATCTCCTGCCTCTGACATCCCTGATCTATTTTCTGTCCTCCCTCTTTTTTTTTTTTTTTTTTGAGATGGAGTCTCACTCTGTCACCCAGGTTGGAGCACAGTGGTGTGATCTCGGCTCACTGCAATCTCTGCTTCCGGGGTTCAAGCGATTCTTCTTTCTTCCTCAGCCTCCCAAGTAGCTGGGATTATAGGCGCCCGCCACCATACCCAGCTATTTTTTGTATTTTTAGTAGAGGTGGAGTTTCACCATGTTGGCCAGGCTGGTCTCCAACTCCTGACTTCAGGCGACCCACCCTCTTCAGCCTCCCAAAGTGCTGGGATTACAGGCCTGAGCCACTGTGCCCGGCTGTTTTCTGTCCTTTCCCAGAATATCATATAAGTGGAATCATATAATGTGTGGCCTTTCCACGTTAGCTTCTTTCAGTTAAATTAACTGTTACCATGCCTGTGAACGGTCCATTTCTTTTTATTGTCTGGTCGTATTCCACGGTATACATATACCTCATTATGTTAATCCCTTCCCCAGTTGAAGGACACTTGGATGGTTTCTGGCATCTTTCGGTGATTATGAATAAAGCTGTCATAAATATCCATGTTCAAGTTTTATGTGAACATAAGTTTTCATTTCTCTCAGGTAAATACCTAGGAGTGGGATTTGCAGGTCATGTGGTAAAGATGGATTTAATGGTATAAGAAATTGCCAACGCCGAGCATGGGGGCTCATACCTGTAATCCCAGCACTTCAGGAGGTCAAGGTGGGCAGATCACTTGAGGTCAGGAGTTCAAGACCAGCCTGACCAACATGGTGAAACCCTGTCTCTACTGAAAATACAAAATTAGCTAGGCATGGTGGTGCACACCCGTAATCCCAGCTGCTTGGGAGACTGAGGCAGGAGAATCATTTGAACCTGGGAGGCGGAGGTTGCAGTGAGCCGAGATCATGCCACTGCACTCCAGCCTGGACAACAACAGTGAAATTCCATCCCCAAAAAAAAAGAAAGAAAGAGAAAGAGAGAGAGAGAAAGGAAGGAAGGGAGGGAGGGAGGGAGGGAGGGAGGGAAAGGAAGGAAGGAAGGAAAGAAGGAAGGAAGGAAGGAAGAGAGAAAGAAAGGAAGGAAGGAAGGAAGAAATTGCCAAGACTGGGAGTGGTGGCTCACGCCTGTAATCCCAGCACTTTAGGAGGCTGAGGCGGGTGGATCACTGAGGTCAGGAGTTCAAGACCAGCCTGGTTAATATGGTGAAACCCTGTCTCTACTAAAAATATTAAAAACTTAGCCAGGCGTGGTGGCATGTTCCTGTAACCCCAGCTACTCGGCAGGCTGAAGCAGGAGAATCTCTTGAACCCGGGAGTTGGGAAGTGGAGTTCACAGTGAGCCGAGATCATGCCAGTGCACTCCAGCCTGGGTGACAGAGCGAGACTATGTCAAAAAAAAAAAAAAAAGAAAAAAAGAAAGAAAGACATTGCCAGCCTGCTTGCCAAAGTGGCTGTACCATGTGGTATTCCCATCAACAATGAGTGGAAGTTTCATTTGTTCCCATGCTCACAGGCGTTCTGTGTTGACAGGCTTTGTAGTTTGTTTATTTGTTTTAAGCCATTCTAATATGTGTGTAATTGTATCTCACTGTGGCTTAAATTTGCATTTCTCTAATGACTAATGATATTGAGTATCTTTTCATGGGCATATTTGCCATATGTATATTTTCTTTGGTAAAGTGTCTTTTCAAATCTTTTGCTCAACTGTATCTTTTTTTTTTTCTTGAGTGTTTTAGAGTTCTTTAAATCTTCTACATACAAGTCCTTAATCACAATATATTTCTAAGGTTTTTGCTTTCTACAGTCAATTACCTCTTAGAACAATGTAGAACAAGAAACAAAGTTTTTAAATATTTATCTTCTTTCAAGCTATTTTTAGAGATGTTCGCTTCTTTGTATAAATCCAAATTTCTGTCTGGTATCATAGTCTTTTGGCTGAAGAATTTTCTTTAACATTTCTTGTATTACAGATCCGCAGATAATAAATTACCTCTGCTTTTGTTTGTCTGGAGAGTCTTTATTTCTTGTTTATTTTCGAGCACTAGAATTCTGGGGTCTCAGTGTTTTTCCTTGCAATCCTTTACAAAGGTCACCCCATTATCTTCTGGTGTGCACAGTTTCTGATAAGAAGTCTTCTACTATAATTCTATTTGTGCTTCTGTACGTAATGTGTCTGCTTTTTTTCTAGCTTCCTTTAAGATACTCTCTTTATCACTGGTTTTTAGAAGTTTAAATAGGATGCGTCTGAGCTTTTTGATTTTTTTTTTTTTTTTTTTGTATTTTGGGGATGAGCTATGTGTTCTAGTGTGGTCCTATGATTTTTTTAAAGTCACATTTAATATTGACTAGGTTTATTTTTTTAATTTCCAACTTTTAAGTTTAGGGGTACATGTGCAGGATGTGCAGGTTTGTTACATAGGTAAACGTACGCCATGCTGGTTTGCTGCACAGACCCTCCCATTGCTCAGGGATTAAGCCCAGCATCCACTAGCTATTCCTCCTGATTCTCTCCCTGCTCCCACCCCCTGCCCTCTGACAGGCCCCAGCATGTGTTGTTCCCCTCTATGCATCCCTATGATTTTTTAAATCTAAAATATGATGTGATTTTATTTTTGGAAAATTATTGGTCATTATCTCCTCAACTATTTTTTCTGCCTCATTGTTTCTCTTTGCCTTCTAGGATTTCAATTTCATCTATGTTAAACTTTTTTTTTTTTTTGAGACAAGGTCTTGCTCATTGCCAAGGCTGGAGTGCAGTGGCATGATCTTGGCTCACTGCAGCCTTGACCTCCCAGGCTCAGGCCATCCTCCCATCTCAACCTCCTGAATAGCTGGGACTACAGGTGTGTGCAACCACACCCTGATAATTTTTTAAATTTTTCTGTAGAGACAAGGTCTCATAATGTGTCTGGTCTCAAACTGGTGGGCTCAAGTGATCTTCCTGCCTTGGTCTCCCAAAGTGCTGGGGTGACAGGCATGAGCCACTGTGCCCAGACTTCACATGTGTTAGACTATTAATTATTGCTGTATCTTGTAAAATGTCTTGTAAAATGTTTTTACTCTGTGTATGTGTGTGTGTTTTCAGTTTGGGTAATTCTCATTGACCTCCCTTAACATTCGGTTATTTTCTCAGTGGTGTCAAATGTTTCAATGAGCTCTCTAAAGGCATTTTTAAAATCTCTGTTATTTCTGTTTAAAAAGCATTTCTAACATTTATAGTTGACCCTTTCTTACACCACTTCTTTCACCTCTGCTGAAATTTCTCATGGTTCATGAATATTTTTCACCTTTTCTACCAGAGCCTTTAACATATCAATCATAGTCATTTTAAAATCTCTGTCTTATAAGTCACTTCTGAGTCTAGTTCTCTTGATTGATTTATCTCTTGACAGAGGAGTGTTTTCACTTGCTTTTTTGATGTGTCTTGTAGTTTTCGATTGAGTGCTGGACATGGTATACAGAACAATAGGCACTGAAGTAAAAATTTATGCCTGAAAATGGCAAGCCTTTTCTTTTGCTTGGCTGCTAGTATGGAGGGGGGGAGTTGAGTCAATCTAGTCAGGAATGAAACGAATTGGGTTTTGTTGTTGTTGTATTTACCGTCAATGCACTACCAGCTTGCATTTTTCTAGAGGTGTCTTGTGCTTGCTGTGGGGGCTGGGTTGCTGAAGGGTTTTTGTCAATGCTCCCATGACACTGTCATCTTTTGGCTTTCCCTGTGTGCCTGCATCTCAGAGAAGATTTCTATGTTCTTGGCTCTCCTGCTGCAGTAGACTGATTGCTGTCACTTGGTGCTTACTAGCCTGGTGGTGGTGGACAAAGATGTTCCTTGTTTTCCTGGTCCAGCCTCAATCTCAGGCAGGTCTTGTGTCCCTGGGTCTTGGCAGTGGGATTTTCTCAGTGGTCCTACCCTCCTACTTATGGTAGGTAAACTCTGCCTTGCATCCTTGATGTGTTTTCTGCAGGAGAAAATTTATTGTCCCTCAATCGGTGAAAGACCTCCAATGGAATTAGTATAAAATTTTGGGCCCTGAATGATTTCCTGCTCCTCCTTTTAAGATATATTTTTATTCTTTTACTTTTCTCCCACCTGCAATGGGTCTTCACCTGTGTCCTCGGGGTGACAGTGTTTTCTGCTCTTCGCCCAGCAGCTTATGGCCTTTGTTCCAAGAGGACAAGTGTCTCAGTGAGTTCTGTGTCTCTCCTACAGGAGCAGCTCCTCCCCTCATCCAGGCATGCATGCAAGGGAGGTTTGCTCTAGTGTCCCATCCTATGTCTAATCTTTTGTGTAAGCTCCCAATGGAGAGATGAAGAGAAAAGCCCACGTTTGTACCAGAGCTCTATACTCTCACACTAGACCTCCCTTGGTCTTTAGAAATTCGTTAAAATTTTTACCTAAATTCTTCTTACCTATTTGTCACCTGGAGCCTTTTCCTCCCATGCTCTGTCAGAGTTGATTCAGTGGCTGCATCCCATTTTTCCTTAGTAGGGCCCATCTTTCCTTAGATTTCAGACTATTTGGTTGCCCTGCAACTTCAGCTTTCTGGTGGGTTCAGGAAAAGTGATGGTTTTCTTATTGTTAGGATAGGAGTGACATTCTTTCTGGCTTTGTACCTCCAAAGCAGAAACAAAACTCTGGTTTTTCCACTTTGAAAAGAAAGAAACAGCCTGGGTGTGGTGGCTCACACCTGTAATCCCAGCACTTTGGGAGGCTGAGGCAGGCGGATCACCTGAGGTCAGGAGTGTGAGACCAGCCTGGCCAACATGGCAAAACCCCATCTCTACTAAAAATACAAAAAATTAGCCGGGCGTGGTGGTGGGTGCCTACAGTCCCAGCTAATTGGGAGGCTGAGACACAAGAATTGCTAGAACCTGGGAGGCAGATGTGGTAGTGAGCCAAGACGGCGCCACTGTGCTCCAGCCTGGGTGACAGAGTGAGACACTCTAAAAAAAAAAAAAAAAGAAAGAAACAAGAAACAAGGAAAGTAGAGGAGGAACGGCAGGGGAATAGACAGGGAGGTTTTTCCAAAACAGTAACAGGATGGACCCAAAGGCTCCATTCTTCTGCAGACCCAAGATACGGTATTCTAGAACAAGGATGGGGGACATTTGCAAAGATGCAATGAGCAGAAAAGCTTGTATCAACTAGAAGTCAAGAGATGTGACAATCCATTCAGACAAAGGCCAAATAATGCACTGGGGCTGAGGCTGTATCTCAGCCTCACAGATTGATCCCATTGGAGGTGAGAGCTGGAGCCTGGTCACCTGATACGTCTGATGGAAGAGAAGCAGGAGCTGAGCAAGTGCTGACCTTTGCACAGTGAAAGGCGGCTGGCATATAGTACTACATCCCCAAAGTGTCCAGCAAATGAACCCCCAAATGTCTCCTCCCCAGCAACTCAGACTGCTTTGTGCATCTCCTGATTTGGGTAGCTTCAGAGTCCTGCCTGTTTTATTCCCACCCCTCCCCCAATTTTTTTTTCTTTCTTTCTCTTTCTTTCTTTCTTTCTTTCTTTCTTTCTTTCTTTCTTTCTTTCTTTCTTTCTTTCTTTCTTTTTCTCTTTTCTTTCCTCCTTCCTTCCTTTCCTTCCTTCCTTCTTTCCCTCCCTCCCTCCCTCTCTCTCTCTTTCCTCCTTCCTTCCTTCCTTCCTTCCTTTTTTATTATTTTTTGAGATTGTCTCACTCTGTCACCCAGACTGGAGTGCAGTGGCACCATCATAGCTCATTGCAGTCTCAAACTTCTGGGCTCAAGTGATCCCCCTGCCTCAGCCTCCCAAGTAGCTGGGACTACAGGTGTGCACCACCACACCCAGCTAATTTTTATATTTTTCTATAGAGATAGGGTCTCGCAATGTTGCCCAGGTGGGTCTCGAACTCCTGGGCTCAAGCGATCCTCCAGCCTTGGCCTCCCAAGGTGCTGGGATTACAGGTGTGAGCCACTGCACCCTGACAATTTGCTCTTTAAAAAGAGCTTTTTTGACATATACAGACCATAAAATTCACCATTTAAAGTGTACAGGTCAATGGTGTTTAGCATATTTGCATGAACTGATTTGTTCTTTAGATCTTAGTGACTTCTGAGTAGGATATGAGGTTATTTATTTATAAAATTAAACACAATAGGAACAGGACAACTAACAAAAACAATACGGCTCCCCCCACATAGAAATTGGCTTTGCTGGCTTGGCAGGATGGCTCACACCTGTAATCCCAGCACTTTGGGAGGCCGAGGCGAGCGGATCATTTGAGGTCAGGAGCTCTAGACCAGCCTGACCAACATGGTGAAACCCCATCTCCACTAAAAATACAAAAAAAATTAGCTGGGCCGGGTGGCATGCACCTGTAGTCCCAGCTACTTGGGAGGCTGAGGCAGGAGAATCGCTTGAACCCGGGAGGCAGAGGTTGCAGTGAGCCGAGATCACGCCACTGCACTCCAGCCTGGGCGACACAGCGAGACTCTGTCTCAAAAAGAAAAGAAATAGACTTTGCCAGGCACCCAAATGAGTTTCTCCATTTGGGCATTTAGTTTAGCTTAAGTCCCCTGACAGAGAAGAAAAAAGGGAAATGGGTTGTATAATTCTCATTGTCTGATAAAACAATGAAGATACATTTCTCAAGGGAGATGCTCTTTCTTGGCAAAGACTCCAAGCAGGGCTTTTGCATAAAGAGCCATTATACATGACTCTTATTGATATACCAAAGACTTTTATTCAGAACAGTACTGACATTTCTCCACTTAAATAAATTATTTACTCAATAGATTTGTTGGCAGTAATAAAATGTCTAGTGTAACACTGCAATTAAGAACACAGGCTTTAGAGTCAGAAAACTTTGCCAACTTACCATCTTGTGTAACCTTCTGCAAGTTATTTTGTCTCTATAAGTCTTAGTTGCCTCATCTGTAAATGGGGTTAATGATAGTTTTTCTATCAAAGGATTTTGGTATAAGGATTTAGTGATAAAGGAAGGTTAGGATGGTGCCTACGATGTTTCTCCACTATAAAGATATTATATCTCAGACAGGCGCAGTGGCTAACGCCTGTAATCCCAGCACTTTGGGAGGCCGAGGCGGGTGGATCACGAGATCAGGAGTTGGAGACCAGTCTTGCTAACATGGTGAAACCCGTCTCTACTAAAAATACAAAAATTAGCTGGATGTGGTGGTGTGCGCCTGTAATCCCAGCTACTAAGGAGGCTGAGGCAGGAGAATCGCTTGAACCTGGAAGGCAGAGGTTGCAGTGAGCTGAGACTGGGCCACTGCACTCCAGCCTGGGTGACACAGTGAGACTCCATCTCAAAAAAAAAAAAAAAAAAAAAAAAAGGAAAAAAAGCAGTCTCACCCTTTCTATCAATAGTTTGTGTTTTTGTTTTTGTTTTTTTTTAAGACGGAGTCTCGCTCTGTCGTCCAGGCTGGCGTGCAGTGGCGCAATCTCGGCTCACTGCAACCTCCACCTCCCAGGTTCAAGTGATTTTATTGCCTCAGCCTCCAGAGTAGCTGGGATTACAGGTGCCTGCTACCACGCCCGGTTAATTTTTGTATTTTTAGTAGAGATGGAGTTTCACCATGTTGGCCAGGCTGGTCTCAAACTCCTGATGTCAAGTGATCCGCCAGCCTCAGCCTCCCAAAATGCTGGGATTACAGGTGTGAGCCACTGCGGCCGACCTCAATAAGAATCTTTTAAGGTGGTACTTTGTGATTATGTAAATATCCTGTTACTCCTCAAAGTTTTACCCACTAGTTTTGTTACAGGAAAGGGGTTCCGATCCAGACCCTGAGAGAGGGTTCTTGGATCTCACGCAAGAAAGAATTCATAAAGAGTCCATAGAGTAAAGAGAATGCAAGTTTATTAGGAAAATAAAGGAATAAAAGAACGTCTACTCCATAGACGGAGCAGCCCCAAGGGCTGCTGGTTGCCCATTTTAGTGGTTATTTCTTGATGATGTGCTAAGCAAGGGGTGGATTATTCCTGCCTCTTCTTTTTAGACTATCTAGAGTAGCTTCCTGACGTTGCCATGGCATTTGTAAACTGTCATGGCGCTGGTGGGAGTGTAGCAGTGAGGACGACCAGAGGTCACTCTCGTCACCATCTCGGTTTTGGTGGGTTTTGGCCGACTTTTTTTTATTGCAATGTTTTATCAGCAAGGTCTTTATGACCTGTATCTTGTGCTGACCTCCTATCTCATCCTGGGACTTAGAATGCCTTCACTGTCTGGGAATGCAGCCCAGTAGGTCTCAGCCTCATTTTACCCAGCTCCTATTCAAGATGGAGTTGCTCTGGTTTAAATGCCTCTGACATTTCTATCATCCACTGATAGTTCTTACCCAAATCAATCATTCCTAGGGTAACTGCCAAATGGTGATCTTCTAATGCTGTCGTTCCTTCTGCAATTATTTGCTGACTTTCTACAGGAAGAAAGAGCTTTATGAAATGAAAGAAAATCTAAGTAAGTGAAAACACTTATTTAGAACGTTCTTGTTCATGAATCAGAAAACTTAATATTGTTAAGACAGCAATACTCTCCAAACTGATCTATAAATTCAATGCAATCCCTATCAGAATCCCAGTTGATGTATGTGTGTATGTGTGGTTTTATTTTATTTTTGTTTTGTTTTGTTTTTGCAGAAATTAACGAGCAGACACCAAAATTGACATGGAAATGCAAGGTACCCAGAGCAGCCAAATGATCTTGAAAAAGAACAAAGTAGGACTCACATTTTCTGAGTTAAAACTGACTTCAAAGCTCCATTAATCAGGATAGTGTGGTCCTGGCATAAGAGTAAACATATAGATGAATGGAACAGAATTTTTAGTGCAGAAATAAACTTTTAAATCATGGACATTCAACTTTTGACAGAGTTGCCAAGACAATTCAATGGGGAAAGGTTAGTCTTTTCAACCAATGATGCTGGGACAACTGGATATCCATTTGCAAAAGAGTGATGCGAGATCTCTATGTCAGACCATACACAAAACAATCAAAATGGATCAAAGAGCCGGGCGCAGTGGCTCACGCCTGTAATCCTAGCACTTCAGGAGGCTGAGTCAGGAGGATCGCTTGAGCCTGGGAGTTCGAGACCAGCCTGGGCAAAATGGCGAAACCCCAACTCTACTAAAAAATACAAAAATTAACGGGGCTTGGTGGCACATGCCTGCAATCCTCCCAAAATCGGGAGGCCGAGGCACGAGAATTGCTTGAACCCAGGAGGTGGAGGTTGCAGTGAGCTGAGATCATGCCACTGTACCCCAGCCTGGGCAACAGAGAGAAACTGTCTCAAAAAAAAAAAAAAAAAAGATAAAAGATGTAAATATATGAGCTAAAGCTATTTAAAAAAAAAAAAAAGGAAACATAGGAATAAAGCTTCATGATCTTGGGTCAGAGTTAGGCAATAGTTTCTTAGATATGACACCAAAAACACAAGTGACAAAAGGAAATAGATATAATTGGACTTCATGAAAATTTTAAAAATGTGTGCTCCAAATGATGCCTTCAAGAGAATGAAAAGACAACACACAGCATAGGAGAAAATGTTTGCAAATCATGTATCTGATAAGGGGCTTGTATCCAGAAATCGTAAAGCACCCCTACAACTCTATAGTAAAAAGATAAATCGGCCAGGCACGGTGGCTCACGAGTGTAATCTCAGCACTTTGGGAGGCCAAGTGGGTGGATCACCTGAGGTCAGGAGTTGGAGACCAGCCTGGCCAAAATTGTGGAACCCCGTCTCTACTAAAAATACAAAATTAGCCAGGTGTGGTGGCAGACACCTGTAATACCAGCTACTTGGGAGGCTGAGGCAGGAGAATTGCCTGAACCCGGGAGGCAGAGGTTGCAGTGAGCTGAGATCGCGTCACTGCACCCTAGCCTGGTGACAGAGCAAGACTCCATCTCAAAAAAAAAAAAAAAAAAAAAAAAAAGATAAATCACCCAGAATGGACAAAGGATCTTGAAAGACATTTCTGCAACAAAAACATGCAAATGATCAGCCGGGCGTGGTGGCTCATGCCTGTAATCCCAGCACTTTGGTAGGCCAAGGTGGGTGGATCACCTGAGGTCAGGGGTTCGAGACCAGCCTGGGTAACCTGGTGAAGCCCTGTCTGTATTAAAAATACAAAAAAAAAACTTAGCTGAGCATGGTGGCGGGCACCTGTAATCCCAGCTACTCGGGAGGCTGAGGCAGGAGAATCTCTTGAACACGGGAGGCAGAGGTTGCAGGCAGTGAGCTGGGATTGCACCATTGCACTCCAGCCTGGGCGACAGAGCGAGACTCTGTCTCAAAAAAAAAAAAAAAAAAAAAAAGCAAAAAACATGCAAATGACCAACAAGCACATGAAAAGATGCTCAATGTCATTAGTCATTAGTGAAATCCAAATCAAAACCACAATGAGATAAAGTTTCACATCTAGTAGGAATACTGTAATAAAAAAAGACAGACAGTAACAGGATGAGGAGAAGCCAGAAGACTCATGTATTGCTGGTGGGAATGTAACATGCAGAACGTAAAAATGGTGAAGCTGTGCTGGAAAATGGTTTGGCAGTTCCTCAAAATGTTGAACACAGAGTTATATGGCCCAGCAAATCCACTCATAGAGAAACCCATCCAAGAAATTAAGGCATATAGTCACACAAAATTTTGCAGGTGAATTTTCATAGCATATTTATTTATTTGTTTATTTTTATTGAGATGGAGTCTCAATTTATCACCCACACTGGTGTGCAGTGGGGCGATCTCAGCTCACTGGAACCTCTGCCTCCCAGGTTCAAACAATTCTCCTGAGTAGCTGGAATTACAGGTATGTGCCACCACATTTGGCTAATTTTTGTATTTTTAGTAGAGAAAGGGTTTCACCATGTTGGCTAGGCTAGTCTCGAACTCTTGACCTCAAGCAATCCACCCATCTTGGCCTCCCAAAGTGCTGGGATTACAGGTGTGAGCCACTGTGACCAGCCATAGCAGCATTATTTATAAGAACTAAATAAATCATGGAAGGAACCCATATGACTATCAGCTGATGAATGGATAAATGAAAATGTGCTGTATGCATACGATGGAATATTATTTGGCAATGGAAAGGAATGAAGTAGTGATACATGGTACAACATAGATGGATGGACTTTGAAACAGTACATGAGAGAAGCTGATGACTACATATTATACGAACCCATTCCTGTGATATGTTCAGAGTAGACAGATCTACAGAGACAAAGTAGATTAGTGGTTGCCTAAGGCTGGAGGGCATTGGGGAATAACTACTAATGGTACAGGGCTTCTTTCTGGGATGATGAAAATGTTCTAAAATTAGATGTGGTGATGGCTGCACAACTCTGTAAGTATACTTAAGCCACCGAAGTGTACAATTTAAATGGGCAAATTGATGTGTGAATGTATTGCTTAAAAGGCAATACATAAACATTAAAAGAATCAAATATATAAAAAGGAAGAAATTTCTCTTCCCCTATTTCCTTATTTATTTATGGCCATGTGGATTTGTGCATTCCATAGGTTAGAATCCTTTACTATCATATTTATTTTGATGCTCAAAACGGTCCATCTTTTACCAATGGCAACACCTTCCAGCTAACCATTGTGTCCTCTTGACAGTCTCCCATGATTCTTTGAGCATTTCTTTACTATTGTTTTCTTTACTTTTTGGTACAAGATAGTCCAGTCTTGCCTTGTATTTTTCTCATCTCACCC
Organism: Pongo abelii; assembly: GCF_028885655.2. Classification (NCBI taxonomy): domain Eukaryota; kingdom Metazoa; phylum Chordata; class Mammalia; order Primates; family Hominidae; genus Pongo; species Pongo abelii. The sequence goes on from NC_071991.2 coordinate 8,271,922, forward strand.
TGGAGTCAGCCATCTCCCCCAAAGAGCCTTGGTTCCTTTTGGTAAAGAATAGTATTTAGAAACCAAAATCTGGGCACTAGATGTGTTCATTGCTAGTGAGGTGTCAGCATGCAGAACTGAGAAATAGATATTGGTAAATTCATGCACACATACATACATAGCTTTACAATCTTCATCTGCTTCTAAATCTAGTTATACTAAAACCCATGAGTTCACACTCGTACAATTCAATTTCAACCCAACACCACAGGATTCATTCCATCCTTCCCCCTTTCCACTCCTTTTCTGACAGTAAGAAACCTGACTCCCGTTATCCACAATAAATGTACTTACTCATTTGCTCAATCCCAGGATGATCAGAAAGTAGTTTCAGAATTGCTAGCTCATGTCTCTGAGAAAAAAGAAAGCTACTAATTAGAGTTCAATATTTATTTAGAGTTCTTTTTGTTTTTTACCTGAGGACATATAGTTCAAATACTGTTTTCAAAAGTTAATTGGGTTTGTTCTTTTTCCCCCTATTTCAGTCTGGTTATGCTGCTCATTGGAATTACGGTTCAGTTTGGGTTTTTTAAAGTCAATTTTAGAATTCTTCCCTGATCCTTGTTGATTTCCTTCCTTCCTTCCTTTCTCTTCCCTCCCTCCTTCCTTCCTTTTCTCCTTCCTTCATTCCCTCTTTCTTTCCTTCCTTTCCTCTTTCCTTCTTTCCTTCTCTCCTTTTCTTTCCTTTCCTGTTTTCCTTCCTTTCCTCTTTCCTTCATTCCTTTCTTCCTCTGTCTCCCTTTCTCCTTCCTTCTTTCCTTCCTTTCTCCCTCCCTCCTTCCTTCCTCTTCTCTCCATCTCTTCCTCCCTCCTTTCTTCCTGTCTCCTTCCTTCCTTCCTCCCTTCCTCCTCTTTTCCTCCTTTTCTCCTTCCTTCTTTCTGTGTAAAACCTTACTTTCTTCTTTCTCTTCGTTTCTTTCTGTGTAAAACCTTAACATGGTCCTGAAGTCAGGATCATACAAAAAGATATATTCAGAGGAGTGTCATTTCCCCTCCTGTTCTTTCTGTCCTTCTTACTCCATCCCCAGTCATCCTGTAGGTAACCAATCACATTAGCCTCTTGTTTATCCTTCCTATAGTTCTCTTCAGTCAAATGAGCAGATAGATGTATATTTTCTAATTCACCTTTTCCTCTGTACAAAAGGTAGCATACCATCAATGCTCTTTCACATTTGACTTTTTTTCACTTAAGAATATATCCTAGAAATTAGTCTCTATAAATTCATAGAGATCTTGTTTTATTTCTTTTTTTTTTTTTGAGACAGAGTTTCACTCTTATCGCCCAGGCTGGAGTGTAATGGCATGATCTTGGCTCACCACAACCTCTGCCTCCCAGGTTCAAGCAGTTCTCCTGCCTCAGCCTCCCGAGTAGCTGGGATTACAGGCATGCACCACTATACCCAGCTAATTTTGTATTTTTAGTAGAAACAGGGTTTCTCCATGTTGGTCAGGCTGGTCTGAAACTCCTGACCTCAGGTGATCTACCTGCCTCGGCCTCCCAAAGTGCTGGGTTTACAGGTGTGAGCAGTGGTGCCTGACTGAGATCTTATTTTTTACTGCTGCATAGGACTCCGTGGAGTGGATGTACTACAGTTTATTCAACCACTCTGTTGCATATGTGAATTTAGGTAGTTTCCAATATTTTCCACTGTTGGAGGTGATATGTTCAGCAAAAATTCCTAGAAGTGGGATTACTGGGTCAAAAAGGAGAAGCATATGTAGTTTTGTGAGCTAGACAAATTCCCTCTATAAGGGTTGTAATAATTTTCACTCTCATTGATAACCTGTAAGAGTGTCTATTTCCCTACAGTCTCCACAACATAGTAAGTTGTCATGCTTCTTAATTCTTTGCCAATCTAGTAGAAGAGAAAAGGTATCTCAATGCAGTTTTAATGAGCATTTCTGTTATCATGAGTGAGGTTGAATGTATTTTTTTTTTTTTAAGACGGAGTCTCACTATTGCCAGGCCGCAGTGCAGTGGCATAATCTCGGCTCACTGTAACCTCTGCCTCCTGGATTCAAGTGATTCTCCTGCCTCAGCCTCCTGAGTAGCTGAGACTACAGGCATGCGCCACCACACTCAGCTAATTTTTGTATTTTTAGTAGAGATGGGGTTTCACCATGTTGGCCAGGACGGTCTCTATCTCTTGACCTCGTGATCCACCCACCTTGGCCTCCCAAAGTGCTGGGATTATAGGCATAAACCACTGCACCCAGCTGAACGTATTTTTATACAGTTGATCCTTGAACAATGCCAAGATTAGGGGCATTGACTCCCTATGCAGTTAAAAATCCATGTGTAACTTTGACTCCTCCAAAACTTAAATCATAATATCCTACTGTTGACTGGAAGACTTACTGATATCATAAACAGCCAATTAACATATTTGGTATGTTATGTGTATTATATATGATATTCCTACAATAAAATAAGCTAGAGAAAAAATGTTATTGAGAATATCATAAGGAAAATGTATTTACTAACTACTGAAGTGGAAGTGGCCCATCATAAAGGTCTTCATTCTCGTCGTCTTCACGTTGAATAGGCTGAAGAGGAGAAGAGGTTGGTCTTACTGTCTCAGGGTTGGCAGAGGTGGAAGAGGTGGAGGAGGTGGAAAGGAAGGCAAGAGAGACAGGCACACTCAGTGTGATATTTATTTATTTATTTATTTATTTATTTATTTTTGAGATGGAGTCTTGCTCTCTTGCCCAGGCTAGAGTGCAGTGGTGTGATCTCCTCTCACTGTAACCTCCACCTCCCAGGTTCAAGCGATTCTCGTGCCTCAGCCTCTCGAGTAGCTGAGATTATAGGCACTCACCACCATGCCCAGCTAATTTTTGTGTTTTTAGTACAGACAGGGTTTTGCCATTTTGGCCAGGCTGGTCTTGAACTTCTGACCTCAGGTGATCCACCCACCTTGGCCTCCCAAAGTGCTGGGATTACAGGCATGAGCCACCATGCCCAACCTCTTTTATTGAAAAAAAATCTGCTTTTAAGTGGACCCATGCAGTTCAAGTCCATGTTGTTCAAGGGTCAACTATACTTTAAGGACCATTTTTATTTCACTTTTTCACTTTATAAATTACGTTTATAAAGTTAATGTTAATATTAATTTATAAAGTTATTAATATTAATAAATAAAATTTATAAATTAATAAATTTTAAAGTATCTTAGTTGTCTTTTGTTTTTGTTTGTTTGTTTTTGAGATGGAATTTCACTCTTGTTGCCCAGGCTGGAGTGCAATGGCGCAATCTCGGCTCACTGCAAACTCCACCTCCCAGGTTCAAGCGATTCTCCTGCCTCAGCCTCCCAAGTAGGTGGTATTATAGGTATGTGTCACCATGCCTGGCTAATTTTGTATTTTTAGTAGGGATGGGCCTCCACCATGTTGGTCAGGCTGGTGTCGACCTCCTGACTTCAGGTGATCCACCCACCTCGGCCTCCCAAAGTGCTAGGATTACGAGCATGAGCCACCATGCCTGGCCTCTTCATTGTCTTTTGACTTTGGGTATCTAAAGAAGTCTTTTTTCATGTAGTTAATTTATACATTTTATTTGAGACAGAATCTCACTGTTGTCCAGGCTAGAGTGCAGTGGCACAATCATGGCTCACTGCAGCCTCAAACTCCTGGACTCAAGGGATCCTCTCACCTCTGCCTCCTGAGTCGCTGAGAGTATAGGCACACATCACCATGCCTGGCTAATTTTTAAAATTTTTTTAGAGATGGGATCTTGCTATGTTGTTTGGGCTGGTTTCAAACTTTTGGCCTCAAGTGATCCTCCTGCCTTGGCCTCCTAAAGCCCTGGGATTACAGGTGTGAGCCACTGTGTCCGGAATTGGTGGGTTCTTGGTCTCACTGACTTCAAGAATGAAGCCGCGGACCCTCGTGGTGAGTGTCACAGCTCTTAAGGTGGCGTTTGGAGTTTGTTCCTTCTGATGTTCGCATCTGTTTGGAGTTTCTTCCTTCTGGTGGGTTCGTGGTCTAGCTGGCTCAGGAGTGAAGCTGCAGACCTTCCCGGTGAGTGTTACAGCTCATAAAATCAGCGTGGACCCAAAGAGTGAGCAGTAGCAAGATTTATTGCAAAGACCAAAAGAACAAACCTTCCACAGTGTGGAAGGGGACCCCAGCGGGTTGCCACTGCTGGCTCGGGAAGCCTGCTTTTATTCTCTTATCTGGCCCCACCCACGTCCTACTGATTGGTAGAGCCCAGTGGTCTGTTTTGACAGGGCGCTGATCCGTGCGTTTACAATCCCTGAGCTAGACATAAAGGTTCTCCACTTCCCCACTAGATTAACTAGATACAGAGTGTCCATTGGTACACTCACAAACCCTGAGCTAAACACAGGGTGCTGATTGGTGTGTTTACAAACCTTGAGCTAGATACAGAGTGCTGATTGGTGTATTTACAATCCCTGAGCTAGACATAAAGGTTCTCCAAGGCCCCACCAGAGCAGCTGGATAGGGAGTGTGGATTGGTGCAGTCACAAACCCTGAGCTAGACACAGGGTGCTGATTGGTGTGTTTACAATCCATGAGCTAGACATAAAGACTCTACACATCCCCACCAGACTCAGAAGCCCAGCTGGCTTCACCCAGTGGATCCCGCGCGGGGGTCGCAGGTGGAGCTGCCTGCCAGTCCTGCGCCATGTGCTCGCACTCCTCATCCCTTGGGTGGTCGATGGGACTGGGCGCCGTGGAGCAGGGGGGCGGCATTCGTCGGGGGCTGGGGCTGCACCGGAACCCACGGAGGCGGGGGAAGGCTCAGGCATGGCGGGCTGCAGTCCCGAGGCCTGCCCCGCGGGAAGGCAGCTAAGGCCCGGCGAGAAATCGAGCACAGCGCCGGTGGGCTGGCACTGCTGGGGGACCCAGTACACCCTCCGCAGCCGCTGGCCCGGGTGCTAAGCCCCTCACTGCCCGGGGCCGGCAGGGCCAGCCGGCCGCTCCGAGTGTGGGGCCCGCCAAGCACACGCCCCCCCGGAACTCCAGCTAGCCCGCAAGCGCCGCGCGCAGCCCCGGTTCCCGCTCGCGCCTCTCCCTCCACACCTTCCCGCAAGCTCAGGGAGCCGGCTCTGGCCTTGGCCAGCCCAGAAAGGGGCTCCCACAGTGCAGCGGTGGGCCAAAGGGCTCCTCAAGTGCCGCCAAAGTGGGAGCCCGGGGAGAGGAGGCGCCGAGAGCAACCGAGGGCTCTGAGGACTTGCCAGCACACTGTCACCTCTCACCACCATGCCTGACGTATTCTCCTAAATTATGTTCTGGATTATATATCCTCCTTCCAAAGGTAAATTATTATGCTAATATTAGTTACATTGCATATTGCTTACTATTAGCTAATAGACCAAACATTTTAATAAATACTGCTGTTTTTATAGAAATCACAGAGTGAGGTAGAATAGCATGCTAATTTTTTGTTTGGTTTTTGCCTGCCAACTTTTGACCCCACTATAGGAAGTTTTCCCATTTGGACCATATCTCTAGCTTAAGTGCCATCATTGATCTGCTGGAAGTTATCCAAATCTCAGGCATGAACCCTGGAAAGAAAGTAATGGCTTATGCATATAAACCTTGTCAAATTTGATCTATAATGTGGCCAGTGTTAGTCCCTAAGGCCTTGCTGAGAATTATTTTGTCAGAGCAGAAGTGCTAGGGGCATCCAGGTAGCTTGGAGCAGCTGGCCTCTTGGGGGTAGGAAGAAGACACACTGAACACAAGCAAATCCTTCTTTATAATTTTCCCCAACACAGGCCTTCCCCTGATATCCAAAAAGGTTGTTATTTCTAACATTCCATAGTACTGAAGAACCGGGCAGGCATCTTCTTCATTTAAGAGGGAGTTGCCATGAATACATCAGGTCAAGGAGTTTGGGTGATCTTGACCTGTCATCCTGCCCTGGTACCAGCAAAGGGAGGAAGTAGGTCAGGGAAAGGCATGTGGAAGAAAAGTGTTTTTATTTTTATTTTTTATTTTCAAGTTTTAGCTGTTTTAGGGTCATCAGCCAACCTTTACAGTTGTCTTCCCATAAAGTAGTAAGGATCTAAATTGAGGAGCAATTGCATTTTTCAGACAAGGAAAAGGAAGCCGAGAGTTGAGCCGCATGGTAACTGGTCCTGTTTCCCAACCCACTGCTTGGCCTCAAGGATCAGAAGTCTCCTGGGTTTTCTCTCCACCACTCACTTAGCAAATGCCTGTTGTCTACCCTGTGTGCTTGGCGTTGTATGAGGTACCATTACCTGAAAAACAGTTTAGGGGACGTCTGCTCTGTTTCTATCGTAGTCAGCTCAGGCTGCCATAACAGAATACCACAGACTGGGCAGCTTAAGCAACAGACATTTATTTCTCATAGTTCTAGAGGCTGAGAAGTCCAAGATCAAGATGCCAGAAGACCTGTTCCTGGTGAGGGCTCTCTTTCTGGCTTGCTGAGGGCCGCTTTCTGGCTGTGTCCTCGTATGAACATTCCTCTGTGCATGGGTAGGGAAACAGATATATCTCCTCTTCTTATAAAGATATCTTTCCTATTAGATTAGGGCTCTACCTTTATAACCTCATTTAACCTTAGTCACCTCCTAAAGGCCATATGTCCATATATAGTCACTCTGGGAGTTACTGCTTCAATATATAAATTTGGGAGTTGGGGGATACAACTCACACTGTAATGATTTCTTTCTGGAATTTTAAGATCTTGAAAAAGAGTTCGCGCTGATTGTGGTGGCGTATAATCCCAATGCTTTGGAAGGTTGAGGTGGGAGGATTACTTGGGCCTGGGAGGTTGAGGCCGCAGTGAACTGTGATTACATCACTGCATTCAAGCCTGGGTGACAGAGCAAGACCTTGTCTCCAAATAAAAAAAGAGTTGAGATCACAGATATTTTGCGTCCAAGTGAGATTTTACCTATTGGCCAAGACATCTGAGATCACCTAGTCTGTGGGACAAGTGGGAAAACTGGGTTAAAAAATCCTTATTCTTCCAAATAGACAAGAGCAATGAGATGGAGCCACAAAATAGTCACGCCTCTAGCACGCACTCATAAACTGGTTGGGTAGAGAGTCACACAGTCCTAGCCTTGTGCCTTGCACATAGTAGGTGTTCCATCCAAACTGGCTGAATGAATGAACAAATGAGTGAGTGTGTGAACGACAATGATTTCCACTGAATGTGGTAAATGTCCAATACCTAGGATTTTAATAAAAAGAGGCTTGCTGTCTCCCTTCTGTCTGCCATTCACACAATTCTGAGCTTGAAGCTGAGCATCTCATTTTTCAGCCTTGGGTTTCTCTTACTTCATGTACTTTAGGAAGGGCAGAGCTTCCTCCAAGCCTTTGTGAAGCTAGCCTTAGATAAACTGCGGAGGTGTGAGAAGCACCTGTCTAAGAAGATCTATAAAACGTCTCCTGTAGGTCTTTAATCCGGTTCTTCCAGGGTGTGTGGCATTGGCGGTTCACCAAGGTTCAATCAAACGCAGAGAAGTGGGAATGGATTTCCTCTTGACGCAGTTGGCTAGATGGCGAGTTTCTTTGCTTTGCCTTTTTTTTTTTTGTCTTTCGCTTTGCACTGTTCACAAACCTATTTTGAGCTCCAAGATGGCTGGGACTCCAAAGAATCAGACAAATGCTTTTTGATAATCAAGGAGAAGGTTATTTAAAGATCTGTTTAAGGATTCTGCCAGCTTAACTTTAACTACACATGGGGTGTACTAAGTTAGAAAAATGGGCTGGGCACGGTGGCTCATACCTATAATCCCAGAGCTTTAGGAGGCCAAGGTGGGAGGATCGCTTGAGCTCAGGAGTTTGAGACCAGCCTGGGCAACATAGCAAGTCCCTAGCTCTACAAAAATTTTAAAAATTAGCTCGGCATGGTGGCATGTGCCTGTAGTCCCAGGTTTTCAGGAGGCTGAGGCAGGTGGATCGCTTAAGCCTGGTGTATGGAGGCTGCAGTGAGCCATGATCATGTCATTGTACTACAGCCTGGGTAACAGAGTGAGACCCTGTCTCTAAAAAAAAAAAAGAAAAAAAGTTCAGCCTCAGTCTGTTTCACAGTGACTTATGTTAATGGCAAAATGTTTCATATTTTTCAAGCTAATTGAGATAAATCAAGAAAATTAAGTCTACCTTGCAAAACTTGAATCGGGATAAAGCTATTAGAGAAGGATCCCTACTGTAGCAAAACTATAACATTAAATGTAGAAGACTTAATAAATATTTGATAAACTCAATTCAGTTTACCTTCACCGGGTGCCTAACATGTACATATAAGGGCATAATAATCAATGCTACAAGGTTTACGAAAAAGAATAAAATAGTTTGTCAAGGTGCCCTGGCTTCTTAAGAATTTCATATCACAATAATGTAAAAATATATAGCATTTGAGAAAAATTAGCTCGTGCATTTTATCTTTAAGGATTCCAATTCCTCTATATATAATTTTAATCCTACCGTACGTCAGAAGAGCTTTGTAGACATAAACAAAAGTTCCAACCTTAAGAATAGCTTGTAAAATGTCGGTCGAGCCTCAATAATGTTGTTTTAAAAACATTAATTTAGACAAGGTGTTCTAGCTGAGAGCCGAAACAAAGGAACGGAATTCACTTATGGGTTCCTCCGCCAGGGGTACACACACATTCCCACCATCATTTGCTGATGTAATTCTATCTTTGGCTCGAGATGTTTTCCCTGAGCTCCCATAAAGAAATCCACCCAGAGAGAAGCAAGTTCTCTCACCCACGGAACTCAATCTGGGCTTGAGAGCAGAGAAATAACACTAGTTCCTCTCAAAAAGGCTCTTATTACTGTGGGATTCTTCCCCCACCCCCCCATCCCCCCCGCCTCCCTCCCCACACTTTCCGAAAGGCTCTATAGAAAGTCTCCATGATTTGCTCCTTTTGTGTTTCTCATTAGGGCTGAGAGGAACCCTGTTGAGCTGCCCTGACATTATCTCGGTCCACCTGATGCCTGGGTGTTTTGCAATGTCATTTTGCTTGAGAGATAATACCAACCCTGATTATGTCCATCAGAGAGCCGGGCATGGAAAAAGTCAGCATAAAGGTGCTATCGGAAATGAAGTTCTTTTGGACTGTGGCAGCTCAGGGCAAGGCCAGCCAAGTGCCTATGATTCCAGGACACTGTGAACCTGCAGGGCCAGCAAAGCACTCCTGTTTCCTCATTTACCCTGCCCTTCTGGGGCCTCACTTCCCCATTTGGTTTGAGGACTCCAGGGGAAAATAAGCACAACTGACATTGGTCTTAGGGGTAATTTAATCTTGAATATGCAATCTCAGAAGCTGACAGGGGCCAGGCAAGGATAAAAATGTATGGATCAGATTTGTTTATACATTATTATTATTATTATTTTACAACAGGGTATCCTTCTGTCGCCCAGGTTGGAGTACAGTGGTACCATCACGGCTCACTGCAGCCTTGACCTCCTGGGCTCAAGCAGTCCTCCCGCCTCAGCCTCCCAAGTAGCTGGGACAACAGGCATGAACCCCTGGCACCTGCCTTAGATTGTTTAATACAATAAGGAGTTGTGGGGTCAACTGTCTAAACTGGCCATCTTAAGGAATTCAAATGTATGTGACTCCCTTGAAGCACACAAAACACATCCTGTGGCTTCCACAGGCCCTCAAGCTACCAACGTGCCATTCCTTTTCCTTTTTTTTTTTTTTTTTGTTTTGAGATGGAGTCTCGCTCTGTCACTCAGGCTGGAGTGCAGTGGTGCAATCTCAGCTCACTGCAACCTCTGCTTCCCGGGTTCAAGCAATTCTTGTGCCTCAGCCTCCCCAGTAAGCCGGGAGTACAGGTGCATGCCACCACGCCTGACTAATTATTATTTATTATTATTATTATTTTTTTTAGTAGAGACAGGGTTTTGCCATGTTGGCCAGGCTGGTCCTGAGCTCCTGACCTCAGGTGATCCGCCCACCTTGGCCTCCCAAAGTGCTGGGATTACTGGCGTGAGCCACCACGCCCGGCCCCAACATGCCATTCCTTTTCTGGTCTGCCTTCTTCATTTTATAGATGGGGAAACTGAGTTGCGGGGTGAAAAGTGACTTGTTTCTGGGTCAGGACTCGAATCCAGGTTACCTGAACTTCCAACCATGGCTGGTGACTCCACAAAGCCTACCTCATTATTTGTTGGGGGACAGTAAACAGATAGTGCTAGACCTCTAAATTCCAAGTCTTCAGATCTGCTGGCACTAAGCAAATCCAAGTTGGGTGGCTCTGTGGCTCAGTTTCTCCATCTTCTGTAACCTGGGAATAAAGCTTTTCCTTTTTTTTTGAAACACAGTTTCATTCTGTCACCCAGGCTGGAGTGTAGTGGCACAATCCCAGCTCACTGCAACCTCCACCTCCCAGGTTCAAGCGATTCCCCTGCCTCAGCCTCCCGAGTAGCTGGGATTACAGCTGTGCGCCACCATGCCCGGCTAATTTTTGTATTTTTAGTAGAGATGGGATTTCACCATGTTGGTCAGGCTGGTCTCGAGCTCCTGACCTCGGGTGATCCGCCCGCCTTGGCCTCCCAAAGTGCTAGGATTACAGGCGTGAGCCACCGTGCCTGCCCAAAAGCTTCCCATTTATCTATCACATGTCCATGACAAGGTAATTAACCTTTCAGCTTTCTCATCTATAGGACTGGGATTCCACAGACAAGGCTGTTGTGAGAGTATAATGAGATGAGAATGGAAGCCTTTAGACCAGTGCCAGATGCAGATGAAGCTTTCGTTCAGTGTTGATTATTATTGTGTTGTTGTATTGGTATTATGATCTGGCATGGTCCAAAACACCATTAGTAAAACACTAATGTTCCCCAGAAGCCGAAACACAAGGAAATGACTAAAAATAAGCTTAGTATGTGAATCACACAGCATATCAAGGAAAATTACAAGGAGAGAAATTACATGGCTCAGCCACGAAAACTGAATCATGAAAACCGAGCAGTAATGCTATCCAAGGTGAATCTTTTCACCAGCCAGGGAGGTAAGAATTAAGCAAATTTTTTCTCAAGAAAAATATGGCAGAGAGCTTTCTCTGAAAAAGAAAAACTGAACAATCTGCTTAGTAAAAGCTCTTAGGAAAAAATATTTCCTTCACCGAATTCATATTCAAAATGATCATGAGCCAAAAAAGGAGGTGGGGGTATTTTTCCTCTAGTGAATTGAGATAGAAAGTTTCTTGTAAATTAAAAACTTTCAGCCAGCTGCAATGGCTCGCACCTGTAATCCCAGCACCTTTGGAGGCCAAGGTGGGAGGATCACTTGAGGTCAGAAGTTCAAGATCAGCCTGGGCAACATAGTGAGATCTTGTCTCTACAAAATACTTAAAAATTAGCCAGGCATGGTAGTGCATGCCTGTAGTCTCAGTTACTCAGGAGGCTGAGGTGGGAGGATTGCTTGAGCCCTGGAGGTTGAGGCTGCAGTGAGCTATCCTCGCACTACTGCACTCCCGCCTGGGTGACAGAGTGCGACCCTGTCCCTAAAACAACACCACCAACAATAACAACAAAAGTTTCCAAAAGAATACAGCAAACTGGCCAGGCGTGGTGGCTCATGCCTGTAATCCCAGCACTTTGGGAGGCCGAGGGGTGGATCACCTGAGGTCAGGAGTTCGAGACCACCCTGGCCAACATGGTGAAACCCTGTCTCTACTAAAAATACAAAAGTTAGCTGGGCCTGGTGATGCACATCTGTAATCACAGCTACTCGGGAGGCTGAGGCAGGAGAATCACTTGAACCCGGGAGGTGGAGGTTGCAGTGAGCTGAGATTGCGCCACTGCACTCCAGCCTGGGTGACAGAGCAAGACTCTGTCTCAAAAAAATAAAAAAAAAAAAGAATGGAGCAAATTAATCCCATGCTATTAAAATAAACACACCTTCTTAGATATCCTAAACTTTACTGTCTTAGGCTGGATTTCTGCATGCAAGTAGTTCATTGGGGACTGTCACTTCTGAGCCTTTGAATCTTTGTTCATCATCTGCCACAGTAGTTCTGACATTTCTGCTTCCTTTAATGTGAGCCTCTACTTTCTCCAAGATTCAAGATTTATCCTAGCAGCATGTTAGCACCCTTTCCAGGGGTCTTTGCAGGGTGTCCGATGCAGTATACATACACGGGGCAGTGTTTTCACACCAACAAACTCTTCCACATCCAATCCTTCCCCTTGGTCCAGCACCCCAAGAATCCAATCCCATGCATACTGTTCACTCCATGGGTACAATCCCTCTGGTTCCTTAGTAGGTCCAGTCCTCCTCAGATGGTGATGTGATGGCTTGATCCTTGACATTTGTCTGGTGCCAGGAGGGGAGATCAGGCACCTCCTCATCGGTGTGCACATCACCCTGAAAAACTGACACTTCTCTACAGTCTTCCAGCAGCCTCTAACAAGGAAGGGGTGGGCTCCTGCTGCAGGGTCAGGGGATTTAGAGGGGTCTGGGGCTTCAAGATTCTCAAGTGCATCAACCCAGGTGACCCCATCTCAATCCTCAGGGTCCCATCCCTTCCCTTTCAGGCTCTGAGCTGACTCAGCAGACTTGCTGGAACTGAGAATACAATCCACTCTGGAGGATTGGGGCTAATCGAACAGTGAAGACCTGGGCTTGACTTTTCCTGTTTTCTGGCTGCAGGAGATAAGAGTCTCTTTCTCTGCTATGGAGAAGGCCCTCTGCATTTCACACTTCGACCCTTATGATCTTCCTCCAAGGCATCGGTGGGTGCTCATTAAAAAGCATCTCATTTCATTGGGATCACTCATTTCATTATAATATTACTTCATTCCCTTAACCTCTCAAAAGCCAGAGAGATTGCCCCAGCCAGAATGCCCCTTTCCCTTCACCACCTGTGTGAGTTTCACCCTTGCATCACTACAGCCGACCAGGTGTTACCAGCATCCCATTTGCCACTGACGCAGCCTCACCTGGGGGGCTGGGATCCAAATATCCGGCTTTTTTTTTTTTTTTTTTGAGACAGGGTCTCACTCTGTTGTCCAGGCTGGAGTGCAGTGGCATGTTCTTAGCTCACAGCAGCCTAGAACTACTGGGCTCAAGCGATCCTCCCGTCTCAGCCCTGCAAAGTGCTGGGATTTAGGTGTGAGCCACTGCATCCAGCCCCATAGCCTACTTTTGAGTCAGCTTCCTTGGACAGCTCCTGATGCCAACTGTCTTAAGTCCATTTCTGCAGAAATAGGCTCTGAGTCTGAGATGTGCATGTAGGATGTTGACTGGGGAGGCGTAGAGTCCATCACCAGTGGGAGAATGAAGGTTGAAGGAGATAAACTACAAGGCAGTTGCAACAAATGCTTCAGCATATTCTGCAGAAGCTCCGGGGCAGTGCAATCCCCTCAGGGCTGTCTGTCCTGAGATGATGGGGCCTGAATCTTCAGACTGTCCCATGAGCCAGTCATGGGAGGTGGCTGTCCTGGGGAGGCAGTGTGACTTTGGGTGAGGACAGTTTCCAGACAGGGACTGAGGATGGCCACTCCCCAAGCAGCAGGCAACCCCTCATCACCTCCCTTCACCCTGGGCCCCTCCTTATTGCAGCCAGAGTGGGGAAACTGCAGCAAATCTCATCACATGACCACTTCCTGCCTAAAACCCTTTCCTGGCTTCCCAGTGCCCTCAGAATCAAGCCCAGCTGCTGTCACATAGTTCTTCATTAAGGCTTTGCATGATCTGACATCTGAGGATTGTTGCAGCCCCATTTTTTAAATTTTATTTTTATTTTGTATTGCTTTTTAAGAGACAGGGTCTTGCTGTATCACCCAGGCTGGAGTGCAGTGGTGCAATCATAGCTCACTGCAGCCTCGATCTTCTGGCTTGAAGCAATCCTCCCACCTCTGTCTCCCAAGTTGCATGGACTACAGGCATGTGCCACCATGCCTGGCTAAGATTTAAATATTTTTTTTTTTTTTGTAGAAAAGGCGTCTTGCTATGTTGCCTAGGCTGGTCTTGAACTCCTGGCCTCAAGCAATCCTCCTGTCTCAGCCTCCCAAAAATGCTAGGATTTTTTTTTTTTTTTTTGAGTCAGAGTCTCACTCTGTCGCCCAGACTGGAGTGCAGTGGTGTGATCTCAGCTCACTGCGACCTCTACCTCCCAAGTTCAAGTGATTCTCGAGCCTCTGCCTCCCAAGTAGCTGGAATTACAGGTGCCTGCCACCACACCTGGCTAATTTTTGTATTTTTAGTAGAGACGGGGTTTCACCATGTTGGCCAAGCTGGTCTTGAACTCCTGACCTCAGGTGATCCGCCCACCTCAGCCTCCCAAAGTGCTGGGATTACAGGCATGAGCCACCACACCTGGCCCACTCACTCTTATTTGGGGTGTTTTTTGCTACCTCTTTTTTTTTTTTTGAGACAGAGTCTCACTCTGTTGCCCAGGCTGGAGTGCAGTGGTGCAATCTCGGCTCACTACAACCTCCACCTCCAAGGTTCAAACAATTCTCCTTGCCTCAGCCTCCCGAGTAGCTGGGACTACAAGCCCACGCCACCACGACCAGCTACTTTTTGTATTTTTAGTAGAGATGAGGTTTTGCCATGTTGGCCAGGCTGGCCTCGAACTCTTGGGCTCAAGCGATCTGCCCGCCTCAGCCTCCCAAAGTGCTGGGATTACAGGCGCGAGCCACCGCGCCTGACATTTTTGCTACCTCTTGATCACAGACATTTGGACCTAAATTTCTTCCACAACATTAACCAGTTATTTTGCTGGGGACACTTGCAGTATTGCAACTTAGACAAGGACAAACTCTAAAAGCATGAATTGCTATGAATGCCTAGAATCCTCTTCTGAATCCACGCTACCTCTCTGCCCCTCTCTGAATGAATATACATGCCTGGTGTAGACAAGTCACATCTGTAAACTAAACTTGAATTTTTTCCAGATGCCATAAGTATGATGTTTAACAATGAGAAGCCGATAAGAGAGAAGTCTTTCAAACCTTGAAGCTGCATTTCAGAAATAGCTACAGATAGAGATATAAGCTATTAGGCCTTTTCCCAAAAGAACGTGAGTAGAATGAAAAATCCATCACAGCATGGATGAAAGAAAAATAAGAAATAGGGTTTTTGTGTGTGGACACGGCATTGGTATGATAAAGGGAAAACTGAACTTTGAGCATGTACAAGTCTGATATTTATGAATCACCAAATGTATCATTTTCATCACTTTATTAGACCTCTTCATTTTTATCGTGACACTAATAATAATAGTGAGTGCTGCTGTGTACCAAGTCCCACAGTCATCACTTAACAAATAAGTAGTATGTCATCTAATACAACGACCCCATGAAAAGATATGATTAGTGCCACCTTATGGAAAAGGAAATTAAATCTGTTTTTAGGTCATCAGCTCAAATTATAAGATTAGTAGTGAACACAGGTTTGTTTGATCTAAAGCCTGAATTCCTTTCTTATTTTTTATTTGTTAGAGACAGGGTCTTATTCTGTTGCTCAGGCTGGAGTGCAGTGGCATGATTATAGCTCACTGCAGCCTCCAACTCCTGGGCTCAAGAGATCCTCCTGCCTCAGCCTCCCTAGTGTAGTTGAGGTTAGAGGTGTGCACCACCAAACCTGGATAATTTTTAATTTTTTTTGTGTGGAGACAGGTATACCATATTTTCTTTATCCTTTCATCCGTTGATGGACACTTAGGCTGGTTCCATATCTTTGCTGTTGTGAACAGTGCTGCAGTCAACATTTAAATGCAGGTATCCCTCCGATATGCTGATTTCTTTTCCTTTGGATAAATACCCAGTAGTGGGATTACTGGATTCTATGGTAGTTCTAGTTTTAGATTTTTGTTAGAATTCTGAAGGCATCACTCCCCTGCCCTGTAGAGTTCAGTGCTGCTACTGAGACACTTGATGCCATTCTAATCCCTGATCCTTCCTATGTGAATTTTTACTGTCTTGGAAGTTTTGCTTTGGGGACTTCTCTTTGCCTCTAGTATCCTGAAATTACATTATTATGTGCCTTACTGAAGGTCTATTTTGCACGGGGCCCTTGGTGGCCCCCCTCAATCTGAGTCCCTATGTCCTTTATCTCTGGGGACATTTATAAAATAGCTTTATTGAGATATAACCTATATACTATAAAATTCACCCATGTAAAGTGTACAGTTCAATGGTTTTCAGTATATTTACAGAGTTGTGCAACCATCGTAATTTCAAAATATCTCCATCATCACCAAAACAAACCTTCTACCCATTTGCAATAATTTCCCAATCTCCCCATCACCAGCCCTAAGTCACTACCAAATGACTTGGGGAATCATTCTTCAGAATTATTACTTTAATAACCACCCCCTCCATTTTCATTGTTCTCTGTCTAGAATAGCTATTATTCAGGTATTGGATCTCCCAAGTGATGTTTTAATTTTCTTATCTCCTCTCCAATTTCCATCTCTCTCCCTTTGTCTGTTCTGCTTGAAAGGAGACCTCTGGCTGGGCACGGTGGCTCATGCCTGTAATCCTAACACTGTGGGAGGCTGAGGTGGGAGGATCGCTTGAGCCCAGGAGTTTGAGACCAGCCTGGGCAACATGGCGAAACTCTGTCTCTATTTAAAAAAATAATAATAAAAATAAATAAATAAATAAATAAATAAATGAGAGTTCCACAGCTTAGCTTCCAAACCTTCCATTGAAGATTTTATTTGTTACAAAATGTTTAACTTGTTTTCTTGTTCTCTGAATGTCCTTTTGTAATTGCCTGTTCTTCTTTCATAGATGTACTATCCTTTTTTAAAGAAAATCTCTGAAGATCTCACTTGAAGGTTTCTTCTGCTCCTTGCATTGTTTCCTTTAAGCTCTTCCTTTCTTCTGTTTATTTTGGTCTCTGACTTTCATAGTAGAGCTTCCTCAATATGAGGTGATATTTGACTATAGACTCATGCTTGGGAATGTAGCACTCAGAAGTCCTCCGGTCTATGTGGCTGTGACTCATTGGCTGGTGATCTTTCCCACAAAGGAGTGGTTCCAAGCCCGCCCTGGCAGTTTGCTTTTATCACCCAGGAGGCTTTAAAACCAACACAAATGCCAGGGCCCTGCCCCTGGAGCATGTGGTTTAATTGGCTGGATCCCTGACATTCATATATTTAAAAGCTTCCCAGATGGTTCCATTGTCCAGGGGGGAGAACCTCAGCTGGGGGACTAGCCCCCTTCACTGGGAGGGACCTCAACTACCAATACACAGGACATGCTTTTTTTCTTTAGGCTTATCAGATTCCTTGGAAGAGAATCTTTCAATCTCCCACCTTATGGGTAGGTGTCTAAGGGTCTATGACCCTACTGGGGGAAGCGGCTGAGGGTCTCTTTAATCAGTATGTAGGTATGGAAATGCTGGGGTTGGGTGCAGGGGCTCATGCCTGTAATCCCAGCAGTTAGGGAGGCTGAGGCGGGAGGATTGCTTGAGGCCAAGAGTTTGAGACCAGTACAGGCAACATAGTGAGACTCCATCTCTAGAAAAAGAAAAAAAATAGGTAAGTAGATGCTCATGCTATCCCTGCTGTCTGTATAGAAGTTGCACACTTGTTCAGGCACGATGGCTCATGCCCGTAATACCAACACTTTGGGAGGCCGACACGGGAGGATCACTTGAGGCCAGGAGTTTGAGAACATCCTGGACAATATAGCAACACCTCATTCTACAAAAATTTTAAAAATTAGCCAGGCATGGTGGTGCGTGCCTATAGTCCCAGCTACTTGGGAGGCTGAGATGGGAGGATCACTTGAGGCCAGGAGTTGGAGGCTGCAGGTAGCTATGATTGTGTCCCTGCACTCCAGCCTGGGAAACAGAGCAAGACCCTGTCTCTAAAATAAATTTGAAAAACACAAAACCAGAAAAAGAAGCACACTTAACTGTGCCTTGTGTGCCTGTGCCTAGAATCGGAGTGTAAACATCTAGTGTAATCAGCACTAGCATCAACAGCGCCTAGAAATTTGCTAGAAATGCAAGCTCTTGGGGCCTGCCTTGGATCTGCTGCCTCAGAAGCTCTGGAAGGTGGGGCTCAGCCATCTGCCCCTGGACAAGCCTTTCAGGCATTGGGCTACTGGCTCACCTTTGAAAACTATTCCTCTAGTCTTCTACTGGGGAAGGAGCACAGACATTCAGTTCAAACTGGGGAATGGCATTTGAGGATCCAAGCGCTTCTCCTGCAGTGTCTCGGCTGGTCTTCCAGTGTCCAGCCTGACCTCCACACCCACTGTGAGAAGTGTCTGGGTCCCCAGTGCCTCCATCTGAGATTTTGTATTAGAAAGCAGTGTGCCAGGCACAATGACTCACATCTGTAATCCCAGCACTTTGGGAGGCTGAGGCGGGTGGATTACTTGAGGTCAGGAGTTCGAGACCAGCCTGGCCAACATAGCGAAACCCCATCTCTACTAAAAATACAAAAATTAGCCAGGTGTGGTGGCGCATGCCTGTAATCCCAGCTACTAGGGAGGCTGAGGCATGAGAATCGCTTGAGTCCGCGAGGTGGAGGTGGCAGTGAACTGAGATGGCACCACTGCACTCCTGGGTGACAGAGCAAGACCCCGTCTTAAGAAAAAAAAAAAAAAGCAGTGGACTGGGGCCTCTCTCCAATGTCCAGTTTTTATTTCTCTCATCTCCTAAGACAATTTCAGCTCGTCCATCTGCTTTCCAGTTCTGAGATTTTATTGTTCTAAGGTGTTATTGTTCTCTTCTCCTTTGCAGTTCTCTTTATCCTTGCAGCTCATATCCATTTTAATCCCTTTTCTGCCACCTTCAGTGAGGTTGCAGGAGGGTATTTAATCCACCAGGTTTTCCCGAAGTCTCATGATACAGATTGAGTGAATAAAGAACACCACAGAAAAAAATTAATACAGAAATATCTGTTTTCCGTAGATCACAAAGAAAGAAAGAGAAAATCACGAAACCATGATATATGAGTTTATATATTTGTATATGTTTGTGCATGTATTTTAATACACAGAATGAAAGGATATATATACTTCTGACTGTTAAGGTGACTTATCTCAGACCTCCAGGAAGTTGTGTTAGAGTAGAAACGGGGAAGGGACTATTATTTTAAAATCTATTTACCACTTAATTATTCAGATTACTATGAAGAGTATGCTTGTGTGATGAAACATATTGAAAATATATTTGCTTTGCAAAAAGTGGCCATTTGAAAAAAATTCACATAGTGACCCCACCCAGGGGTTGGCAGACCTGGGGGTTCAGGGAAGAAAAATTCCTAATTCCCTGATGCTTTCTCAGATTTAGGCTGGACCTACTCCAAACCAGCTAAATCCAAATATTGAAGTAGGTGAAGCTTGAACTTCAGCCTGTTTACATCTTGATACTGGTACAGTATAAATTAGGAGTTCTGAAGCCTGACTGCATAGCCTGAACTCGTCAACAATCACAGCACCAAAGACAGCAAAACACCTCATTGCCCCAGCCTCAGACTGGTTAAATCCCTGGGTGATTCTAATGTCCAGGCAGGGTTGATGTTCATTTACAGGAATGGAATTTTGATCAATGTTTAAAAATCAGTTAAACCAGTTGCTATGGTTTGAGCATTTGTCCCCTCCAAAACTCATGTTGAAATGCAATCTCCGATGCAGCAGTGTTGAGAAGTGGGGTCTTTAAGAGGTGATTAGATCATGAGGGCCCTGTCCTCATGAATGGATTAACCCATTCATGGATTAATGGATTAAAGGATTAATGGATTGACATGGGAATGAGACTGGTGGCCGTAATTTATAAAGGAGAGGAAGAAATATCTGAGCTAGCACGTTCAGCCCCCTCCCCATGTGATGCCCTGCACCATCCAGGCACTCTGCAGAGAGTCACCATCAGCAAGAAGGCCCTCACCAGATGCAGTCCCTCAACCCTGGACTTCCTCAGCCTCTATAACTATGAGAAATAAATTCCTTTTATTTATAAATTACCCAGTTTCGGGTATTCTGCTATATGCAACAGAAAATGGACTAAGGCATTGGCATCCTGGTGTTGCCCAGACCTTACAGATTGCTTTACTAGATTTTTAAAAATTATTAAATGTTCTGACATTGCATAGCACAATACCATGCAAGTTTTTAGTCTGAGTCTTAACATATAGCCTAGTTTTGGCTTTGCTAGAGCCACAGTGATCAACCGAGCAGTATATCTCATAGCATTTTGAAGCAGATGCTCTCTCATGGGCCTTAGAGATCATGCAAGTCTTCATTTTACAGATGAGAAAATATCACCCAGGAGGATTCTTTCACAGATTTACTGTATTGAGGGTGGGTGAGAGGGAAGACAGGGAGAGAGAGAGTGTGTGTGTGTGTGTATGTGTGTGAGAGAGAGAGAGAGAGAGAGACAGAGAGGGAGAGAGAGGAGGAGGAGGAGGAAGGAAGGTAGGAAAGAAAGGAGGGAGGGAAGGGAGAATGAGTGTTATAAAAGACTTGTATTACTTTTACAGGTTTATGTAGCTGGTTTATTCTATATTATGTCAGGAAGGTTCTCTAAGGATCAGTTTTACTTAACCTTGAAAAAACAGCAGTCAAGGTCCAAATGAATTGTTGAAAATTGCTCATCTGTTCTTCCTCGTGGATTTTTACTAACTGAGCTCCAGCCCTGGCCTTGGCCTCTTGCAGAAAGTAAAGAATATATACATTTAAAATTTCTATATCTTTACCCAATGTACTTCTTTAAGAGGTGGTGGTTTTCTTCTTTGCAGTTTTATTGAAAGTATCTTGTTTCAGAAAGAAATCTTCTTGGCTTCACCTGAAATGTCCCAGAATAAATGCAGGGCTGCATAAACAAGGCCTTGGACTATGAGTTTATGAGTCTGAGAGCCACAGAAGGCTTAACGATTACGTTTTTCTTACTGAGGTCAAAGTGAGTAATAAGACAAGATGGTTCAGAGCAGAAAATAGGTTACTCATGTCATAAGCCAGGACTCTATGGTCAGAAGGGAGGAAATAAATTAATGCTTAATAGATGAAAATGTATTATTGGTCTTTCTTCTACTAAAATTATATTACGTCTCCATGCCAGGCCATTACAAAAAAAATCAGCTCATGGTCAGGTGCAGTGGCTCATGCCTGTAATCCCGGTGCTTTGGTAGGCCAAGATGGGAGGAACCCTTGAGGCCAGGAGTTCAAGACTAGCCTAGGGAACATAGCAAGACTCCATCTCTATGAAAATGAAAAATATTAGCTAAGTGTGGTGGCATGCTCCTATAGTCCTAGCTGCTTGGGAGGCTGAGGTGGGAATATCACTTGACCCCAAGAGTTTGAGGTTACAGTGAGCTGTGATAGCACCACTGCACTCCATCCTGCACACAACAGAGCAAGACCCTGTCTCAAAACAGAACAAAATAAATGTCATCTCATTGTGTATATGTCATCTCAAATGCACAATTACAATTTTTCAGGTGTATCTGTTAACTTCTATGTATGGTTATATAATAAGCTTGCATTATTTAGATCTACACATTCTCGTATGTACAAAAATGTGATCTTATGTACGTGATCTCAATTGTACAATCATTTCTTTGTGTTACATCACATGAACACATCTATGTATAACTGTGTTATCCCACCAGGTGTTCTTGGGGCCTTGCATTCCAGCTACTGGTGACAACAATTTTGTTTTTGAGACAGGCTCTTACTCAGTTGCCCAGGCTGGAGTGCAGTGGCCCAATCATGGCTCCCTGCAGCCTCGACCTCCTGGGCTCAAGCCATCCTCCCATCTCAGCCTCCCAAGTAGCTGAGACTACAGGAGCACATCACTACGCCTTGCCAATTTTTTATATTTTTATTAAAGATGAGGTCTTACTTTGTTGCCAAGGCTAGATATATCACCTTTTTTTTTAAACAGTTTTATTAGTATATAATTTGCACACTATAAATTTCACCTGTTTTAAGGGTGCACTTCAATTGTTTTTAGTAAATAATTTTACTAACCATCATCACAATTTAGTTTTAGAACATTCCCATTGCCCCCAGAAGACCATTGCGCTCATTTGCAATCAATTGCTATTCCCATCCCAGCCCAAGGCAACTACTAATATACTTTCTGTCTATAAATCTGTCTTTTCTGGACACTTCCTATAAATAGAATTACATGTTATGTAGGCTACTTTCACTTAGTGTAATGTTTTTAAGGTTCCTCCATGTCATAGCAGTTCCTTTCCTTTTATTACTGTTTAGTATTCCATGGTATGGATGTATCGCATTTTGTTTATCCATTCACCAGTTGATAGATATTTGGAACATACTACTTCTTGGCTATTCTGAATAATGCTTCTGTGAACATTTCTGTGCAAGCTTTTGTGTGAGCAAATGTTTTCATTTCTCTTGGGGAGATACCTAGGAGTGAGGTTGGTGGGTCATATGGCAAGTGTGTGTTTAACTTTATAAGAAGCCACCAAACAGTTTTGCTAAATGGCTGTATAATTTTGTGTTCCTACAAGCAATGGATGAGGGTTCCATTGCTTCATATCCTCATCAGCCCTCAGGATTTTAAGTATTTTTTATTTTAGCCATTTGAATTGGTGTGTAGTGGTTTTGATTTGCATTTCCCCAATGACTAATAATGTTGAGTGCCTTTTCATGTACTTACTAGTCATTTCTATATCTTCTTTTGTGATCACTGGCTTATTTATTTTTCTATTTTTGTTGTTTCATTGAGGTAAAATTGACATAAAATAAACTTCACATATTTAAAGCATACAACTTGGTAAATTTTTACAGATGTATAATCCATGAAGCCATCACTACAATCAAGATAATGACTATATCCATCGCTATAGTTTGAATGTTTGTCCTCACAAACCTCATGTTGAAATCTGAACCCCAGTGTTGGAGGTGGGGCCTAATGGGAGGTGTTTGGGTCGTGGGGTTGGATTCCTCATGAATGGCTAATGAGTGAGTTCTTACTCTATTGTTTCCACAAGAGCTGGCTGCTAAAAAGACTCTGGCAGAGGATCACTCGGGCCCCAGAGTTTGAAGCTGCAGTGAGTTATGGTCATACCACTGCATTGCAGGCTGGGTTACAGAGCAAGACCCAATCTCTACAAAAATGTTTCAAAAAACTAGCTGGCCATGGTGGCTCATGCCTGTAGTCCCAGCTACTCAGGAGGCTGAGGTGGGAGGATTGCTTGAGCCCAGGAGTTGGAGGCTACAGTGAGCTATGATTGCCCCACTGCACTCCAGCCTGGGCAGCAGAGTGAGATTTGGTCTCAAAAAAAAGACCCTATCTCTCTTGCCTCCTCTCTCATTATGTCATCTCTGCCCTCACCAGCTCCTCTTCCACGAGTGGACAAAGCTTGAGGCCCTTACCAGATGTAGATGTTGGCGCCGTGCTTCCTGTACAGCCTGCAGAACCATGAGCCAAATAAACCTCTTTTCTTCATAAATAACCCAGCCTCAGGCATTCCTTTATAGCAGCACAAATGGACTAAGATTTCATCACTCCTAAAAGTTTCCTTTTGGCCATCTGTAATTCCTCCCAGACTCTCTCCAGTTCTCCACCCTCCCTTGCTGATTTGCTTTCTGTCCCTATAGACATACAGATCTGTTTTGCATTTTGTAGAATTTCACATAAGTGGAATTATGAGTACTACTCTTCTTTTTCTGCCTTCCATCAATCATAATTGTTTTGAGATTCATCTGTGTTGTTGCACATATTAATAGTTCATTCCATCTCATTTCTGAGTATTTAGCACAACTTATTTACCCACACATTTATTGGTGAATATTTGGATTGTTTCCACTTCCTGGCTATTCCAAATAAAGCTGCTATCAACATCCACGTACGAGTCTTTGTATAAAGGTAGCTTTCGTTTCTCTTTGGTAAATATATTGGAATAGAATATGGCTGGAAATGCTAGCATACGTTTAATTTTTTAAAACCTGTTTTCCAGCACCAAACTGTTTTCCTCAGTGGTTGTACCATTTTACATTCCTACAGCAATAGACGAGCATTTAGGTTTCTCCACATCTTTGCTAACACTTGGTGTGTTCAGTTGTTTATTATTTTAGATGGTCTAGTGGGTGTGTACTGGTATCCCCTGGCTGAAATTTGCACTTCTCCAGTATCTAATGATGTTGTACATATTTTCATGTGTTTATTAGCCACCTGTAGATCCTCTTTGGTGAGGCATCTGTTTAAATCTTCTACCGTTTGTGAGTTGTGTTGTTTGTTTTCTTGTACTGGAGTTTGAGAGTTCTTTATATATTCTGGATAAAAGTACTTGGTCAAATCTGTAATCTGAGAATATTTTTTCCAAGTCTTTTGCTTAACTGTTTTTGTATTGTCTTAACAATGTCTTTCAAAGAGCAAAAAATTCTTAACTTCTAAAGATGGGGATGTTCCATTGACTGGGGATTTCATGACATAATTTATTGCCATTCAATGGGTTGGATAGTAACTTAAAGAACAGGATCCATTTCCATAATGAATTCTTTATTCAATATTTCTTGTGTCCAAGGATTAGGATGTTCTGTCTGGAATAAAAGTGATCATAATATAATAGGGCTCAAGCTGAGCTTTTAGATCATTAAACTATTTCACATGACTTCCAAGATCTTATTTCACAACCAGAACTTCTTAAACCATATTTTCTGGTCTTTCCATAGGTACTAGAAAAGATGTGAAAATGTGCTGGGCAGGCCCTCCCCCTCATTCTGCCACTTATGTTCCTGGTTGCTTCTCATTTCTTCCAACAGTAAGGCCTGTTGTGAAATTCAGTTTCAATTTCATTCTTTTCCAATCCGTCAGCTCAGATACTGATCACAGAGTGGGTCAATGTGCTAGCTTTTGACAAAGCCATTTCTATTTTAGATTTGTCAAAATAGTCTTCTAAAGGCATACGCTTATAATGATGATTGATGATTCAACAAAACTTCAGAGGGGTCACTTTCAATTTTTGCTAAGAGGACCAAAAAGCCCTTTGTATCACCTAGTTATCAATATCAGCCCACAAGGGTGGGGGCATCATAGAAATAACTCCTGTTCAATTCAGGCCAGCCCAAAGATTCTGCAAGTGTTGTACTTAAAGCAAATATTATCACTCTAGAATTATGATAATCAGCACGTAAGCAATGTGGGAGGTAAATGAATGCCCTCAAGTTTTTGCTTTGTATTCCCAAGATTCCATTTGCAAAGTGTGTGTGTATGTGTGTGTCTGTGTGGCTTGGGTAGTGGTTGAGGTTCCATAAGGAATGTTAATTGCAATGATATGAAAAGAATAGCTGAGGCTTATTCTAATGGAAAGGTCTTTTTAGGGATAGTCTCTGTTTTTGGCTTCTTCTCATAGCATCTCCTGTTAAGGTTTTCATTCTTTCTCTGGTGCAAGGCCATTCCCTCATTGTCTAATTCCCCAAAAGGCAGGCTTTTGTTTTTGTTGTTTTTCCCAGATGTAGAGATTTCCAATGTAAAATTAAACTTCCAATATAGTAGTCTTGCCTGCAATTTTCAGAAGCAAATTAGGCCATCAAGTAA
Source organism: Pongo abelii (assembly GCF_028885655.2). Classification (NCBI taxonomy): domain Eukaryota; kingdom Metazoa; phylum Chordata; class Mammalia; order Primates; family Hominidae; genus Pongo; species Pongo abelii. The sequence goes on from NC_071991.2 coordinate 8,297,400, forward strand.
GCTTGTAGATCAGGAAGTTAGGAGCCTTTTACTCTAAGACACTATACCACCAGAATCTTACAATGTGCCACACCTGTGTAAGTGTAAGCTACACTTACAATATACCAGGCACTGTTTTAGTGCTGGAGACACAGAAGTAAACAAAATCAAAGTATTTATCCTTTATCACTACCAGTGGAGATAATATTTCCTGGCCAGTTTACTATATCAGCATAATAGCATAACTTTCAGCAAGATTTGAAGCATCGTGAATTGCAATTATATAATAATCTGTGGATTAATGTCGATTTCAAATGCAAAGGAAATGGCACTCTTCCCCCCTCACCAGCAAACACATACATTCTTTATACTTCCTGGCTTAGGTGGTTTTCAAACCAGAACTCACGATAACCACTTATTTGTTTAAAGATAAAGATTAAACATCAAAACATTCAGTGCAGTTTCAAGTAGCATACTTAATGCATATTTATTTTATTACAGGGCTTGGATGTTGAGAGAATTCTTTTTAGTGCCAAAATGGCAAAGGAAAATATGAAATACAATAAAAAGAATGAAGTCTAAGCTTTGGCCTAAAATACCACACATTGACTCAGATTCTTTTTGCTTTCATATGCCATAAGATTTTTTTTTTTTTTGGATTAAATTGACCTTCTCTGTCAAACCCAAAGACTCAAGGCTGCAAATAAATTACGATGCCTTTGTTTTCATAATCCTTTTACTATCTTATGTAGTTCTCAGGAAGCTAGACTTAAAAACAATCATAACACAGTATCACTTTACACAAAAGATTTTTTTCTTCATTCTAAGGGTTTTAAACTATTTCCTAATGAATCCAACTGGGATTCATTTGAGTTAGGGAGTAAAATAAAGGTTGCTTAACTGATTCTTGTTGAAGGGAGAAGAAAGTCATAGTTGGAGAACTGATTTATTTAGGCAGCTTATATTTAAGGCAAATATCTCCTATCCCCTTTAACCCAGATGGGCTGTTCATTAGCTACACTGAATCACAGAGCAAAAGAAGAAAGAATCCAGATGGAATGAGCTGCTACTTCTGCAACAAAAGCAGCAAATGTACACGAAGGGTTTAATTCACTTCCTGTGGTCTAGGGCAGAGTGGAGATGGCAATGGGACATCTGGAACATAGATGAACATATTTTCCTGATGGAGGCTGGTAATGGTACAATTCTTCTCTGATAGAAGTCTCAAATATGCAGTCTTTTTGCACTTTTCATTCAGCTAAGAGAAGGCTATCCCAGGTGTGAACATCAGGATTCTAGGGGGAATAACTGATTAAACGAGATGAAAGGGCCAATAAGAATTTTAGCTGAAAGCTCAAAGCTGCACTGAACCTAATCTGTTGAGAATATACCATTGGAGAACTTGTCTTGGCTCTGACCCTCTAATTTTAGTTGCTTCTCGATCTTAAAACCTGTAATGGTGCTGGGAGAGAGGTCTGTTCCTCTATAATTTCACTTTAACCCCTACCAAGTGGTGTTATAGAGCCTGCAAAAAAAAAAAAAAAAAAAAAAAACAGCTAAATATCTCCCCGCCATTTCTGTGACACTTCCATCTGGGAATCCAGATGGAAGAATTTCAGGAAGTCTGGAATATGTAGACATTTCAGACTCAAATTCCCACTTCCGTTTGCTCAATTAAAAACTGAACATTGTTACTACTCACTTTGTTCATTCTTGCAAGTAGATGTTTTGGTCACCTGTCTAAAATAATGGCCCTGTCCTTCCTCACGATGGTAGGTGAGTGATAGCTGCTGGAAATGAGATAAATTTATCCTAAGGTATCCTTGGAAACAGAGAACCAATTTGGAACAGAGGGCTGAAAGTCAGAGATTATTAACTACATATCTTGTTTTTCTCCAATGGCTTCAACTTTCCCTTCTTTTGCCCCCTCTTCCAGATAACCAGCACTTCCTATCTACCATATCCTCCATTACCCTTTTCAAGGGCTAATTTAATTTCAGCTTCTCCATGAAAATGTCCCCTACTATTCTAACACAGTGACTTTGTTCTTACAAAGTTGCAGAATGGATTGATTACATGTTGAGCAAAACCTTCATTTCTTTCCCACAATGCTATTATGGCTGTATACAATGACATCCAAGAGATATTTATTGAAAGAAGGAAGTACATCAGACCTAGATGTTGCCATTAAAGAGCTCATAATCCAGTAGAAAAGATAATTATAATACAGGGCTTAAAGTACTAAGAGAAATAAAGAATGTTATTGTGTCATTTCAAACTGAGCAAAATCAGGGTAAGCTTTGTGGAGGAAGTAGTGTGTAAGCAGAGCCGTGAAGGATGAGTGGGTCTTGTGGTCCTAGAGATGCAAGAAAGATCATTCCAGATCTGTCTCCAGATATGGGAAACAACCTGAGTCCCAATGCCAGAGGATGAAAAATATGGGTCATGTGTGAAAAGCATAAGTTTACTTTGGAGTGAGGGTAGATCAAGGGATATAGTAAAAATTGGACTGAATAGGAGGGTGTGGGGAAAAATGATGGAGACGAGAGAGTTTACACATTTGCATAGAGAAATAATGAAGGTTTCTGAGCAGTGCAGCTCAATGCTTTAGTGCTGTACTTCAGGAAAACTGACCTGGCAATAGAACGTACGAGCTGAAATGGACATTGTAGAGCTGAATCGTTCAGTTAGAGGCAATTGTATAGTTGAGAACAGAAGTAATGAGATTGTAGCAGTGAGAATAGAGTTGGCATATTGTACAAGCAGAATTAGGACTTAGAAACGAACTAGAATTTGAGTAAAATTGGGGGTGGAAGAGATACAGATGTCTCTAAAGTTTTGAATTTGAATGACTTGGAAAGCATTAATGACATAAGAAATAGGAAACAGGAGGAAGAATAGAGGGAAAATAAAGAGAACAATAAATTTACCTGACACATTGGGTTAGAAGTATGGGTAGTTTATCTTTGAGATGTCCAACATGCAGTTGGTTTATTATAATCTGGAACTCAGTATAGATAGTTTCTGCTATGGTTTGTGTCCCTCAAAATTCCTGTATTACATTTACCTATGTAACAAACCTGCACATCCGGCACATGTATATCAGAACTTAAAGTTAAAATTTAAAAAGTTAATGTGTTAAAAAAAAAAAACCCAGAGCAACAGTGTTGGGAGGTGGGACCAAGTATGGATTAACTGGGTCATGAGGAGGGAGCCCTCATGAATGGACTATTGCAATCATCTTAGGAGTGGGTCAATTATCACTAGAGTGGGTGGTTATAAAAGCAAGCCCAGTCCTTGGTGCTTTCTCTCCCACAGTAGCTCCCAGATATGTTCACTTGTTTCTGCCCTCCACCTTTCCACTATGGGCCAGATACCAGCACCATACTCTTGGACTTCCCAGCCTCCAGAACCATGAGCCAAATAAACTTCTTTTATTTACAAGTTACTGAGCCTGTGGTATTCTGTAATAGAAGCAGCAAATGAACTAAGACAGAATCACTAATATAACTTAAAAACTTAAAACTGTTAAGGTAGAGAGTACAGTGAGAAAAAGGAGAGAGCTATGGACAGTTCAACTTTGAATATGTGTATTGAGGAGGCAAGTAATGAAAGAAGATCCAGAAAAGAAGAAAGAAAGGAAAAAATGTTTAGAAATCAAAGAAGAAAACCAGAAGAATACAATATCATAGAAACCAATGTTGGAAAATTCTAATAAAAAAGACTTAGCCAACAATGTTCAATGCCAATGAGTTCCAGGAGAATGACAGAAAAGGGTCATTGGAATTAATGGCAAATTATTGATTTTTAAGAAAGCAGTTATTGAAGAAGAAACCAAGCATTCTAATAGGTTAATGAGTATGTTAGGGAGTGATACAGAGAAAAGAGCCCTTACTGGAAACCAGAGGGCCTGAGTTCCAGCATGGCCCTGCTGTTAAGTAGTCATATGATCTTTTTAGCATGGTTTTGAACTTATTTTATGGGGAGGGGAAATCTTTACTTTAAAATAATTTTAATTGACATGTAATAATTGTACATATCTATAGGACACAGAGTGATATTTCAATGCATGCATACAATGTATAATGATCAAGTCAGGGTAACTAGCATATCCATCACCTCAAACATTTATCATTTCTTTGTGTTGGGTATATTCAAAATCCTCTCTTCTAGCTATTTGAGAATATATAATAAACTATGTTAGCTATACTGACCCTACAGTGCTGTAGAACACCAGAACCTAGTCTTCCTATCTAGCTGCCATATGACTTTTTAACCTTTCTAAAACTGTTTCCTAGTCTTCAAAATTCTATAAAATATCTTCAAACTCTCACCTTCAAAGATTCATACAAGCTACCTGTGTGCCTGAATCATACAGAGATATTGAGCCACATGTCTTTATCAGAAATAGGCCAGTTTCACCACTTGTAACTTATGTGAAAGTGGGGCACTTTCTTAGTGTTTCCTAATATAGAGAAATTGAGACTACATTCATAGAAGATTTTCTCAAAGCAAACTAAGTTGATGATGTTCCTTCCTTCAGCCTCCTCCCACTCCCAGTCTATTATCCCTTACTTTTAAAAACTGAGGTAAGACATTATCCCTGGTATATCCGGTGACTTGTTCTATTGCTTGAAATCAGAGGATGCCACCAAAAGCCTTTTTTGGTTTGTTGAAATCAGTTGAGTAATATGAACAACCAATTCCCCTAAATCACGGCTCTCTAGCTAAATGTGATAATATACTTGTACAGGGACACCACTTCCTGAAACTCTGTGTCTCATCTCACATGCTCCCAAAATTTAGCCAGAAATATGTTACTCAAGAAGAACCCAGATGCACTGAAGCAAGAACATTTTGCTTTATCTGAGGGGCTTATATCTATTTGGGTCCTGTAGCAGCACAAATTCAGAATCATTGAGATGTTAAATATTACAAATCTTTTAGTTGGGTCCAGGCACACAGTCTGGTGGTATATCCCAAGTGTAGGTGTGAAACAGTTCACTTTGACTGAATCCTCTGATTAAAGCTCAATAATAACATGCTTTATCTTTAAAAAAAAAAAACCCACAAAGTAGTATATCTTCATCTTGCTGAGACACCAGTATATTTTCCTGAAGTTTTCATCCCTTGTCATTCCTCTTGGGAGGCTGGCCTGTTCTTTCTTAAGTATTCTTGCCTTATTTAACTCTAAAGAATACTGCAGAAAGTGAAGAATTTTTTTCAACTTTGTTTTTAAAAGGACTTACATAATACAGGTCTAAATTCAGTGGAGAAAAGGGGAAGAAAAGGACAATTATCATCTATTGTGCACTGGCTATATGTCAAACATGTTCACTTACATTATCTCACTCAAGCCTAACAACATTTTGTAGTAAATTTAGCTTTGATTTTAGAGATGAGGAAACTGAGGCTGGGAGAGGTTAAATCATTCTCTCAAGGTAAAGTGGCAAGTCATAAAACTAGGACTGAAACTAAAGCTGTCTGACTCCGAAGCTCAAGCTCTTTCCACACTACCATGCAGTTCAATCTAGTGGGAAAAAAAATCCACTCTTGAAAGCGTCTTAGCATTTTTAGCATAAAAGTGTGTTAGTAGGGATCCCCTGGAGCTTCCAAATTCTGTTTTATCTGCACTGAATTTTACACACACACACACACACACCTCTCTCTTATTTCCCCCCTTCCTATTGAAATTCAGCACCGAGGACAGTTCCCGAATCATGTTTGCAGGAAGCTGTCCTTGGATTCTGTTAGAGCTCACACTCTCATTCTTGACTTTCCAAGTGGCACTGAGAAAGAGAGAAGGAAATGTAAGAAAGTATGAGATGGGATCCTCTCACACCATGGTGGAAATTAGCACATTTCCCAGAAGACCAAGATAAAAATGCATGTGAGAAGAACAAGAGAACCAAACAGATGGGGCAATAAAATGGAGGCGGAATGAGCTCATCAGGATTCCCAGCACACGGTTTAAGTCCATACTGGGCTCACAGCTGACCTGGGACCAGCCGACATAGTGAATGAGTGGGTGGTTACTATGCTGCAGCATCAGTTACACTAAGAGATTAGGTGGAGCTGATTCACTGCTGCAGATCTGCACGACTTTTCAAGTGGAGGAAAATCTGTGGGCCCTGGTCTCTGCCACTCACATAACCATCCTCATGGGTAGCATGAGTCATACATGCAGGATCTTTCAGGTAGACAAAGTTGTTGTGCTGTGAGTAAACCCAGTATGAGCTTTCGTGTTGTCGAGAGCAGGTTTTAACCACCGCTACGGCGTCTCCGTGTATGGTTTACCTGCTGTACTACAAAACGACTCTGCCTTTCCACATTCACCTGTGGCTACAGGTGGTTCATAACACACACAGAAAAAACAAGTTTCTGAAACGTTCCTCACACCAACAGTGATTCCTTCTTTTTCAAACTATCATGCTCTTGAGTACAGCCAAAGCACCTTTAGACAGTTGAGTCTAATCCCCGTATCTTTTTAAAATTATGATGATGATGATGATGATGATTATTATTATTATTATTTTGAGACGGAGTCACGCTCTGTCACCAGGCTGGAGTGCAGTGGCGTGATCTCGGCTCACTGCAACCTCTGCCTCCTGGGTTCAAGCGATTCTCCTGCCTCAGCCTCCCGAGTAGCTGGGACTACAGGTGGGTGCCACCACACCCAGCTAAATTTTGTATTTTTAGTAGAGACGGGGTTTCACCATGTTGGCCAGGATGGTCTCGATCTCTTGACCTCGTGATCTGCCCGCCTTGGTCTCCCAAAGTGCTGGGATTACAGGTGTGAACCACCGCGCCCAACCCCCCCTCCCTTATCTTATATGCAAGAAAACTGAAGTCCAGAGGAGAAATGACTTGCCCCAAACCACTTAGCTGGTGACAGAGTTAGAATTAGCACTGGGTCCCTTATTCCTAAGCCAGCAGGCTTTTCATTGCACCAGGAAGATAAAATAAAACTGTAAATAGCATGTACTCTGTTAACTAAGCCTCTAATTATACTGCCTCCAAAGAAAATAACATTTCAAATGTCTGGGTCTTTCCATTTGAGCTTTGGCAATTTCACTGATCACTTCTCATACTGGAATCTCTTTTAAGACGTTTAGGAGTAATTATATTGGGATATATGCTATTTTTACTCTTGTACACTGCTTTCTTTGTTCAGGAGGAAATTAGAATTCTGGAAATACACTTGATTTTGTTTAATTATTAAAGGAACAAGCTTCTACTTCAAGTAGTTGCAAATATGAATGTATCAGTCTGTGTGTCAAGAAAGGATATATGGAACAATACAGGAACGATAATACTCTATTGTCACATCCAATTAAGGGTCACCTAGGTCTACAAGTAAAGAGGAACATCAAAGCTATGAGTGAAAATGGAAAAGTCACATCGTTATCTGAATAATTTTGAAAACGTCTGGATTTGGTGCCTTATGAATCATCTGAAATGTAACAAGGCATAAAGTGCTTTGCAACCCTGTTGCCTTCATTATTGTAATTTGTGCATATGTAGGTTTATTTGAACTTTTTCGAGTTTTCATCCAGCTGAAAAGGGATGTGGGAAGAATGAGTCCAGTCAAGGTCATACTTACAAGGTGAAACTGACACCTCCTGGGGATGCAGGCTAACAGAAACATGAGCCCATTACTCACCCCAAATCTCCCATCTATACCTTTTTCTGCTAATGAATATTCTTACCTGAACCATCATTACTTCCATTGTCCTCTGCTTTGGATACCTTGTAGACCAGGTTCCTGTCTCTCATTTTTATCCACGAAGAGATTTTCATGAATAGAACTTTTCTTGTAATTTAGCAATAATGTCCTTGAAAACCCCAGAACTATTTACATAATAGAAGCTATTGTTTGAAGTGCAAAGCAGGTCAGAATTTGGTTTCTAGAGATTAATCACTGCAGTCTAGTTTATATTATCATAATAATTTCATTTATTTTGGTACAATTTGCTTTCAGAATCAACCTCGGCTTCTGCGCACGAGTGACAAATCCATTTGTTTGTGGTATAATGGATAACGTGATTAATGACCTTGCAACAGGATTTCTTAAAAACATAGAGAGGAAAAGAAATAAAGATTTCCATTTATAAATGTGCAGTAAACCAGCTCAGTCTGTAGCTGTGCATCAAAATCCCTCTGAACTTGTTTTAAGCCACAGATTTGGAGAGATTCTGAAACAAATTTGCTCCTGACTTTTGAGGGTTTCTGCTCATATCTGCTGTCTCCAAGAAGCTGAGAGCAGTGGCCTTACTTTGAGGAAGTGGTGACACTGCGGGCCCTCCTGGTTACAAGGACGGGGCACTGTTGGACCACGTGGCTCCATCGCGATGACTCCAGTTAGATGTCACCCCGCCCCCCGAGCTCAGGTCTTGCTGAATAAGGTCACCGCCCAGGGGGCAGTCGATGAACACACGCGCGAGGGCTCTGTGAGTGGCCTCGTGACTCTGTCCCTAACTCTGGGTGTCCCCTCCTTCCCATCAGCGTCCGGCGCCTGGTCCTGGTCCCGGTCCCTGAGGCCCCGGGGATTCTTCCCGAGCGTTTTCCGAGTCGGCGCGGGGGGTGGAGGCGGGGCCATGGAGCGCGTCCCGGGGACCGTTGCATCCGGAGGCGGCCGTCGTGCGGCTCCTTCCCGCCTCGAGAGTGAGGTGGCCGGGCCTTGACGAGGAGGCCCACGCCTGCCGCGGGGGTGGCTCGCGATGGCAGTCGGGGTTCGAGTCCCGCCTGGGGGTTTGCTCCTGCTGGAGAAAACGCCTCCCTGAGGACGACGGCAAACGCGCAGCGAGGCCCTGCGCCGCGCCGGAAGCCACCCTGAGGAAGGGGCACCGGGACACCGAGGGGTTCCCACTTTTTCCTCAGCCTGTGACGCCCGCGTCCTCGGGTGGATTCGAGGGGCGCCTGGGCACGGCCAGCCGAGGCTCTCGAGAGCCCCAATGTCGTTTTCCACCTCAGGCCTCCTTTCCTGAGGCAGGGCCCGGGACCTCGCGCTCTCGCCTCAGGCTCCGGCCCACGCGCCCGCCGGGCCGCCGGGCGCGCAACGGAAAGCGCCCCCGCCCCGCCCCGCCCACTGCGTGACGCGCACCCGGCCGAGCCAATCAGAGCTCGTGGCGCGCGCCCCACACGCCGGCCCCCTCCGCCCCTCAGCTTAAGAAAGGGCGCGCGGACCGGGCAGGGCCAGAGCGCCGAGCAGCGCGGAGGGTGCGGCTGTGAGACGGCAGGAGACGTCTGCCCTGCGGTGCACGCGACCCTCGAGACGACAGAGCGGCTACTGCCAGCAGCGAAGGCGCCTCCCGCGGAGCGCCCCGACGGCGCCCGCTCGCCCATGCCGAGCTGAGCGCGGCAGCGGCGGCGGGATGCTGGCGCTGCTGGCCGCCAGCGTGGCGCTCGCCGTGGCCGCCGGGGCCCAGGACAGCCCGGTGCCCGGTAGCCGCTTCGTGTGCACGGCACTGCCCCCGGAGGCGGTGCACGCCGGCTGCCCGCTGCCCGCGATGCCCATGCAGGGCGGCGCGGTGAGTCCCGAGGAGGAGCTGCGGGCCGCGGTGCTGCAGCTGCGCGAGACCGTCGTGCAGCAGAAGGAGACGCTGGGCGCGCAGCGCGAGGCCATCCGCGAGCTCACGGGCAAGCTAGCGCGCTGCGAAGGGCTGGCAGGCGGCAAGGCGCGCGGCGCGGGGGCCACGGGCAAGGACACTATGGGCGACCTGCCGCGGGACCCCGGCCACGTCGTGGAGCAGCTCAGCCGCTCGCTGCAGACCCTCAAGGACCGCCTGGAGAGCCTCGAGGTAGCGGCCCGCGGGGAGCGCGGGGGACCTGGAATGGGGACGCTCCCGAGTCGGGGGCGGAAGACTCGGGAGGATGGGGAAAGGGGGCCTGGCCCTGGGGAGGGTGTGATCGTCCGTGGGGGTGAGCTGGACTTGAGGGTGAAAGGCGGGGATCTAGCTCCTGCTCGGGAACTCCCCTGCGTGGTATCCCTTCCCACACCGTTGCTCTTGCTGGAAGGAAACGTTTAAATTCCACCCCCGCGCGTCGGGACTGCCCGCGGGATCCGCCGAGCACTTCCCGAGGTCCGGGCTAGCGAACCCAGACGGCCAAGCCGCGGGCGCCAAATACCCGGGGAGGCGGTAGCCTCTATCCTCTTGCAAATCTCCAAATCTCCGCGAGCCGAGATGCGCTCCCACAGGCTGTGCGGGTTGCTGCGAGGCTGCCGCGGGAGGTCAGCTGCCCCGGGCATCTGGTGTTTCTTTCTTTAAATCAGGTCAGGCTGAACTAGAGGGGGCGGAAGTCTGGGGGCGGGGGTTGCCGGGAGGCGAGCGCAGGGGGTCACCGGCGACCCCAGAGCGCGCCTTAGAGGGGCAACCTCTGGTTAACTTCAAAGACTCCCCTGTCTGCAAGTTGGACCATTTTAAGGTGCTCTTCCGGATTGCTTCAGGGGAGGGGACCTTATTCCCTTCTCTCTCTCTCTCTCTCTCTCTCTCTCTCTGTCCCTCCTCCCTCTCCCTCCGCCCCCTCCGTCCCCTCCCCCCCCCACCTCCGTCTTATCTCCATCTCTGAAGATGCGTGCAGTTTGGAACTTTGAGAGAAAAATCTTCAATTATTTTTCATCTTTAGGCTCCACCCTTTTTAAGAAGTGTGGACATTGCTGTTAATAGCCTTTGTGAAAATACTTATCAGCAAAACGAGGTTTAAATTACAGGTGGTAATTATTGCAAAAATGACTCTAGGGTTTCTTTTGGCGTGAGGGCTGAATACAGTATTTCCAGCATCTGTATATCCCCTGATTCATTGTGATTGCTAACAGCTAACATTTCTGGAGCACTAAATGTGAGTCAGGCACATTATTTAATTTTTTAATCCTTGGAACAATGAATGGCACAAGGCAGGTCCCATTATGTGCATTTCACAATTTGGAACACTTTGTGGAGAAAGGTAAATAGCTTGCCATGAACTCATGGGTAGGCAGCCTGCCACAGCCTCCAGAACCACATGATGGTAGAGGAGAAAGAGAAATAGGAAGTGAGGATTTAGAAACAGCATTAAAAACAAAGATTGCTGGAGTTCAGAATAGCAACGTTTTAGATCTGTCATTTTCCAGAAACATCTCTGCGTGCATAGTTATTTACCTTGGTGCCAGACCGGAACTTGGGGGCTGTTTTCATTTCTAGGTGAAAGCTCCTTGGCTTTGTGTAACCATCGATTTACTCTTAAAAAAGAAAAAAATCCTAGAGCTGAGTTTTGGTCTCTACCCAACATAGAATTCTAGATGCTGGTTAGAATGTTGACTTTTTAGTAAGAGGAGAAAAACGGCTTTTTGAGAAGGGAAAATGAGATTCACAAGTTTCAAATATTGCAGCAAAGTAATTCTTATCTGACTTTGAAATCTTTTCCATACCAAAAAAGCATCAGTGAGATGCTCCCCTGCCTGCCAGTGGCACGATTCAGTGCTTGCGTTTTGGAAGCTTCTCCCTATGTGGTCGGGCCATCACAGCCACATTTCACAATTTCTTTTTAACTCTTTCTGTGCTCCTCCCTCCTCCCCGGTGGCTGGAAGCACCAGCTCAGAGCAAACGTGTCCAGTGCTGGGCTGCCCGGCGACTTCCGCGAGGTGCTCCAGCGGCGGCTGGGGGAGCTGGAGAGGCAGCTTCTGCGCAAGGTGGCAGAGCTGGAGGACGAGAAGTCCCTGCTGCACAATGAGACCTCGGCTCACCGGCAGAAGACCGAGAGCACCCTGAATGCGCTGCTACAGAGGGTCACCGAGCTGGAGCGAGGTGTGTGCCTGGCCTGTTTCTCTGTCTGGGAGTGGCCTGATTTTCACCACTTGTGGTCAGACATGTGATTCCGGTTGATGGACAGCAGGGATTGTGACACCACATGGGCCTGGTTCCCGGGTGTGTGAGCAAATAATAAAGGTGACTGAGCATGGTCATCTCAGAAATGAGCTGCCAGCTCCCAGCCCCCAGCCCCACTGGCATTATCCAGGGAAAAGTGAATGTGTCCAGGACCAGCTTCAATAAGCAACCACAGGGGCGTTTCAGTCTTTTCTTAACTAGTCCTGGCAGTGGATTCTGTGTATCTTTCTCTTCTCTGCTCACACTGTGGTGAGTAAGTTTCTCCCACAGGAGACAGAGAGGGAGGGATCAGGGGATAATTCAGATGGCATCATCAACCCCCAAACCACTGGGTGGCTTGGGTGTGAAGTTGTAGGTTTGCCCGTAGTGGGTGTTTATAAGACTGGAATTTTCCCAGATGCACTAACCTGATGAAGCCACTTCCCCGTGACTCCATTTCATGCATTGATAGGAGGATGCCCAATAGCAGAACATGCAATGACTTTGGCTGAGGTGGGGCAGATGGAGAAGGGGCTGGTGTTACTGTTCCATTTTACAGCCAGCATCCACAAACCACAGGTCTCTTTCATCCCTTTCCTAGTCTCTTCCTACAGAAAAACCTAGCCTTTCTTCCTTGCCCTTCTCAGAAAAAGGTGAGTATGGCTTACCTGTTAGATTCTTGAGTTTCCAAAAAATCTTCCTCTCTGTCTCCCCTTTGTTGCTGGGTGGCCTCAGGAGCCATCCCTGAAGGTAAAGCAGCCGTCGCTGTGGCCCTCCTCCCATGACAGGAGGAGGGAGCATCTAGGCACAGGTGAGCGTGGCTCCGTGGACCCAGCCTGAGCCACAGTGGATCCTCGGGACACCCAGGGCTATGGAGCTGGCACACTAAAGGTAGTTTGCCTCTCGAAAGGGGAGCTGTGGAATGAGAGGAGGGCTCCGTGAGAGACCTTGGTGGCTGTAAACCTCCCTCTGCACAGTGGCCAAGTTGCCACGAGGAGGTGGGTAGATAGCAGAATGGTGAGCCAGAGCCTCAGTCCTGCCAGGCGGGAGCTCAGACTCCTGGTGTGCCCATTTCATAGATGAGAAAAAGACTCCGTTCTCAGTGGGACATGTATCTTTTGGGGAGAGGGGCCCAAAGTGGGGCCTGGGCCACTAGCTGGCAAACAGTGACAGTCACATCAACCTGCACCTCCCCCTTCTCTTTCTGTCACTCAAGGCCAATGTCATTTCACTGGGCTTACTTCTAAGGTAAGCCATCATCACAGCTTTGGCCACCCAGAAGCTGCCACTTTGTGACTGTCCCTTTCATTCCCAGCCTGTCCGTTACCAGCCAGAAAGAAACAGTCAGGACTCAGGCCCCGCCAGCCTGACTCTTGATCCTTTAGTTTCCCAGAAAGCCCTCAGAGCTTGTCTGGCACAGAGGGGAAGCTCACCTCTACAAGGGCAAAGACCCTGTTGGCCATTTATGCACCCTAGAGAGGCAGCTCAGCCTCTCTTCATCCCACCGTGGGAACTCTAGAATCCTTCTGTGAGCTCCACCAACTCAGCTCTGGGATGTGCTTTAAGGAAAGTGATCATTTGCAGACCAGTTTGTCTTCTGGGCAATTCTGAGTGTCCTGTTTGTGACAATTGTAGAGAGATGAGTAAACGCCCAGCCCTCCACATGTACTATGATTGGAAACGATGCCAAGTTTCTTAGACACATCCAGCTGAACCCAGAGTAGCTAGACCTTAACCTCACGACAGGCAGGGGGCCTTGGTGGGGGAACTCTGGCCTTTGGTCCATCAGCCTCCACCCCTTAGGGACCAGATGCTTGGCTGTGAGTTCCACACTTGGCATTCTGTAATACCTGCCACAACCTTGCAAGGTAGGGATTAGTTCAGACAAGGGACTCAAGTGAGAGAGCTAAAGTGATGCCTGCATTCACGTTGCCAGCAGATTGCAGAGCTGGGAGTGAAGTTGGTGGGGCCCCAGAGGAGTGATGGAGGCTGCAGCCTGGAGCGGTGTGTGGGCCCCAGCCCTGCTGGGTTAGAGGCTCCTTGGAGCCCCCAGCAAGTGCCTGACCCCTGGCATATGGACGCCCCTGCCGCCTGGGGCCCAGGGTTGCTTGCTTTTCTTTGCTGGGAGACCTGTTCCTCTGCAAGGGCCTCCAGAGTCCAGGCCAGCTGTCCAGGCACCGCCCGGCTCAGTGTTGAAATAAATGTTGCTGCTGAGAAAACCAAAGCTGCCTCTCTTCCAGCCCCAGGCTGCCCACCCCCTGCTGAGCCTCTCCGCCACCTGCAGTGTCTGATTTATTGGTCAGGCCTTTTAATTCCTTAATTGGTTTTAACCAAGTTTCCTCCAAACCGCCAAGCTGTTTTATTTAAATAAAAGGCACTGGCTCTCAGGGTACAGGCCCCCTCCTCTGCCCCTCGGCTCTCCCAGCTCTAATTAAACCTATCTGTTGTCACCAGGCTAACAACATTACCCACACGGAGTCGTATCAGATTGGCAAGGCTGCCCTCCCGCAAGTATAGCAGCCATTTTTTATTAGACAATGATGCCTTCATTAAGGACATGGTCATTTGCCACTTGAAGATTAAGTGTGAGTGGCTACGTGTCATGGAAAGAGGGACTTCTGGCCCCTGGCCTGTCATTCACTAGCTGTGTGACCTTGGATACATCACCTCACTTCGCTGAACCTCCGAGCCTCAACTATGCAACCTGCAAAAATGGGGGAGTAGGGACATTCTGGTTCTCTCTCTCAGTTTTGCTTTTCGGCCTAATGAGGGACTAGTCCCAGCCTTCACTCTGGCCTGGCCCCTTGACTTCTTGGAGGAGCAGGTCTTCCCAGCCCTCGCCAGGTGCCCAGCGGCTCCGCAGTGGCATCGAGAGGTGCCCATCCTTAGGAGGTCAGGAGCAATCAGGAGGCCACCATTGGCAGATACGAGTACATGCAACATGAGAAGCCCAGATTCTAGAATGTACACACTGCCTGTTCCAGAGAGGTTAGAAAGGGGATAGGGGGTTCTTCTGTGCCCCTTTGCAGAAACCCTCCTTAAATAGATGTGAACTGTGGCCCCCAAGAGCCTTTCATGTGTATTATTCAGTCTGAGGGACAATGAGTTCGGAGGATTGTGGTGGAGAAAGGTTTATCTATTCTGGCTCATGTTCTGCAGAAGGGACTGATGTAACTCCACAGTGACACAGGCAGCTCTGGCTCCAGAGAGCCTGCCTGTCTCTGATGGCCTCAGACACTGTCTGAGCCCTTGTGGATGCTTAACCAACACTTGTTGAATGAGTGAAGGGTGTTTAGATTCCTTCAACAGCAGGGTCTGGTTCTCAAATAAGAGGGCAGCTTTTGCCATGACAGCTGGCACAATCAAATGGTGTCCTGCAAACTTTGGAATCCGTGATGCCTGGACAAGGGCTGCTGCTGTGGTTTGCTTAATTCTGAACTTCAACCAAGCCTGCATTGGAAATATTGTAAACCCATTCTAGAGTTTGTTTTCAAGGATTTTAGAAGTGCCAATGACATAGGGGTGGCGGGTGGATTCTCACCAATTCCAGGAAAGTCTGGAAGGGCCAAGGCTCTGACCAGGTGTGTTCCCCTAAATGAGGAGAGACACCTGCAGTTCCCCTGCCTCCCACTGGCTCCAGACTACGGGAAATGATCAATAAACTCAATCTTCTCTTGAGGAGGAAAAGAGCAAAGTGCTTTTCGTCAGGGATTTAAACCAAAAAGCCACTTTTGAGTTAAGTTATGGAGTCAAGACCCGGGAGCCTGACTGCTTCGCCTCGGCAGTGGTAGTTCTTTCATGTGAGGAGTGACACAGACTCACTCACTTGACAAGTGTTTATTGGGTGCCTGGGTCCCTGTAAGACTTCCTTCTAAGCCCAAGTCTCCAGGGTTCCTAGATCCTACAAAGATTTCAAGGAAATATCTGAAGTTATAAGATGTGGCTAAGGAAGCAGTTTCTGGCTTAACACAAGAAAATTAAATCTACCTTTCTTCTGCTCCTTCCTCAAGCTTTCTAGTCATCTAATATGACTTATGAAAAGAGAGTATTAACTAGAAGGAACCAGAGCTTTTTCTTTTCTTTTTCTTTTTCTTTTTTTTTTTTTTTTTTTTTTGAGACAGAGCCTCTGTCACCCAGGTGGGAGTGCAGTGATGCAATCATAGCTCACTGCAGCCTGGACCTCCTAGGCTCAAGCGAGCCACCTCAGCCTCCCGAGTAGGTGGAACCACAGGTGTGTGCCACCCTGCCCAGCTAATTTTTATATTTTTTGTAGAGATGAAGTCTTGCCGTATTGCCCAGGCTGTTCTTGAACTCCTGGGCTCAAGCAGTCTTCCCATCTCAGCATCCCAAAGCACTGGGATTACAGGCATGAGCCACTGCACTTGGCTAATTTTTAAAATTTTTTGTAGGGACAGGGTCTTGCTATGTTGCACAGGCTGGTCTCGAACTCTTGGCCTCAAGCACTCCTCCTGCCTCGGCCTCCCAAAATGCTGATATTATAGGTGTGAGCCACTGCACCCATCCAAGAGCTTTTTTTCTTCTAGATTTCAAGAGGCCTCTTTTCCTGTCCTGAAAGATGGAGCTAAATTCTCTAACGTGCCCCACGCAGTGCCCACAAAATCTTCCTTTTCTTTCCTTTCCTGGGCATCCTTGGGGCCCTGTACTTGCTGTCACCTGTGTCTGGAGTTCTCTTCTGCAAGTCTTTCCAGGCCTTCCCTGCGTACTCTGCCTTCCCTCCCCCAGCCACTCCCCATCTTAGCAGGAGCCACTGCCTGGACTTCCCTCGCGTACCTGCTGCTGGTTTCATGTCACCTTCCCTGCCCGAATGTAAGCTCTCTAAGGACAAGGACTCCATCTTGTGTCCTGAATCCTGCCAGACTTCAGCCTTTTATCAGTGGCTGGTGTGGAGCGGTCTTTGGTCGCTTGCTGGAGGGTCCATCAAGGCCGTGTGAGGGACCTTCTTGTGGGTCTAGCAAGATGTGGCTCTGGGCCGTGCTGGTGGGTGGTGGGGGTGGCCTAACACACTGCTGGCCTCTCTTCCTCCCCACCCCCAGGCAACAGCGCCTTTAAGTCACCAGATGCCTTCAAGGTGTCCCTCCCGCTCCGCACAAACTACCTGTACGGCAAGATCAAGAAGACACTGCCTGAGCTGTACGCCTTCACCATCTGCCTGTGGCTGCGGTCCAGCGCCTCGCCAGGCATTGGCACCCCCTTCTCCTATGCGGTGCCGGGGCAGGCCAACGAGATCGTGCTGATTGAGTGGGGCAACAACCCCATCGAGCTGCTCATCAACGACAAGGTGAGGCCCGCCTGCACTGCCACCCTCCCAGGAACCCATCATGTGGTGGAGGGAGCCACAGCCCCCACCCCAGCCGTCCTCGCCCTCCTCGGGCCACACAGCAGCGTCCCAGACATGGGACTGCGGGGCTGTCCTCCTTGAGGTGGGGATGGCTTTGCACACGCCGGGTGGCTCACAGGGGCGGGGTGGGGAGGGGCCGAGCTGTGAGTCCAACCACGAAGCAGCAGAAGGTCCAGGCACCTAGGCCGTGGAAGGGTAGAAGGAGCAGGTCTCCGTGTGCAGCCTGGATTGAGAGAGGACCTCAGGCCAGTCAGTGAGGGCTGTTCCCCAGGGCCACACTGATTAAGGGGGTGTGTGTGTCTCAGTGTAAGAGACTCCCCACAAGCATATTTTGGTGGGGGTCAGGTTTCTAGAGATATAACTTACAGCAAAGTGTATGCATTTTAATGTACAATTCAGGAAGTTTTAACAAATGCACACAGTTGTGTAACCACAACCACGATGAAAAAATATAAAACAGTTCCATCGCCCCCCAAAACCCCCTCATACCCCTTCATAGTTAACTCTGATCCCAGCACCAGCCCATGGCCATTGCTGACCTGTTATGTATACCCATAGTCTTGCCTTTTCCAGAGCAAATGCCCCTTCTTAATAGACTTTTTGGTTTTGGCATTCAGAAGTGTTCTTCTCAAGAGATCTGCTCCAAGGGCTGGGTGTGGTAGCTCATGCCTGTAATCCCAGCGTGTTGGGAGGCCGAGGCAGGAGGATCGCTTGAGCCCAGGAGTTCAAGAGCAGCCTGGGCAGCATAGCAAGACCCCTTCTCTACAAAAAATTAAAAAGTTAGCTAGGTGTGGTGGTGTGCACCTGTAGTTCCAGCTACTCGGAAGGCTGAGGCAGGAAGATAGCTTTGAGCCCAGGATGTCGAGGCTGCAGTGAACTATGATCACACCACTGTACTCCAGCCTGGGTGACAGAGCGATACCCTGTCTCAAAAAAAAAAAAAAAAAAGGCCACTTTGGGCCTCCTGGGGACCTCTCACAGCCCTGCTTCCAAACTTTGATTGTAACGGCAGACTCCATATAACGCATTCGAGGGCTACGCAAACTCCCTGCCACCCAGGCCACCCCTGGTGGAGGCGGGGGCAGTTCAGCCCCTCACTCTGTTTGTTCTCACTGAACTGCCCTGGGTGGAGTCTGTCGAAGTTTAAAAAACGCTGTGGCATCAGCCTGCTGGGCTGCTCCTAGATAGACCCCCTTGCCTGAGCCAGAGGTTAATTGTTCTAAATAACACCCTATGACACAGTGGGGCTGAGAGCCTTGTTGTCCTCCGGGTTTGGATGGCTTGTAAACATCGAATTCCTGGGAGGGAGGCTTCGGGTTGCTAGGAGACCAGCAGCAACAACGCGGTGGTTCACAGGCGAGCCTGCATGGAAAGTGCTTGCAGGACCGCCAGGGACCCAGCCAGTGGCAGCGTCCTCCCCCCAGTTCCTCGTGCTGTCTGTGAGCTCCCTGCTCACACAGATACTCATACACGTGCCGCTGCGCAGGGAGGACAGGGCACACCCGCAGCACACAGACAGATCGCTGTGTGCCACTGTGGAGGTTTGGGACTTGGCGTGAGGAATGAGGATCTCTGGTCTGTTTTCCAAGGAGACTGGCCCCATGCAGCCCTGACTTCCCGAGATTCTCTGGCATGCAGAGCTCAGGGCCAGCGTGGGGGTGTTGACCCTCACATCTGTTCGGTCCTCAGCCACGCCAGGCACCAAGGGTGTCCCATTAATGTGAGGGCGGCTCTGGGGTCAGGGTTTCCACCAAGGCTGCCCCCTTTCATGTTCTCCACTCATGACCCCAGGTGACAGGAGGAGCAGTGTGGCCCAGGGGGACTGCGGGGTGTCCTTCCTGCTTCCTGCCCTGGGGGACCCCGAGGGCGTGGGCCAGGCAGGTCCTTACCTGCACATTGCTGCTCACAGGTTGCGCAGCTGCCCCTGTTTGTCAGTGACGGCAAGTGGCACCACATCTGTGTCACCTGGACGACACGGGATGGCATGTGGGAGGCATTCCAGGACGGAGAGAAGCTGGGCACTGGGGAGAACCTGGCCCCCTGGCACCCCATCAAGCCTGGGGGCGTGCTGATCCTTGGGCAAGAGCAGGTGGGTGCAGGGCGGGTGCAGGTGGGCACAGGGCGGGTGCAGGATGGGCACAGGGTGGCCGTGCGCCCTTCCAGGGATGGTGCGAGGAGGGGCCAACCGAGATGCACGAGGCCAGGCCTGCAGCTGTTCCTGCTCCTGGCCCCAGCTGTTGGCCCCTCAGACCTGGCCACAGCGTCCTGACAGCCAGGTCGGGGGAGCGAGAACCCCCACAGCCTGGCCCTTGCTGTCCTGTGGTTAGAGGTTGGGCGTGGGGACATGGCCTGCATGGCAGGGACCAGGTGGGTGTGGTTCAAACAGATTCCAAGTAGAACCTGGCACAGAGGGGTGTGAGTGTCCCTGTGGTCATGGGTCATCTCGTGACACAGGCTCCAGCTTCCGTCTGGGAGGACGCTGTGTGAGGGACCCTCCTGGGGTGCTCATGGTACCGACTCAGGATTGTGGGGCTGGTGTCTTCCAGGAGCCCCCTGCTCAGGGTCTCAGCCCTGATACCCAGCAAGGGGCACTTAGGTAATCCATAGTGGATGCTCAGCCTATGGGGGAGACAGGGATGAAAGGGTGAAACCTCAAAGTGCCCTCAAGAAACTTACCATCTAGGGGAGGGAATGGCTAAGGTGGCTGGCTGGTCTAGGACAGATAAGCGCTGGCATTTCAGTCTGTGTTTGGGTTTTTGATGATGGACAGTGGGGAGTAGACTCCAGGTGCACTGGGGGGCTTTGAGTCTGGTTCCTTCTTGGCCCACTCTTCCCTCAATTTCCCCTACTACATCTCTGCTGGGAGGGGCTGGGAGTCATGAGACCTGGCTCTGATCCTGGCTTTGGGACTTTAAGCAGTGTCTCCCCTTACCAGCCTCAGTTTCCCCTGTATAAAATGGGGAGATTTGAGCAATACCACCTCCCAGTTCTGACATGCCTGGGAGCTTCAGAACCTACAGAAACAGGTAGTGTTGTTCAGAGCTGGGGGGCATCAGAGAAATGCCCAAATCTCCTGTCTGCATCCTGTGTGCAGGGGGACTTGTGAACCGGCCCTGACGCAGCTCTCTTGTTCCCATTCCCCAGGACACCGTGGGGGGTAGGTTTGATGCCACTCAAGCGTTTGTCGGGGAGCTCAGCCAGTTCAACATATGGGACCGCGTCCTTCGCGCACAAGAAATTGTCAACATCGCCAACTGCTCCACAAACATGCCGGGCAACATCATCCCGTGGGTGGACAATAACGTCGATGTGTTCGGAGGGGCCTCCAAGTGGCCCGTGGAGACGTGTGAGGAGCGTCTCCTTGACTTGTAGCCGCCTTCTCCTCTGTCCAGGAGGCCGGGATCAGGCTGTTGCCATGGAAGTTCAGGGCCATTGACTCCCCCACTTAAACTCTTGTCGGTCTGGGCTCAGGGTCCCCAGAGCTCATTCCCCAGGAATCTCTAAGACCAGGGCTGGGGCAGTGTCTGTCACTGGCTTGTTTGTTCCCTACCAAGATTCTGTTGCTGTTTGAAGTAGTGCCAGGGTCCCCTGGGAAGATGCCCCCAAGACACAAGTGGGTGGATATCTGCCTTCCTGCTGCAAGTGGAGGCAGGTCCAGCAGCCCCTCTTCAGAGCCCCTGTAAATGCTATCACAGCCTGAGTCCTGCCACCCTCCAGTTCCTTGGTGTCCTGTGCACCCCTTCTGTCTGTCCCCTTTCATGGCTGTGCAGCTGGAGTGGCCATGTCCCTTGTGCATTGAGTGCGTCCCCGCTGGTGACTAAGCTCGCAGCAAGCGGCTACGCCCCGATCTGCAAAAAGGCCTCTCCCTTTGTGTTCTATACATTGTGAATCTTCCCGTCTGAAGAACGCCCAGCCTGTCCAGACAAAGCCCTGCCTTCCCCAAAGCAGAGGGGCTGTCTGTGTCTCTAGAAAGGGGGCATCGGGAGGGGCTCAGAAAGAAGGGCTGTGATCTCTGGTCCCTTCCCCCATCATCCTTCCTTAGACTGATGCTTTGACTGAATCATCACTAGCTATGGCATTAAAAGGCCTCTCTTCTCATCTGGTGCCAAAGGTTCCGTTGCAGCTTTTTACAACCATCCGGTGTGGTTTGGAGGATTTGTGGTTTTTTTTCCCAACAGAAAAGAACAGCCATTAGAAGAAGGCTCCCATTTTCTGATGTTCCGCCCCACTGTGAAGAGTGTGCTCGTTTTAAATTCATGTTGATTCTTGTAAGCACTGGACTGTCTTCATCAAGTATTTCCCTACAGAACTCCTCAAGAAAACAGAGATCATTTGGCTGGAGACTGGCTGAGTGACTCCAAGCTACTCACTGTATTGGACGGGAGTAGTAATTTATTTTAAAGATAAAGTGACAAAGTGGGGAAATTTATAAAGCTAAATATTATATATTTTATTTTTCATACATGTTTGAAGTGCAAATCTGTGGATATTCCATTTGTAGGACCAAGTCGACATGCCCATCCTGACATTGTATGCTACGAGAACTCTTGTGATGATGGAATTTCGATTAAAGTGCACTGAAAGATGCTTCTGTGTTTGTCTTCCTCATGTTCTGGGGCTGAAGGTGGGAAGGGGTAGGGCTTTGCAACTTCTGGCAGAAGGATGATGTCTCTGGTTTGCCACAGCCTGCGTCTGGTGGGTTTGGGGGCACTGAGGATGGTTAGAGGAGGGTGTGGTCCAGCTGTCCATCCTTCCTATTTCAATGCCTGGCTCAAGCTGTGGGTGCCTGGCAGGCTCTGCCCAGGCTCCTTGTCCCCAGCCCACCCCTGTCTTCTTAACCCGGAGAGCCAGCTTAGCTAGAAGACCTGTAGCCGCCTTCCAGGTGTGGTACCTGCTTAGCGTCTACTCTGTGTAGGTGTTCTTTAGACATCATCTCATTGAATCCTCCCTGAATGAGCTAATCCCATTTTACAGGTGAATACACAACAATTAAAGCTATTTTGGGATCAGGCAGCTGGTAGAGGATAGAGCTGGGCTCAAAGCCGTCCTGTGGCTCCGAGGGTTCTATCCCTTCCACTGCTCACTCCAAGGGGCCCAGTGCCATTGTGTCCTCCCAGATCCGCCTCTCTGTGCTCACCCGGCCCTGGCTGGTGCGTTGATGGTCTCACAAGCATTAGATCCCCCCCACCGCCTGCCACCACCTCTTTCCACTTTTGTCGCTTTACTCTGTCTTGGTAGCTGCAGAATGTAACTTTGTCCCTTTTCCAAGTAGCAATGTCAATTTCTGTTATAATTGCAGAGGAGAGCCTAATCTTGGAGCCAACTGACACCGTATGCCAGATATACTTGATACCAAGGCTGAAATGGAAGCCATAACCTCTAAAACCAAGACCGGCAGGTCACAGAGGTTCCTGGAGTCCATTTTTGATGTTGTGAAGTATAACTTGGCAAGAACTGAATACCACTGGTATTGGGTAGAACATGAAATGAGGCCAGATATCCTGCTCGGGGACCTTTGAAACCCAGAAGTGCTGAGACCAGGTGGAGAGCAGTTTGTTTTGAATCTCCTTCATGCTGGAAACACCACCTACTCAGATCTCCCCCTGAAAGGTGCTGAGGGGTTTCCTCACTTCATATGCATGCCAGGCGCTGAGCCGGCCCGACTTTTTTCCCAGGCACTGCCTCCCCCAAGAGCATCGCTTTGCATCAGGGCTTTGGAAACCCTGCTGAGCCAGATAACTTCCTCCCTGCAACTGGAAGAGCTTTGAGCCCACAACATGGGATCAAACTGCTCCTTGCTGATCTGACCCGAAGATGAGAGAACCACCTCTCCATATCATAGCCACACACCGGTCCTCCTGTTGGCAGTTTGGTCCTCCTGACATACAAGCAGAAACAAGAATCATTTATGCAATCCAGCAAGTTCCTTACGCCTTGATCCTCCCATGTGAAGGAGACCTGTGGCCTCAGTTTCCCCCACTCAAGACTTTTTGTTTTTGTTTTTGTTTTTGAGATGGAGTCTCGCGTTGTCGCCCAGGCTGAAGTGCAGTGGTGCGATCTCGGTTCACTGCAACCTCCGCCTCCCAGGTTCATGCCATTCTCCTGCCTCAGCCTCCCGAGTAGCTGGCACTACAGGCGCCCGCCACCACGCCCAACTAATTTTTTGTATATTTAGTAGAGATAGGGTTTCACCGTGTTAGCCAGGATGGTCTCGATCTCCTGACTTCGTGATCTGTCTGCCTCAGCCTCCCAAAGTGCTGGGATTACAGGCATGAGCCACCGCACCTGGCCTCAAGACTCTTATTTTTTGTACAAGGCTGGAAAAATACTGATAGCAAACTGGGTTATCCAAGAAGGGTGAGGTAGAGATTGTCCTGGATGATGGAATATTCAGGTTGCTTAAGGGTTGTCATGGAAACTAGCCAAATGATCAATGATTAATGAATTGAAAAGTAATAAAATGCAGCTAAATCAAAGGCAGCCTGGGACCAGGTCTCCACCAATAGGAAAGGCAGACCAAGATCCTGCCCAGCCTCTGGGGGCTTTGACATCAGCTTTCCTTGTACAGAAGCTCTCAGAAAGAAAAGATGACTTCCTTTTGAGCACAGATGTTATCATTTATTCTATCAACAAATATCTGGGGCACCTACTTTGTGTCAGCAACTATTCCAGGCACTCGAGATGCAATGGTGAGCAACATAGCAAAGTTCTCCTTTTAAATGGAGACTAATTGCAGTGGGAAGTGTAGATAGAAGGCAAATATATAAACAAGAAAAATGCTGGTGATGTGATAGGGAGTAACTGGGGAACTACTTTCTGGGGTCACCTTTAAGCTGGGACCTAAATGAAGAGAGGGAACCAATCTTGGGTGGAACCTCACAGACAGAGGGAACAGGAAGTGTGAAGGCCCTAAGGTAGAACTGAGCTTGGATGTTCAAGAGAAGAAATAGCCAGGTTGGCTGCATTCACAGGAGAGGGGAGGAGTGGATGGGATGAAAAGATTGTAGGATCAGATGACAAAAAGCCTGTGTTGAGATCTCAATGAAATGGGAAGCCTGGAGGTTTTAAGGGGAGGAGTGTGATAATGTGAGTAAGCCCACTACTCTTCCTGGTGGATGGAGAATAAACTGTAGAACATTGTAAAGGGAAGTAGAGAGACTCGTGAGGAAGTTACTGTACTAGTCCAGGTAAGAGGTCATGATGGCTTGGACTAGGGAAGTAGCAGAGGAGACAGAAAATAAGTGGAAGAATTTAGGATATACTTAGAAGTAGTCATCCTGACTTGCTGATATTTGGAATTTGGGGAGAGAAATAAAATACAATTTTTAAAAACCTAAACTCCAAGTAGGATAAACAGAGAGAGATTCACACCTAGAAATATCATAAACTGTTGAAAACCAAGTAAAGACAGACAATTTTGAAAGCAGCAAGAGAGAAGAGATTCAAGATGTACAAGGAATCCTCAATAAAATTTATAGCTGAATTCTCATCAGAATCTATGGATGCCAGAAGGCAGAGGGATGACACATTCAAAGTGCTGAAAGAAAAAGACTGTCAACCAAGAATCCTATATCTGACAAAGCTGTCCTTCAAAAATGAAGGCAAAATTAAGACATTCCAAATAAACAAAAACTGACAATTTAACACTAGTAGATCTGCTCTACAAAAAAATACCAACGGGAGTCCTTCAGGCCAAAGTGAAAGAGACTAGACAGTTAACTCAAATCTACTTGAAGAAATAAAGAGCACTGGTAGAGGTAGCTATATATGTAATTATAAAAGTATAAGTGTATTTTTTTGTTTATAACTCTTTTCTTCTTTTATCTGATTTAAAAGACAACTGTAGGCTGGGTGCGGTGGCTCACGCCTGTAATCCCAATACTTTGGGAGGCTGAGGTGGACAGATCACGAGGTTAGGAATTCAAGACCAGCCTGACCAACATGGGGAAACCCTGTCTCTACTAAAAAATACAAAAATTAGCCAGGTGTGGTGGCGCACGCCTGTAATCCCAGCTACTTGGGAGGCTGAGGCAGGAGAATTGGTTGAGCCCGGGAGGCAGAGGTTGCAGTGAGCTGAGATCACACCACTGCACTCCAGCCTGGGTGACAGAGCAAGACTCCATCTCAAAAAAAAAAAAAAAAAAGACAATAAAGCAATAATTATAAATTTGCATTGATGGGCGTAAATGTATAAAGACGCAATTTGTACAACAATAACAGAACAAAAAAGTGGAGAGGGGATGGAGCTATGTAAAAACAAATTTTTTGTTACTATTATAATGAAGTTGGTGTTAATCTAGATTCAATCATTATAAATTAAGATGTTAATTGTACCTCAGGCAACCACTAAGAAAAGAACTTGAAAGAATGTATTAAAAGAAACAAGGGAATTAAAATACTACACCACAAATTCCTCATTTAACATGAAAGAAGACAGTAATGGGAAATAAGGGAACACAAAACACATTAATTAGACAAATAAAAAATAGCAAAATGGCAGATATAGACCCTACTTTTATCATTAATCACATTAAATGTAAAGGTATTAAACACTCCAATTAAAAGGCAGACCAGGGTTTCACCACTTTTGGCCAAGCTGGTCTCCAACTCCTGACCTCAGGTGGTCTGCCCACCTCGGCCTCCCAAAGTGCTGGGATTATAGGCGTGAGCCATCACATCTGGCTTTAAACAACAAACTCTTAAATAACCAATGGGTCAAAGAAGAAATCACAAGGGAAATCAGAAAACTTAGAGAAAAATGAAAATGAAAACACGACATACCAAAACTTATGGAACGTAGCAAAAGCAATGCTAAGAGGGAAATGTATAGCTATAAATGCTTACATTAAAAAGAAGAAAGATCTCAAATCAGCAGCCTTAATTTAGAAAGTAAAGAACTAGAAAAAGAACAAACTAAACCCAATGCTAGCAGAAGGAAGAGAATAATAAAGATTAGAGCAGAGGTAAATAAAATAGAAAATAGAAAAACAATAGAGGAAAACACCAAAACTGAATATTGATTCTTCGAAAACATTTAACAAAATTGGCAAACTTTTGGCTAGACTGACCAAGAAAAAAGACACACCCTGGCTGGGCGTGGTGGTCCACGCCTGTAATCCCAGCACTTTGGGAGGCCAAGATGGGCGGATCACTTTAGGTCGGGAGTTTAAGACCAGCCTGGCCAATATGGCAAAACCCCATCTCTACTAAAAATACAAAAATTAGCCGGGTGTGGTGGTGCATGCCTATAATCCCAACTGTTGGGAGGCTGAGGCAGGAGAATCGCTTGAACCCAGGAGGTGGAGGTCGCAGTGAGCTGAGATAGTGCCATTGCACTCTAGCCTGAGTGACAGAGGAAGAATGCCTCAAAAAGAAAAAGAAAAAAAGACACAACCAAAATCAGAAGGAAAAAATGGGGGGCAGTACTACTGATCTTACTGAAATAAAAAGAATTATAAGAGAATACTATGAATAATTATAGGCCAACAAATTGGATAACCTCGATAAAATGGACAAATTCTAAGAATGATAAACTACTGAAACTGACTTAAAAAAAAATCTGAATATACCTAGTAAATAAATTGAATTAGTAATTTTAAAGCTTCCCAGAAAGAAAAGCCCAGGACTAGATGTTTTCACTGGTGAATTCAACCAATCAAAGAATTAATACAAATCCTTCACAAAGTCTTCTGAAAAGTAGGAGAGAACAGTTAGGACTTTCTAACTCATTCTATGAGGCCATCATTACCCTGATACCAAAACCAAAGATATTACAAGAAAACTCTAGACTAGGCCAGATACAGTGGCTCATGCCTGTAATCCCAGCATTCTGGGAGGCCGAGGCGGGTGGATTGCCTAAGATCAGGAGTTCGAGACCAGTCTGGCTAACGTGGTGAAACCCTGTCTCTACTAAAAATACAAAAATTAGCCAGGCATGATGGTGGGCACCTGTAATCCCAGCTACTCTGGAGGCTGAGGCAGGAGAATCACTTGAACCTGGGAGGCAGAGGTTGCAGTGAGCTGAGATCATGCCACTACACTTCAGCCTGGGCAACAGAGTGAAACTCTGTCTCAAAAAAAATAAATAAATAAATAAAAAATAAAAAAAAGAAAGAAAAAGAAAATTCTAGGCTGGACGCGGTGGCTCACACCTGTAATCCCAGCACTTTGGGAGGCCGAGGTAGGCGGATTGCCTGAGCTCAGGAGTTCGCTATCAGCCTGGGCAATATGGTGAAACCCGGTCTCTACTAAAATACAAAAAAAATTAGCTGGGCATGGTGGCGTGCACCTATAGTCCCAGCTACTCGGGACGCTGAGGCAGGAGAATTGCTTGAACTCAGGAGGCGGAGGTTGCAATGAGCCAAGATCGCACCACTGCACGCCAGCCTGGGCAACAAAGCTAGACTCCATCGCAAAAAAAAAAAAAAGAAAAAAGAAAATTCTAGACCAATATCCTCCTTCATGGCTATTGACACAAAATCCTTAATGAAATGCTAGCAAAGTGAACCTAATAGGAATTAGGATAATACATCATGACCAAGTGGGATTTATTCCAGGAATTCAAGGGTGGTTCAACATAAGAAAATCAATCAGTGTAATACACTACATTAATAAAAAGAAGGAAAAAAGACCAAGTGATAATCTCAACAGACACTGAAAAACATCTGACAAAATCCAAGTCTCTTTCATGGGAAAAGCGCTCAATAAACTAGGAAGAGTAGGATACTTTTCAACATGATTAAGGGCATCTATGGAAAAACCCAAAGCTAACATTGGACTTAACGGTGAAAAACTGGATGCTGTCCTCATAAGATCAGGAGGCTGGGCATGGTCGCTCACGCCTGTAATCCCAGCACTTTGGGAGGCCAAGGTGGGTGGATCACTTGAGGTCAGGAGTTCAAAACCAGCCTGGCCAACATGGTGAGACCCTGTCGCTACTAAAAATTCAAAAATTACCTGGGCATGGTGGTGGGCACCTGTAATCCCAGCTACTTGGGAGGCTGAGGCAGGAGGATCATTTGAACCCAGGAGGTGGAGGTTGCAGTGAGCCAAGATCACGCCACTGCACTCCAACCTGGGCAACAGAGTAAGACTCCATCTCAAAAAAAAAAAAAAAAGAACAGGAATTAGCCAGATATTTCTATTCTCATCACCTCTATTTATTACTGCATTGGAGGTTTTAGTCAAGGAACTTAGGCAAGAAAATAAAATAAAATGCACCCAGATTGTAAGGAAGAAGTAAAACAATCTTCTTGTCATGTAAAAGTAAAGGAAATAAAACTATCTTCTTTATAAGATCGTAAGGAATCCATAAAAAAAACTCACTGGAGCTAACAAATAAGTTTATCAAGGATGCAGAAAATAAGGGCAATATGCCAAAAATCTACTGTATTTCTCCTGTGTACATGATCAATGAACAATCTAAAATTAACTTAAGAAAGCATTTCTATTTGCAACAGTGCCAAAAATTCAAATACCTATGAATAAATTTATTTATTTATTTATATTTGAGACAGGATCTCACTCTATTGCCCAGGCTGGGGTGCAGTGGTGTGATCATAGCTCACTGAAGCCTCGACCTCTTGGGCTCAAGCAAACCTGTAGCTGCGACTACAGGTTTGCACTACCATGCCTGGCTAACTTTTAAAAATTTTTTTGTAGAGATGGGGTCTTGCTATGTTTCCCAGGCTGGTCTTGAACTCCTGGGTTACAGCAATCCTCCTGCCTTGGCCTCCCAAAGTGCTAGGATTACAGGAATGAGCCACCACACCCAGCCAGGAATATATTTAATAAAATCAGGGAAAGATTTGTACTCTGAAAGCCATAAAGCATTATTAAAAAGAATTAAAAGCCTAAATAAATGAAAAGTTATCCATGTTTATTTATTGGGAGACTTAATATTAAGACTGCTGGTGTGCAGCCTGACCAACACGGTGAAACCCCATATCTACTAAAAAATACAAAAATTAGCCAGGCATGGTGGCATGCGCCTGTAATTCCAGCTACTGGGGAGGCTGTGGCAGGATAATTGCTTGAACCCGGGAGGTGAAGGTTGTGGTGAGCCGAGATTGCACCACTGCACTCCAGCCTGGGCGACAGAACAAGACTCTGTCTCAAAAAAAAAAAAAAAAAAAAAAAAAAAAAAAAAAAAGACTGCTGCTGTGAACACTCAGTGGATAAAAAAAGTGTGTTCAGATGTTGAGTCTGATGACCGCACATATACACAAACCAAGAGAGTGTGTAAAAGCTGATTATTCACTGTGATGGTTAATATTGAGTGTCAACTTGATTGGATTGAAGGATGCAAAGTATTGTTCCTGGATTTATCTGTGAGGGTGTTGCCAAAGGAGATTAACATTTAAGTCGGTGAACTGGGAGAGGCAGACCCACTCTCATTCTGGGTGGACACTATCTAATCAGCTGCCGCACAGCTAGGATAAAAGCAGGCAGAAGAACGTGGAAGAACTAGACTGCCTGAGTCTACTGGCCTCCATCTTTCTCCTGTGCTGGCTGCTTCTTGCCCTCGAACATCGGACTCCAAGTTCTCCAGCTTTTGGACTCTTGGACCTACACCAGTGGTTTGCCAGGGGCTCTCGAGTCTTTGGCCACAGACTAAAAGCTGCACTGCCAGTTTCCCTACTTTTGAGGTTTTGGGACTCAGACTGGCTTCCTTGTTCCTCAGTTTGCAGGCAGCCTATGGTGGGACTTCTTGTGATTGCGTGAGTCAATACTCCTTAATAAACTCCCTTTCTATCCTGTGAGTCCTGTTCCTCTAGAGAACCCCGACTAATACACTCACGTAATGAGGATTTCTGAATAGAGCAGGTGGGTCCCAGGAAGGTCCAAAAATGGCTTGAGAGAGCAGGAAAAGAAGTCTGGTTTGGGTTTTTTGTGGTAGTTAGGGGACAGGGCCAGAGTGGTGTGAATATTCTGAAAGCCACTGAATTATACATTTTAAAAGTAAAGTGAATTTGATGGTGTGTAAATTATATCTCAGGTTTTGTTGTTGTTGTTTGTTTTTAAAGACAGACTCTCATTCTGATACCCAGGCTGTAGTGCAGTGATGTGATCAAAGCTCACTGCAGCCTCGAACTCCTGGGCTCAAGGGATCCTTCCACCTCAACCTCCTGAGTAGCTGGGACTACACATGTGCACCACCACTCTTGGCTAAATTTTAAAATTTTTTGTAGAGACATGTCTCTGCCATGTTGTCCAGGCTGGTCTCGAACTTCCGACCTCAAATTATCTTCCTGCCTGGGCCTCCCAAAGCACTAGGATTACATGCATGGGCCACTGGACACAGTCTCATTTTTTAAAACAAGGTTTTGGACCAGGTGGGTAGATGCTATTTACTGATGGGGAGTTGGAGTGGGGGCAAAAAGCAGGTTTTGGGGTGGGGGAAAATAAAGAGTTCTGTTTTGGACTTCAGTGTGAGAACGTATTTTAGTGTAACTGTCAAGTGGGTAATTGGATTTGGGAAGAGGACAGGGCTGGAGATAAAAAATGGGTTAGGCTGGGCATAGTGACTCACATCTATAATCCTAGTGCTTTGGGAGGTCAAGGCAGGAGAATCTCTTGAGGCCAGGAGTTCAAGACCAGCCTGGGCAACATTTCAAGACTCTGTCTCTACAAAAATACAAAAATTAGCTAGGCATGGTGATGCCTGCCTGTAGTCCCAGCTACTCAGGAGGCTGAGGCAGGAGGATCACTTGACCCAGGAGGTCAAGGCTGAAGTGGGCTGTGATTACACCACTGCACTCCAGCCTGGATAACAGAGCAAGACTCTGTGTCTAAAACAAATAAAAGATAAATTTTTGAAAATTGGATTAAAAACATAGTCCTTGCCTCTAGGTACTCCCAGCCTCACTACTGTTTGAAAGTAAATGTACAGAAACAGATATGTTCATCCTTACTTAGACCATTGACTCCTCACTGGTAGGAAGCATATTCATGCATAAGCCAATTTAACTCAACATGCATTATCCTACTGTGTGTAGTGTCTACATGAATAAGACACGGTCTTCACTTTACAGTCTAGTATGAGAGACAGAGTGGAGCCAATTAAGCAAATTGTTATATCAGAATGCCTTCACCTGGCTAAGGCTGAGGGAGGGGCAGTTTCCATAGTGACTTCTTTAATCATCCATAGCTCTACCTTCAGCTACACACCGAACCAGTCAAGAAGAGTTGTTGACCTCAGCCTTGGTGGCTCACAGAGCAGCTGGATGACTCTGTAAGGGGTTAGTATTGAGCAGTCACACAGAAGCAATTTGATTGTTCCTGGGAATTTCAACATGGTAAGAAGCTTGTCAAGGCTGGGTTATATGACTTTGGCCTTGACGAATGGCGAGCTTCCCATTGTTTTCTCAAAGAAGCACAAAACAAATTTACCAAGTTGTTTTACTTTTCTCTACAAAGCGATTCTGCTCTCTGTAGTTGTCAGTGCAAATATTCACTGGCACATTTTAAAACCCTGTTCAAGCAGAGATAAATCACAGAAGACTACAGCTGGGGGGCAGGTTGACATTTCCTTGTCACTCATCATCATACACAAGCGATCATGCCCTTCGGGAATAATATGGTCAACCCTGGCTTTCTGTGCTTAAGAGGGCAGCATAGATTGTGGAGAGTCTGTGTCTCAGCTCAAGCTCAGATCTTGCAAGAAATATCACACCTATTTATCATCTTTAAAGTATATTTTATTATGAGACATCATAGATACAACAGACCAAGTATATGCATATGCACAGTTGAAAGAATAATCATAAATGAATATTTGTGTACCAATGACTCAGTTTAAGAAATATTTAGTTAATGCCTATTTTATACCAGGTACTTTGCTGGGAACTTTGTTGAAATCAATGAACAAAAAAGAAAAAGACTCCTCACCTTGCGGATCTAACATTCCGGAGGAAGAATGATGATAACTACTAGACAGATGAGTAAGTAAATTATATAATTTGTTAGAAGATGACAAGTGCTCCAGGAAAGGGGGAATGGAAATGTGGTTGTTGGGGGTTCACAATTTAAGGTAGGGCAATGGAGGAGGCCTCTTTGAGAAGACGACATTTGATCCAAGACGTGACGGAGAGGAATTGGCCACGCATATCATTGCTTGATCAAACTCTATGAGTTCTTCTGTGACTTGCTTTTTTTTTCTTGATATTAGTTTTTGAGATTTCTCCAGGCTGATAATTTTCACTGCTATCTAGTCTTTCCTAAAGGCATATATTATGGTTCTCTATCCATTCTCCTACTCAGGGACTGTTGGATGGTGCATATCTACTAATGCAGTGTGCAAGAATTTTCTCTAGGGCCAGTGCCTAGGAGTGCAATGGCTGGGTTGAAATCTGATACACTCTGCCTTTTACTTGGGGAATTTAGACCATTTACATTTATTGTGGCTATTGATTACTGGTTTTGGACAAATCAATAATGATGTCTTTGTCAAGATGTGTGTTGGCCTTTGATCAAGGCTTGGGTCAGTGTTACAGCTGGATGGGGCAGAGATAGGCTGAGAGAGTTCCTTTCTCAGGTGGTAAGTGGCTGAGGTCAGCTGGCTGATGGGGGCTGAGGCCCCAACCAGCAGGCAAGGAAGGTCTGGCTGAGGCCACACAGCCCTACCAGGGAGGAGGCCTGCCAGCTGCCACCTGCCCCAGGGGACTGATAGAGGCTTCCAGGAGCCTTATCCCAGCAAGTGTTCAGTGGCTTCCAGTCTTGGGATAAGTCCTCAACTGAGTGTGGTCTGTCTGCCATCTTTTACTCCACATCTGCACATCTGTCCAGGGACAGTGGAATGACTGAGCAAGCTGTCTGCCCCAAAGGGTGATGGGCTCGAGTGGAGGAACTCTCTGATGTCCTTCCTCAGGGTGCATGATCTATAGGCCCCGGATCTCCTGCCTGTTCTGAGCTGGCCTTGTGTGGTAGGGAGGTCCCAGGAGATGGCCATGCCTATCATCTTCTCCTTAGGCAAGCAACCCCGAAGTGCAGGACCAGCTCAGTTGCTGCAGACAGTGTTCATTTTCCCAGGGCAGCCCTTCAGCTCATCCCCAAGCTGCTTGTTAGAAGCAGGGGCCTCTGGTAGAGCTGAGGAATCCAGACGTGGCACAGATGAGGAGGGCATCCCACCCCTAGTGGACTCTCGGTTTAATTCTGCAGCAGAAAGGGCCACTTTGTTGCAGGTCTCTTTATGGCATGGATGTGGAGGGTAAATTTGAAGCCTCACCAAACAGCTTCCTGCTCCTGGAGGCTGGACCATTCCTTGGGGACCTCCAAGAAGAGTCTGTGCCTGGGGACCTCTCCTCACAGCCCTACTTCCTGTTCTATTTTAGGGATGTCCATGCAAAAACAGGGAAATGAAAAAAATAAATCTATATGAGCATTCAGCTGAGAAGAGGCAGGTAGAGATGCCTCCAAGGAGACTTTCAGGCCAGTGTCTCATGAGAATATTCGGACTCACTCCCAGCTGGGGGGAATGTGGAGCATGGACACCACCCCCGTTTAGAGGTGAGGATCCAAGGCCCCAGACTTCTGAAAAAAACAGATGCTCCATCCTGGATCTCTCTGTAGTATTTCTGCATGCTAGCTCTGCACACCTCATTCTCTTAATAATAGGATGTAGTCTATTTTTTACCCCTGAGATGTAATTTAAATATAAATGCAGCATTTGGCCTATGTATACATCAAAGTCTGTATGTGGACCAGTTAACCTGGAAACCTGTGGTGATAGGGACCGCCCCACTGGGAGAACCCAGGGTCCCTTCCTGGCAGCTTAGGCCTACAGGGTTCTATTTCCGTCTTCTCTCTGCTGAAACTTGCTCAGCAGACACTGTCCATGCACATGGCTCACCCAGGGCCCTGACTCAGATAGTAGCTAAGCCCTAAGCACATCTGCAGGGAAGCCTGGCTCAGCCATCCATCACAACCACACAGCTGGTGACAGCTGAGCAGGGGGCGCCCTCATGGCCTGAGAAGGCAGCAGGATGAGGTAGCTAAGTTCTGGGTCCCGTTGCCCTCGCTGTGTGGCCCAGGGCAAGCCACTTTCCCTCTCTGGGCTATCTGGAATGTGGCCTGGAGCTCACGACATCACTCTGTCCTGGAAGCCAGCAATGGGATCTTTACAACAATCCCTCAACAGGATGCTCTAGACGGCGACGGCTGGAATTCATTTTATTTTTTAAATTTTTGTTTATTTTGGCCAGACACAGTGGCTCACACCTGTAATCCCAGCACTCTAGGAGGCCGAGACAAGTGGATCACCTGAGGCCAGGAGTTCAAGACCAGCCTGGCCAGCATGGTGAAACCCCATCTCTACTAAAAATACAAAAATTAGTCAGGCTTGGTGGTGCACACCTGTAATCCCAGCTACTCGGGAGGCTGAGGCAGGAGAATCACTTGAACCCAGGAGGTGAAGGTTGCAGTGAGCCAAGATTGCACCACTGCACTCCAGCCTGGGTGACAGAGTGAGACTCCCTCTTTAAAAAAAAATTATTTATTTTTATTTTTTATAGAGACAGTGTCTCACTTTGCTGCCCAGGCTTGTTTCAAACTCCTAGCCTCAAGCGATCCTCCGGCCTCAGCCTCCCAATGCGCTGAGATTACAGGTGTGAGCCACTGTGCCTGGCCTGGAATTCACTTTAGCCACACACCTCTGAAAACACAGGCCAGTTTGCTACTCCCCTTTCACAGATGAGGAAATTGAGGCTCTGGTAAAAGAAAGCACTTGTCTAAGTTCACATGAACAGTTAGGTCGAGGGAGGCCCACCTGAGGTCTGGTCCTGGACATGCTGTTGTGGGGACATATTTTATGCAGAGACCTGGGGGAAAGAGTGCTTAAGACAGGGCAT
The DNA here is from genome assembly GCF_028885655.2 of Pongo abelii. Classification (NCBI taxonomy): domain Eukaryota; kingdom Metazoa; phylum Chordata; class Mammalia; order Primates; family Hominidae; genus Pongo; species Pongo abelii. The sequence continues at coordinate 8,332,427 of NC_071991.2, forward strand.
GGGACCTCCCAACACCCCCACAGACACACCCTCCACCCAGGCACAGGATAGTAGAGAAGTTGTTACTGGAGGCATCTGAGTGTCCCCTGGGAACCTAGGGATAGCCCCCCAGCCATCTGCAGGTGCCCAGGGGTGAGCCCTGCTCCTGCTTCCCTCGCTGTCTCCCTCCCTGCTCTTTCTCTTTCGGCAAATATTTGCTGTTGCTGTTGTGAGCTGCTGCCATGGTTACAGGCATCCCCGGAGCTGAGGGTCCAAGTTGGACTTGAAACCGCTTTAAAATTCAAGACCACAGTAAACAGCTGCTTCTTAAAACCCGGGTCCTGCAGGTGACCACATCTCATCGCCCCAGGCTGTAGGCTCTGTGCCAGCTGAGGGTTTGGGGAAGTGGAAGGGGAATCTTCAGGTTTTCACCGGGCCCAGCAGCCCTGGAGTTGGGGGACAGCCTGAGACCACAAAGACCCGCCTTGGGCAGACACCCCAGCATTCCTCCCTGCCCTGAAGAGGTGCCACCCCTGCACAGCAGGGCGCCAGCCTCCAGTAACCCCAGGTGACTGAGTTCCGGCAGGGCACCCCTCCTCAGCAGCTGTGCGACCCTGAGTGAGTCGTGGTGGTCTGACGTGTTTGGTCATCTGTGAAATCAGGGCGATGAACCCTCATGGGCTTATTTTGAGGAGTTAAGCCTTCCAAGCCTAGGTCACGCTTGCTGAGTAGGGCGGTATGGTTGCCGACGGATGGAAAGCCCAGAGGTCTGATGCGGCACCAGCTCCAACAGATGCAAACCCTCAAGTTTGCATTTCTCTGCACAACTTCCTCTTTGGGTGATTGTGCGCTGCCGTTTTCTGCTTGGACCAGGGGAGAGCAATAGTCTTACACAGCAGACTTCTCCTGAGGACTGAAGGAGCTGACCGTATTAGCTATCTGTTGCTACGTGACGAATAACTCCAAAACTTACCAGCCGAAGACAACAAACGTTTAATATCTCACTGTTTCTGTGGGTCAGAAGTCCAGGAGTGGCCTCGCTGGGTAGTTCTGGCACAGGAGTCTTTCATAAAGTCACAATCAAAATGTTGGCCAGGACCAGGTGCATTGGTTCATGCCTGTAATCCCAGCACTTTGGGAGACCGAGGCAGGTTGATCATTTGAGGTCAGGAGTTTGAGACCAGCCTGGCCAACATGGTGAAAACCCATCTCTAAAAAAAAAAAAAAATACAAAAATAAACCAGGCATGGTGGGGCATGCCTGTAGTCCCAGCTACTCGGGAGGCTTAGGCACGAGAATTGCTTGAACCTGGGAGGCGGAGGATGTGGTGAGCCAAGATTATGCCACTGCACTCCAGGCTGAGTGACAGAGTGAAACTCCATTTCAAAAAAAAAAAAAAAAAAAAAAAAAGAGTTGGCCAGGGCTGCAGTCCTGAAGACTGAACTGGGCTGGAGGAGCCCTTTCCATGATGGCTTCTGCGCATAGCTGTTGACAGGAGGCCTCAGTTCCTCACCATGTGGGCCTCTCCAAAGGGCTGCTCACGGCCATGCGTAGTGGCTCACGCCTGTAATCCCAACAGTTTAGGAGGCTGAGGTGAGAGGATTGCTTGAGCTTAGGAGGTCCAGACCAGTCTGGGCAACACAGGGAGACCCCGTCTCTACAAAAAGTAAAAAATTATCCAGGCATGGTGGAGCACCTGTGGTCCCAGCTATTCAGGAGGCTGAAGTAGGAGGATCGCTTGAGCCCAGAGGTTGAGGCTGCAGTGAGCCATGATTGCACCACTGCACTCCAGCCTGGGCTGCAGAGAAAGACCCTGTCTCTTAAAAAAAAAAAAAGAAAAAAGAAAAAAAAAACACAAAGGGCTGCTCGTGACAGGGCAGCTGGCTTCCCAGGGTGAGCGATCTGAGAAAGCGTAATGTGGTTTACGACCTAGCCTTTGAAGACATGCCCTCACTTCTACTGTCTTGTACTTGTCACACAGACTAAGCTTATTGCAATATATGAGAGGCTGTGAATACCAGGTGGCAGAGACGGCTGGGGCCATCTCTGGCCCCCAGTTCCTGCTGTGAGTTTGGCTATCATGGTAAGGAAGGGACTCCCCCAGGGCCCGGCAGGCAGCATATACTCAATGTATGGGAGATGACACAGTTATTCTACAGTACACAACCCCAGAACATAGAATGCCTCAGGGTTGGAGAAGGAAATGCAGGAAAGAGACCAGACCCAGAAGTGGGACTTTAGGCCCCAATGGAGACACATTTCCTGGACCAGGCAAAGAGACCAGGCAAAGACACCCAGCCCTGCCCTGCCAGGTGGAGAAGGGGCAGGAGGAGGACCCCATTGAGGATACAAGCTTGCAGGAGCCAGGTCACCAGCTCAGAGCCAGGGCAGCCCAGGTCAGTCAATGGCCAGGAATCCAACTGAACCCTGCACCCTGCCTGTCCCTGCCCCACAGAGCAGGGAGGCATCTGGGATGGGTGGAGTGGGCACCCTGGGCGCTCTTGTCCTCGGAGTTTCCCTCTGAAGCTGCCATCACCCTGCGAGAATCCAGTCCTGCGTGCTCTGTTCACACCCCCTATGGGGTTTCCTGAGCTGTCTCCTTTGCTGCGCCTTACCGAGTGCCTCCTTACTCACCTGGGTTCCCACTGCTTCATTCACCTGCTTTGGAGCCAAGCACTTGGAAGGTGCAAAGAGCCTAGAATGAGATTCTTTCCACACACTGACTCCCTCCTTCCTGCCACCCAGGAAAATGGTCAAGGGACACAGCCTCAGAGGGGCCTTCCCAGACCTCCTCCTCTCCTGTGCCCCAACCTTCCCTCCCTATTACCGCACCTGCTTTATGATCTCTAGAGCACAATGACTTCCCATCATCATCTGGTGTGTTTATTATTATTATTATATTTAGAGACAGGGTCTCCCTTTGTAGCTCAGGCTGGAGTGCAGTGTCGCAATCATAGCTCACTGCAGCTTTGAACTCCCAGGCTCAAACAATCCTCCCACCTCAGCTTCCCAAATAGCTGGGACCAGAGGTGCACACCACCACATCCAACTAAATTTTTTTTTTTGAGATGGAGTCTCAGTGTGTCACACTCAGTGGCGCCATCTCGGCTCACTGCAACCTCTGCCTCCCAGGTTCAAGTGATTCTCCTGCCTCAGACTCCCAAGGAGCTGGGATTACAGGAGTATGCTGCCATGCCCAGCTGATTTTTGTATTTTTAGTAGAGACGGGATTTCACCATGTTGCTCAGGCTGGTCTTGAAGACCCGCCTCAGCCTCCCAAAATGCTGGGATTACAGGTGTGAACCACTGCGCCCAGCCAATTTTTTTGTATTTTTTACAGAGCTGGGGTCTTGCTATGTTGGCCAGGCTGGTCTGGAACACCTGGCCTCAAGCACTCTTCCTACGGTGGCCTCCCAAAATGCTGAATGTCAAGAGTGAGCCACGATGCTTGGCCTCTAGTGTGTCTCTTGACTGCTTGTGTATTTTTTTTTCTTTTTCTTTTTCTTTTTTTGAGATGAAGTCTCACTCTGTCACCTAGGCTGGAGTGCTGTGGCGTGATCTTGGCTCACTACAACCTCCACCTCCCTGGTTCAAGCAATTCCCCTGCCTCAGCCTCCTGAGTAGCTGGGATTACAGGCATGTGCCACCACGCCGAGCTAATTTTTGTACTTTTAGTAGAGATGGGGTTTCTCCGTGTTGGCCAGGCTGGTCTCGAACTCCTGACCTCGGGTGATCCGCCTGCCTCAGCCTCCCAAAGTGCTGGGATTACAGGCATGAGCCACCACTCCTGGCCTGCTTGTGTATTTTCTGTCCCCATATGTAGGACTGAAAGCAGAGACTGGGTCTGCCTTGTTCATCGTGCACTCCCTGAGCCCAGCCTGGTCCAGGGCTAAGCAGCTTCTCCCATGAATATCTGGAGAGTGAGTGGAGGATAATGAAGAAGGGAAGATGACTCCCCAGCCAATCCAGCTGACACTCACTTTCTAAGCTGGGGGAGCATCTAACAGGCCCGAGGGAGTGACCAGTCTTTTTTTTTATTTATTTATTTTGATACGAAGTCTCGCTCTGTTGCCAGGCTGGAGTGCAGTGGCGTGATCTCAGCTCAATGCAACCTCCGCCTCCCGGGTTCAAGCAATTCTCCTGCCTCAGCCTCCTGAGTAGCTGGGATTCACAGGCATCTGCCACCACACCTGGCTAATTTTTGTATTTTTGGTAGAGACGGGGTTTCACCATGTTGGCCAGGATGGTCTTGATTTCTTGACCTCGTGACCCGCCTGCCTCAGCCTCCCAAAGTGCTGGGATTACAGGGGTGAGCCACCGTGCCTGGCCAGTCTTTTTTATTTTTGAGACAGAATCTTGCTTGCTCTGTTGCCCAGGCTGGAGTGCAGTGGTGCGATCTCAGCTCACTAAAACCTCCACCTCCCGGGTTCAAGCGATTCTCCTGCTTCACCTTCCCGAGTAGCTGGGATTACAGGTGCCTGCCACCACACTCAGCTAATTTTTGTATTTTTAGTAGAGACGGGAGTTTCACCATGTTGGCCAGTGATCCGCCCACCTCGGCCTCCCAAAGTACTGGGATTACAGGCATAAGCCACCGCACCCAGCCTGGAGTAGCCATTCTATTTTGAGCCCCAGGCAAGCATAGTCCCTAAGGCTCCAACTCCCCAACACCTGGAGACCAGAGGCCAGGTCAGCTTTTCCAGCTACAATTTCAGACCCAGACGACATTTCCTTTTCAGCACAAGCATGTCCTCCCCATTTCCATCTTCAGTGATCCGGATCAGGCTAGATTCAGAAGCACGCCCAGGTGAAGGCTGAGGGAAGGATGAACCCAATATTAAATTCTAATGAGCTGGGAAGCAAACGAAAAGATGAGACTGATGCCAGCCCAACTGGAATGTCAATCATGTTTTCTGCAGGAACATGGAAATTTTCATGTCTTTTCTTGGAGCCCTGCTCCAAGAGTGGTTTCCAGGCTATTCTATTGGGTGGATGTGAGTGATTAACTGTAAATATGGGGCAACAACTTGGCTCGGCAAGAAGAAATGAAGGGGCTCCCCTGCCAATGTGGGTGCCATTGCCAGCTGTGTAATTATTAACTGCCTGTTGTGTACTAGCTGCTGGGGGAGGTCCCTGGAAACATCCCAGGACATCGGTCTCTGCTCAGGCTGTGGCCCAATGGTGATGCCCTTTCTTCTCCATCTGTCTGTACTCTGCTCCCATCCTCAGGCCCCAGCTCATTCCTCCTCCTCCAGGCTGACCACCCAGCTGACTTCTCACCCACATTGGCATAGCAATTAATAGCGTGTGTGTGCTGGACACCATTGGCCTCCACATTCGCTTTTTTTTCTTTTTAAAGTTGGGGTCTCACTCTGTTGCCCAGGCTGGAGTGCAGTGGTGCAATCATAGCTCACTGACGCCTCAGCTCCTGGGCTCAAGTGATCCTCCTGCCTCAGCCTCCCCAGTGGCTAGGACCACAGGTATGTGCCACCACACCAGTCTAATTTTTATTTTATTTATTCATTTATTTAGAGATGAAGTCTCCCTCTTGTCGCCCAGGCTGGAGTGCAATAGTACAATCTCGGCTCACTGCAACCTCTGCCTCCCAAGTTCCAGCAATTCTCCTGCCTCAGCCTCTGAGTAGCTGGGATTACAGTCATGTGCCACCACACCTGGCTAATTTTTGTATTTTAGTAGAGATGGGACTTCACCTTGTTGGTCAGGCTGGTCTCAAACTCCTGACCTCAAGTAATTAGCCCGCCTTAGCCTCCCAAAGTCCTAGGATTACAGGTGTAAGCCACTGTGCCCGGCAGCCTGGTCCTTGTTGAAGGCCCTGAGCCGACCCCATGGGAGCATCAGGCGTTCTGTCTTTTGCACCATGAAGCACACTGGCTAAGATCTAGCTGCTATCAAAGTGCAGCTCAGAACAACCTGCCTACAGGTTTCCAGGCCACGCCCTGGGGACTCTGACTCAGGGAATCTGTGGGGGCCCAGGATTCTGCATTGTTTATGAACTCCAAGATGATTCTGATGCTGATTCACTGCAGCTTTGAACTCCCAGGCTCAAGCGATCCTCCCACCTCAGCCTCCCAAATAGCTGAGACCACAGGCTATAGGGATGACAGCAGATGCTGCTTGGTGAAATATCAAGGCTGCATGGCAACGTGCACTCTCGGAGAGGTTGTCTGCTATGGGACTGAGAGCAGGTGCCCCGGATTGAGGCAGCTTGGGTCAGGCCCCACTCTGTCCCCTCCAGCTGTGTCTCCTTGGGCAATTCAGCGATGAACTCTGGAACAGTTTACTCATCATACACAGCCTGTAGGACAGATCCGTGCACCTTCCATTCTCAACCCAGCAACCGGGTGATCTCTAAAGCCCAGATTCAGCCTCCTTCTCCCTATTGGAGGGTCTCCTTGTTTCCACAGTAACCTCCCAGACCCGCAGTAGGTAGACAATGCTCTATCTGCCCTGATCTCAGTTTTTGTTCCAGTTAAAGACCAATTTCTTGGTTCCAAAGGCAGCCAAGAGCTATTCTTTGTCTCTTAAATAAGTGGGCCTTCCCATGGGGAATACAGTGCCAGGTACAAGGAAATAAGAAAGGAGGGATTCTAGCCATCTTTAGCTGAGTACTGGCCAGCACATGTATGTGAGAAAATTACTGGCTGGGCGTGGTGGCTCACACCTGTAATCCCAGTACTTTGGGAGGCCAAGGCGGGCGAATCACCTAAGGTCGGGAGTTTGAGACCAGCCTGGCCAACATGGTGAAACCCCGTCTCTACTGAAAATACAAAAATTAGCCAGGCATGGTGGCAGGTGCCTGTAATCCCAGCTACTCGGGAGGCTGAGGCAGGAGAATCACTGGAACCGGGTAGGCGGAGGTTGCAGTGAGCCGAGATCATGCCACTGCACTCTAGCCTGGGCGACAGAGTGAGACTTCTCTCAAAAAAAAAAAAAAAAAAAAAAATTACCTGAGGCCAGGGAAAGAATCACCCAAAAGGATTAGGAAGAACAATTCAAGGAGCTCAGGCAGGAATGGGAATAGTTTGTGTTCCCTCCAGCCAGAGTAGAAATCCTCATAATTCACAGGGTAACAGGGAGAATATTCAGAAGGGTCTTGCCTCAGTAGTGGGGGAAAATTAGCCCCCGACTAAACACTTCTCTGATTCTACCTACCAAATCTTAAAGAGTAAGCCCTGAAAGGATGAAATTGTTAGGGAAGCAAGAGCCTCAGAAAGCCAGAGTAGCGCCATTTTAAGTTCAGCTCCATCTTGAGACTAACAAGGCACATTCCTTGCCAGTTATGACCCACGGTCATAAGATGTTTACAGCTAAGAAAGCAGATTAGTAATGCCTGCAAGGACAAATACCCACAACAACAGAAAGTCCTGATGTCCCAATACCCATAACAATACATGCTTTCAAAATAATTATAGTTATGCTTTAATGTACTTATCCACTAAAATGTCAAGGATAGTTTTCTTTAAATCAATAGAATAATACATTTTGTCATGCTGTCTGCTCGCCCACATGTAGACACGGCTTGCTTTAGTCTTTACATAGATAAGACTTCTATATAAAAAAACTTAAAACAAGGACAGTGCCTTCCTTCTCTTGCTTCCTGAGGACGCCCTACTCCCTAAGGAAGTAGGTTTCAATAAACTCTCTCTTCTCACTGCACTCTGCAACTTGCCTTGAATTCTTTCCTATGTGAGATCCAAGAACCCTCTCTTGGGGTCTGCATTGAGACCCTTTTTCTGGTAACAAAATGGTTTCCAAACTACTTATTTATTTATTTGAGATGGGGTCTTGCTCTGTCGCCCAGCCTGGAGTGCAGTGGCATGATCACAGGTCACTGCAGCCTCAACCTCCCAGGCTCCAGTGATTCTCTGGCCTCAACTTCCCGAGTAGGTGGGACTACAGGCATGCAACTACCATGCCTGGCTAATTTTTTGTATATATATATGATCCACCCATCTCAGCCTCACAAAGTGCTAGGACTACAGGCATGAGCCAGCATGCAGAGCCCCCAAACTACTTAAAGATATCCCCAAATAAAACAGAACATTTGTGGTAATACAAAATTATCCAGAACCCAGTGAGGTAAAATTCACAATGTCAGGCACCCAGTCAAAAATGACCAGACATTCAAAGAAGCAGAGAAATACAACCAAAAATGAGGAGAAAAAGCAACCAATTAATGCTGAGCCAGAATTTGTAGAATGGCCAGAAAAGGTCATATTCCATGTGGTCAAGAAGCTGGAGAAAAGATTGAGCATTTTACGTAGAGATATGGGTGATATACCCAAAAAAGGTCCAGATTGTACTTCTAGGTATAACAATAACAAGGTCTGAGGTGAGCCATTGGTTCTATATTTGGTGAAGCCATCCTCTGGGAATGAAGGGGAAATAAAGACATTCTCATATGAAGGAAAATAAAAAGAATGTGTTGCAAGTGGATTTACCCTTAACATTTAGCTGAAGGAAGTTTCTGTAACAGAAAGAAAATGATAAAAGAGAGAATCTGGCCACGTGTGGTGGCTCACGCCTGTAATCCCAGCACTTTGGGAGGCTGAGGCAGGTGGATCATGAGGTCAAGAGATCGAGACCATCCTGGCCAACATGGTGAAACCCTGTCTCTACTAAAGATACAAAAATTAGCCAGGCATGGTGGCGCGTGCTTGTAATCCCAGCTACTCAGGAGGCTGAGGCAGGAAAATCACTTGAACCTGGAAGGTGGAGGTTGCAGTGAGCCAAGATCATGCCATTGCACTCCAGCCTGGGCAACAAGAGTGAAACTCTGTCTCAAAAAAAAAAAAAAAGAAAGAAAGAAAGAAAGAAAAAATCTTGGAGCATCAGAAGGGAGAAGGAACAATGAGGAGGGCAGAGATCTGGGTCATATACATTAGACTGTCCTTCCCCTCCTGAGCTTTATAATCATATTTGATGATTGGAACAAAAATTATGAAACCATCCAATACTCAAAACCAAGATATTTAAAAGTGGGAAAGAGAAAAAGACCAAAATTACAATGAGGTCTTACTAGGAGATTATAATAAATTACATATGTGTATTGTAATACCCAGGGCAACCACCACAAAAACTAGACAGAGAGATGCACTGAAAAACATTACAAAAAAATGAAGATGACAGATTCTGCAGCTCTTCCAAACAATCAGTAGATCCGCATGTACTGACATGTGAAGATGTCCAAGACACTCGGTAGCAAAATAAAAACAAGCTTCAGGACAATATACATATAATCCCTTTTAAGTAAAAATCACATCTGTGTAATCTGTGTCAGCTCAGGTCCTCTGAGAAACAGGCTGTAATGTGGAATTACATGGGATTCGATGTGCAAGACATTTATTGCAGAAAATGCCTGCAAGGAAAAATGGCAGGGTGGAGGGGTGCTGAGGAAGCTGGGGGTACGGACAGTCCCTATGGAGGAGTGAGGGGAAGGATGGCTGGGTCATAAAGTGGGCTGGATATTGTCCCTCCAAAAAGATGTATCCAAATCCTAATCCCTGGTACCCGTGCATATGACTTTATTTGGAAATAGATTATTTGCAGATGCAATTAAATTAAAAATCTCAAGATGGGATCATCCTGGATTTGGGGTGGACCCTAAGGTCGATGACTGGTATCCTTATAAGAGGAAGGAGAGGGAGATGTGAGACACACAGACACAAAAGGGCAAAGCCATATGAAGATGGAGGTAGAGGAGCCAAGAAACTCCAAGAATGGAGGACAGCTGCCAGAGGCTGGAGATAGGCACAGAACAGATTTTCCCTGAAAGCCTCCAGAGGGAACCAATCCCGCCCACAACCTGATTTCAGATTTCTGGCCTCCTAACTGTGGGATGATACATTTCTGTTGTTTGAAGCCACTCAGTTTGTGGTCATGTGTTTCAGCACCTAGAAGAAACTAATACAAGTAGGAAAAATCTTAGGTCGGGGTGAGGTGGCTCACACCTGTAATCCCAGCACTTTGGGAGGCTGAGACGGGCCAATTACTTGAGGTCAGGAGTTCGAGACCAGCCCAGCCAACATGGTAAAACCCCATCTCTACTGAAAATACAAAAATTAGCCAGGCATGGTGGCGGGTGCCTGTAATCCCAGCTACTCGGGAGGCTGAGGCAGGAGAATCACTTGAACCCAGGAGGCAGAGGTTATAGTGAGCCAAGATCATGCCACTGCACTCCAGCCTGGGTAACAGAGCGAGACTCTGTCTCAAAAAAATAAAAAATAAAAATCTGAGACTAAGAAAGTTTTGCCAAAGCAGATGGGGTGTCCTCGGCAAAGTTATTCATCAGAGGAGTCCTGCATGGTCCAGGAACCGGCCTCACCCAGTGTCCCCAGCACACTCCATCACAGGCTGGGAGTAGCCTGCAGGACATATGGCCTTGGCGTGAACTTGGTGATGGATTTCAGAACAGGCAGCTGGGGCTGTGGGCCAGTCACCCTCTCTGCAATGGGAAGTCTAACAGGCATGTGTTCATGGCCACCCTGGTGTGGATACAGACTGCTGACCCCGAAAAAGAATCCAGTTGCCTTGGCAGAGATATTTTTGCAAATAACTTTTTTTTTTTTTTTTGAGAGAGAGTCTCGCTCTTATTGCCCAGGCTGGAGTGCAATGGAACGACCTCAGCTCACTGCAACCTCTGCTTCCTGGGTTCAAGGGATTCTCCTGCCTTAGCCTCCCAAGTAGCTGGGATTACAGGAGTGCGCCACCACACCCGGCTAATTTTTGTATTTTTAGTAAAGATGGGGTTTTGCCATGTTGGCCAGGCTGGTCTCGAACTCCTGACCTCAGGTGATCCGCCCACCTCGGCCTCCCAAAGTTCTGGGATTACAGGTGCCCACCACCATGTCTGGCTAACTTTTTGTATTTTTAGTAGAGACAGGGTTTCACCATGTTGGCCAGGCTGGTCTTGAACACCTGACCTCCTTCTCGATTTGTTCTAAAATCCTAGGTTTTTCATGCACAGGGTTTATCTGCATGGGGCGTCTATTGCCATGATGGCTGGCCCTGCTTTGGCAACCTCTGTGTTCAACCCAGGGCACCGCTAGTAACTAATCCTATGCAGAGTCTCTGATCATATCATTCAGGTTGCCTTTAGGTGACTTGACATATGCTATGTGCAAGTGTGAGGGTAGCCGGCACATGCTTGCCTGGCCTCCCCAACATCGTCCCCTTTCTCTCAACAATGACCTTGGGGGATTTGCACACAGACACGACCCTGACCAGGTGAGTGCCCTTCCACCCTCTTAAAATGCTCTTGCTTTGCAGAAACAGATTGCACTCTGTCTCCAGTGAGGAGGAGAGGAAGTGGCAAATGTCAGGTCCAAGCTCAAAGATCTCCGAGATGGATCAGTGATCGCCGCACCTCTGAGATGGATCAAGGATGAACCTAGGACCCCACACAGGCCCTCGAGGTGTGAGGCAGGATCTGCCAGGTGCTGCTATTTTGAAGGATATTCTGAAACTCTTTCCCTCTGTCTCTCTGTTCACTGGCATTGACCTCAATCAGATGTGGATGTTTCAAACTCATTCAAACAGAGAGTAGAATGGTGGTTGCTAGGGGGTAGGAAGAGAAATAAATGGGGAGAATGTGGTCAAAGGGTAGAAGTTTTCAATAATGCAAGACAAACAAGTTCCAGAGAGCTCAGCCTGTGCAACATAGGGAGACCCCATCTCTACAAATAATTTACAGATTAGCCAGGCATGGTGGCACATACCTGTGGTCCCAGCTACTTGGGAGGCTGAGGCAGGAGGATTGTTTGAGCCTGGGGTTTTGAGGCTGCAGTGAAGTATGATTGCACCATTGCACTCCAGCCTGGGTGACAGAACAAGACCCTGTCTCAGAAATTTTAAAAAGCTCCAGAGAGCTAATGTACGGCATGGTGACATTAGTTAATACTCTGTATCGTATACCTGAAATTCACTAAGATGTAGATCTCAAGTGTTCTAACCACAAAAAGGAAAAAAAAGGCAGTAACAGGGAGTGTCGATGGCTTTGTTAATTAGCTTGATGCTGGTGATCATCCCACAATGCATACATATATCAAAATGTCAAGTTATACTCCTTGAATATATGCAAGTTTTATTTGTCAATTATACCTCAATAAAGCGGGAAGAAAAAAGCACATGCAGCAGGTGGGTTCTCTGGATGCAGGTGCTAATATGGAGTCTGGGGAACAAGGGTCTCATTAGGAAGCAACAGCTGTGAAAAGGAGGAGGAGAAAGCAGGGCTGAGCTGAAGGAAAAGAGGAGCTATAACCACAGGCCCAACAAAGCTTCGGCTGACCTGGAGGGAGGGACCCTGGAGAGAGGATGGCCTGTCAGAGTATACCATAGCCACACCTCTCTAGCCTGGTTCAATCACCAGATGCAGGAAGTTTGAAGTGTATGACCTTGGGAAGGCATAGGCCTTTACCCTGGATTGAGAACATTCGGTCAAAATCAGCCTTGGAGCTCTCACTCAGTGTGTGGGAATAAAAATCATCTCACTCCTCTTCTGGACTTTGTGGGTACTGGTGTAGGGCCTGGAGCAGCTGCAGCCATACGAGGGGAACAGATTGAGGCAAACAATTCCCCACTCCCACCACCAACTCCCACCAAACCCAACCCACCTGCTACACATACCAGGTACAAATGCCAGAAAACCCACTGCCAACTGGTGCAAGCAGGAAGGAGGATTTCTTGACTTACCAATCTGGAAGTACTAAAAGCAGATTGACACCAGGATAGGTTTGACTCTGCAACTTAATATGTATATAGTTATCTATCTATCGTCTATGTATCTATCTTCTATCTATCATCTATCTATCAACTATCTATCACCTATCTATCATCTATCTGTCTATCATCTATCATCTATCCATTTATCACCTATCACCTGTCTATCATCTGTCATCTATCTATCACCTATCTATCATTTATCATCTACTGATCTATCTATCATCTATCTATTACCTATCTATCATCTATCTGTCATCTATCTATGATGTATCTATCTATGATCTATCTATGATCTATCTATCTTCTATCTATATATCATCTATCTATCACCTGTCTATCTATCATCTATCTATCTGTCTATTATCTGTCATCTGTCTGTCACCTATCTATTACTTATCTATCATCTATCTATTTATCACCAATCTATCATCTATTATCTATCATCTGTCATCTATCTATCTATCTATCTCTATCATCTATCTGTCATTTATCTATCATCTATTAATCTATCAATCATTCAGTCAACTATCATCTATCTGTCTGTCATCTATCTACCTATCATCTATCTATCTCTCTATCTATCTATCTATCTATCTATCTGTCTATCTATCTGATATGGTTTGGATTTGTGTCCCTGCCCAAATCTCATGTTGAATTGTAATCCCCAGTGTCTGGGAGGGGACTGGTGGGAGGTGATTGGATCATGGGGGTGGATTTCTCCCTTGCTGTTCCCATGATAGTGAGCTCTTATGAGATCTGGTTGTTTAAAAGTGTATAGCACCTCCCCCTTCTCTCTCTTCCTCCTGCTCTGGCCATGTAAGACATGCCTGCTTCCCCTTCTGCCATGATTCAAAGTTTCCTGAGGCCTCCTCGGCCATACTTCCTGTACAGCCGGCAGAACCATGAGCCAATTAAACCTCATTTCTTTATAAATTACCCACTCTCAGATAGTTCTGTGTAGCAGTGTGAGAATGGACTAACACACTATCTACCTATCAATCTATCATCTTAGTAACATAGATACTAAAATGTGTAGAAAGTCACCTGATGATTGTATTAGTCACATGGTGACTGTATCAGAGAAACAGAGTTAATACAATATATATAGGTAGAGAGAATCGAAAGTGCCAGGACCCGGGGGTGGGACATTCTCAGAGTAACTCGGGGTAGGAAAGGTCCATGAGGCAGGATAATCCAAGGTAACATGGTGAGACATGAGACAAGACAGGTCTTGGAGCTGCAGCTTCTGAGGCCTGGATGTCCTGGGTCAGGACTCAGATTTCACTCTAGGCTTGTGGAGAGCCTCTGGAGGGTTGGTCAAGACAATGATCATCTGACTCAGGTTGTAACAGCAGCATCCTGGCTGCTGCGGGAAGAGAGTGTAGAGGCCCTGGAAGAAAGCAAGGAGGCTTAGGAGCCTATTCTAGTAATTCAAGAGGGAAACGGTGGGGGCTGAGTCCAGGGTGCTGGCAGTGGAGGTGGTGAGAAGGGGTTGGATTCTGGGTTTGTTCTGAAAGTGGAACTGACAGGGGTTCCCGGCAGATTGGCCGTGGGTGCAAGAGGAGGAGAGGTATGAGAATGACTCAGGGTTTGGGCCAGAGCCCGGGGGACGGCAATGCCATTTGCTGAGTTGGAGCACCAGGGAAAGGGAGTCTGGGGGACATATTCTTGGGTTTAGATGTTGGAGCCGTAGGTGTCTGTGAACACCAGGTGGAGGTGTGCACAGGTGTGCACATCAGCCTGGAGTTGGGAGAGCGGTCAGATATGGGGACAAGAACATGTCAGGGCCCAGGCATGGAAGTTGAATTTAAGCCATAAGGTCACCTAGGGAGCAGAGCCAGGGTGCCAGGCCTGGACACTCCCGGGTTAGGGGTCAGGAGAGGAGCAGGAACCATGCAAGTGTGGCAGATGACAAAAGGTCAGTGCAGAATAGAGTTCTGGAAAACAAGCTTCAGGAGCATTTCAGCAAGCAGGCAGATTTGATGCCACCAGCCAGCACCCGATTGTGTATCTCACACAGCTATAAAGTCCATTCTCACATTGCTATAAAGAATTACCCGATACTAGGTAATTTATAAAGCAAAGAGGGCTCACAGTTCTGCAGGCTGTACAGGAAGCATGGCTGGGGAGATCTCAGGAAACTTACAGTCATGCTAGAAGGGGAAGCAGGCACGTCTTACACGGCCAGAGCAGGAGGAAGAGAGGGAAGGGGGAGGTGCTACACACTTTTCAACAACCAGATCTCCTGAGAACTCACTATGATGAGAACAGCGGCCGGGCGAGGTGGCTCACACCTGTATCCCAGCACTCTGGGAGGCCAAGGCAGGTTGATCACTTGAGGTCAGGAGTTCAACATCAGCCTGGCCCACATGGTGAAACCCTGTCTCTACTAAAAATACAAAAATTAGCTGGGTGTGGTGGCGGGAACCTGTAATCCCAGCTACTTGGGAGGGTGAGGCAGGAGAATCGCTTGAATCCAGGAGGCAGAGGTTGCGGTGAGCCAAGATGGCGCCACTGCACTCCAACCCTGGCGACAGAGCAAGACTCCGTTTCAAAAAGAAAGAGAATAGCAAGAGAGAAATCCACCTCCGTGATCCAATTACCTCCCACCAGTCCCCTCCCCTGGCACTGGGGACTACAATTCAAGATGATATTTGGGAAGGGACACAAATCCAAAACCATATCAGATAGATAGATAGTTAGATAGATAGATAGACAGACAGACAGATAGATAATAGATCAATAGATAGATATATAGACATACGGATAGGTAGGTAGATAGATAATGGATTGATGGATGGATGGATAGATAGACGAATAGATAGATGGATAGATAGATGAATAGACAGATGGACAGATAGATGACGGATAGATAGACGGATGGACAGATAGACGGACGGACAGATAGAAGATGGATAGATAGGTCGATGGACGGATAGATGATGAATAGATAGATAGACGGGTGGATGGATAGATAAGCAGATGATGAATAGATAGGCGGATGGATGGATAGATAGATGATAGACAATGGATAGATAGATAGATAGATAGATAGACGGTGCAGTGTGTGGAATAGTGTCCCTCAAATTCACGTCCACCTGGAGCTGCAGCATGAGCTCTTACCTGGAGATGGGGCATTTGCAGATATAATTAATTAAGATGAGCTCACACTGGATTAGGATGATTAGCCCTTATCCAATGACTGGTGTCCCTGTAAAAAGAGGACGGGACACACAGAGAGACATAGACGGGAGGCCCCGTGTGAAGACCGAGGCAGAGATGGGAGCCACGTATCTGCAAGCCAGGGATGGCCTGGGGCCGCCAGAAGCTGGAAGAGGCAAGGAAGGGGCCTCCCCCGGGGCCTTCAGAGGGAGCGCGGCCCCACTGACATCACAATATCAGACTTCTGGCCTCCAGCACTGTGAGAGGACACATTGGTGGTGTTTTAAGCCATCCGACTTGCAGTACTCTGTCCCAGCCGCCCTAGCAAATGAACACAGACGGCTACTTAAGAGTCCCTCTCCGGTTACCCAGCCCACCCTAGAGGCCACTTTTAGCCAGAGGGTTGGGGCCTTGACCCCACACTGCCTAGTCCCCTCTGTCCTCGCCCCGACCCTGACGCATCAGAGCCGGGAAACTGGTGACTTTCCTGGGGAAATCTCTAGACGTGACCTCTATGGCCGGGGACGGGGGACTGCGTTTGAGTCCTGCTCTGCCGCTTTCCAGCAAGCGCCTTCCCGCTTGGAGCCTTGTTTCCTTCCTGGATAAATGGGCGGGACAGCATCGCGGAGGTGTGCGGGTTTAATCCGCACATGCACTGCTGCCTGCAGGCCAAGCTCAGGATAAGCTCTTGCAGTAAATAGCAACGTTTATGTCCCTCGACTCCTGGCTCAGAGACGCGACCCAGGTGGGAACTTGATTCGTGAAACCCATCAGGGAGGGAGTCCCGACCTATGCATTGAAGGATGCGGTGGACAGAAAGAAGGAACAGCAGTTAGAAGAGCATTGGCGGGTCCTGTAGCATCTGAGTCCCTGCTTGGACGAGCTTTCTGGAAGTAGGTGTCTGTGGGCTGCAGCCCAGTTTTGAGCACCCGAGGATGTAACACCTCACCACTCTTAGGGTTGACAGATAAAATACAGGATGCTCAGAAACATCTGAATTTCAGATACACAGCAAATTATTTTTTATTAGAAGTATATTCCAAATATTACATGGGATAGACTTATTCTGTAAACTATTTGTTTATCCAAATTCAGATTTTTAAAAATCTTTTTGAAACTAGGTCTCACTCTGTTGCCCAGGCTGGAGTGCAGTGGCACGTTCACAGCTTACTGCCATCTGGAGCTCCTGGGCTCCTCCCGCCTCAGCCTTCCCAGTAGCTGGAACTACAGGTGGCACCACCACACCTGGCTAATTCTTTTTTTAAATGGAAATGGTGGTCTCACTATATTGGGCAAGCTGGTTTCGAACTCCTGGGCTCAAGCAATTCTCCAGCCGCAGCCTTCCAAAGTGCTGGGAATACAGGCGTGAGTCACTATGCCTGGCCCTGGATTCAGATTTAACTGGGTATCTTGTATTTTTATTTGCAGAATCTGGCAACCATACCCGCCCCTTAGCTGGCCCCCCTCCACTGATGACTAATGGCTAGGTGTAAGACAGTCTTCTGAAGGGGCCGTAAGACCACCATGGGCTCAAGATAAACATTGAGTCCTGCCCTTGCCCACCTCCTCCTCTCTCCACCTCCACATCTTGGTTTCTTGTCCTCCCTGTGCAAAATGTGCTTTCCTGCCCCACCTACGTCTCCACATATGAGGAATCAATAACAATTTTAGAGAGAAAATACAGTTGTCATGGAAAAAAAATGGAGTGAATTCAGAGTTCATTAGGCAAGTTAATCAAATTGTCCAGCCATGTCTTGCTGTTTCTGGGAACCATCTGGCCCACCTGATCGATATGATTCCAGGTAGGAAGTGTTTGGGAGTGGGGGTAACCGTGGCTTCTCTGAGGTCACAGCACGGAGATGCCAGGTAACCGGATGAGAGGGCTTGGCATGTCCCTGAGGGGCGCTGGGAATGCATTGTCCCGTGCCTGGGCAGGGGCAGCTTTGGCTGGGACCCTCCATTGGCACACACACACCCCTTTCTCTTAGAGCTGCACATACATAGAAAGAGGAACCAAGGCTGGGCACAGTGGCTCATGCCTGTAATCCCAGCATGTTGGGAGGTTGAGGCGGGCGGATCACCTGAGGCCAGGAGCTCGAGACCAGCCTGACCAATATGGAGAAACCCCGTCTCTAATAAAAATACGAAAAATTGGCCACGTGTGGTGGCGCATGCCTGTAATCCCAGCTATTCGAGAGGCTGAGGCAGGAGAATTGCTTGAACCTGGGAGGCGGAGGTTGCAGTGAGCCAAGATCGCACTATTGCACTCTAGCCTGGGCAACAAGATCAAAATTCCATCTCAAAAAAAAAAAAAAAAAAGAAGGAAAAAAGAAAAGAAAGAAAGAAGAGGAACCAAGAAGCCGCCATTGGCTGAGCAAGGCCTGCTCTTTCACCAGTATTTCTAGGGCTCAGTATTTCTGGGGCTTATGCTCTGCGCCTGCTGCCGTTCCAGGTGGCAGTTCATCCAGATGAGTCCCTCAGCCTCCCAGGGCTCATATTTCAGCCAGAGAGAGACAATCAGCAAAGAAACAAGGACTCGCAGGATGACCACCTTCTTCAGTTGCAGGTGGAGCCACGGGACATGCCCAAACTGGGCCTACTCTGTTGATAGCAAAATGTCAAGTTTTATCTTGTAGCTGTAACAGCTAAAAGCTGTAAGTCATGTAGCCGAGGCATGAATGGTAGAAAAAGCTTTGAGGCTGGGTATGGTGGCTCATGCCTGTAATCCCAACACTTTCAGAGGCAAGAGGATTTCAAGGCAAGAGGATTGCTTGAGTCTAGGAGTTTGAGACCAGCCTGGGCAACATAGTGAGATCCCATCTCCTCAAAAAGTTTTAAAATTAGCTGGGCATAGTGGCACATGCTTGTAGTCTCCGTTCCTCGGGAGGTTAAGGAAGGAGGATCACTGGAGCCTAGGAGGTTGAGGCTGCAGTGAGCTGTGATCATACCATTGCACTCCAGCCTGGGCAACAGAGTGAGACACTGTCTCAAAAAAAAAAAAAAAAAAAATGGTGGTGGGGGAAAGAAGGAACAAAAGAAAAAGCTTTTACCTCTAACAACACTGGGAATCAATAATTCCTCCCCTTGGAACCAAGAAGACTGGGACATGACGAAAAACCTAAATACTGAAATTTGTCCACAAGCGAGGGTCTGTTGGCCCAGAAGATCTGGGGCTAAAATCCAATTCAACGTACCTGACTATAAATTGTCCATTTTGAAGCCTTCCAACCAGACCCTGCCATGCCAACATTCCTAAATCCTTTCTCTTGCTCTCTGATCCCTTAGAATTTGCCCCAGACTCCAAATCAGAGAGACAGATCTGAGTCTGCCTCCTGTCTCCTGGCTTTTCTCTAAAGTTGTGGCCATGGTATTGGCTTTTGTGCACCTTGGAGAGCGAGCACATTTGCTCAATGACAGAGGGCTGCCAGCCCTTGGCCTCCACTGACCCCAGGCTTCTTGGAAGCCCAACCCCCTCATTTGTAGGGGTGAGTGATACGAGTCTCAGTCTCTGTGGATGCCAGTGCTAAGTAAATCCAGAACTTGCTCAACTGGCATAGCAGAGGCCCATGCTTTCTGGAGCACTTGACCCCAGAGTCAGAAAGCAGGCTCACTTTCAGAGTCAGAAAGCAGGAGACAGAGTGAGACTCCGTCTCAAAAAAAAAAAAAAAAAAAAAAAAGGTAATTTAATTTTAAAAAGAAAGTCTCCTAACAAATTTATAATATAGATTTCATGATTCTTTTGTTGGCACTTTCAACAATGTTGGCAACGGCATTCAAGTTGTCAGGGACTTTTGAGATTCCACAGTAGACATAGGGGTGCTACCCAGCCTGTGCGCCCAGCCACCCAACTGAAAATACCCAGATTTCTGGCCAGGCGCAGTGGCTCACGCCTGTAATCCCAAAACTTTGGGAGGCCGAGGCAGGTGGATCACCTGAGGTCAGGAGTTCGAGACCAGCCTGACCAATATGATGAAACTCTGTCTCTACCAAAAATACAAAAAATTAGCTGGGCATGGTGGTGGGCGCCTGTAATCCCAGCCACTTGGGAGGCTGAGACAGGAGAATCAGTTGAACCTGGGAGGCAGAGGTTGCAGTGAGCTGAGATTGCACCATTGCACTCCAGCCTGGGCAACAAGAGTGAAACTCCGTCTCAAAAACAAACAACAAACAAACAAACAACAACAAAAAAACCCAGATTTCTGCTCCAGGACTCCCTCTTCCCCTGTCTCTGAGGTGGACCCTGTTTGACTTTGACCTGACTCAATTCATTGAATTCTACTGGTCCAGCCATGGGGATGGTGACCTTCTCCAGCTGGGATGGCACAACAGGAGGTTCTACAAGGCCTTGGGAGAAGTGAAGCCCCAGTGCAATGGCAGCCCTTTTGTGACCATGAGGGAAACCAGCCTTCAGTGAAGCTGACTCTGGTGAGGTAGCGTGGAGGGACCAAAGAAACCAGGGCCTTGGTGTTGTCAAACAGTTGAATTGAACCCAACTTCGAAGCCCACCCATTCAGGAATTTTCAGTTTTGTGAGCTAATAAAGATCCTTTTTATTTAAGGATGTTATGCGTCAGGTTTCAGTTCCTTACAACTTAAGAGCACTGCCCGATACACTCCTTCACTTCAGCTTTTTCCACAGAGGAGGGATTTGAGACTCCCGGGGAGAGCAATGTGCCCGAGGTCTCCCAGCTGGTCTGTGGCCCCCAGGCCAGTGCTGCCCGTGAGTCCTGCAGCCTGTGAGGACAGCTCCAGGGACGAAAACACAAGTGTCCCCTAGGGCTCCCACCAGTGAAGCATCCCCTGAGCCTCTCACATGCACAGGACAACTTCATGCTTGTCCTTCTCACCCTCAAGATGGTGCGACTCTTGGTTTGACTCTTGGTTTGACTCTTGGGCTCCTTTGGGGGAGAGAAGGCTACCACTGGGTGACAACGTCACACACTGCTCCCCCAAGGCCCTGGCTACAGCCTGAGCTCTCTGGGTGGCCTGGGACACCATAGTCTGGGAGGACATCTGGCATGGCCCCTTTCTGCCCTGGCCGCTGTACCACTCCTCAGGTGGAGTGGCAGCTGGGGAGCAGAGATGAGGAGCAGCAGACCACATGGGTGACTCATGGTCTCCCAGGAAACAGGCACACCCTCACTTCAGAAGGGGAGAGAGAGGCAGGGGGACGAGGGTTGAAAAACTAACTATTGGGTACTATGTTCACAATTTGGGTGATGGTTTCACTAGAGGCTGGGATTTTTGCAGGGACTGTTTAAGGAGGGGCGGGGGTTATTTGCAGAGGTGAGGGACGGATGGAGAAACCAGCGAGTATGGGATAGTTCTCTGGGAGGGCTTGGATGGTCTCAGTTCTCCCCCCAACCTCTTTCCCACTCAGAATGCAGGAAAGACAGCTGAAACAAGGAGGAACCAGCTAGCACAGCCCAGCCTCTCTTCCAACCCCCAGCCCCTAGAAACAGGTTGTCCTTCAGTGCTTTTTTTTTTTTTAATTTTTTTTATTATACTTTAAGTTCTGGGATACATGTGCAGAACCTGCAGGTTTGTTACATAGGTATACACGTGCCATGGTGGTTTGCTGCAACCCATCATCTACATTAGGTATTTCTCCTAATGCTATCCCTCCCCTAGCCCCCCACCCTGCTACAGGCCCCTGTGTGTGATGTTCCCCTCCCTGTGTCCATGTGTTCTCATTGTTCAGCTCCTACTTATGAGTGAGAACATGCGGTGTTTGGTTTTCTGTTCCTGTGTCAGTTTCTTCAATGCTTTTGTCCAGTGAGTCATGTTTCTCCAGGGCATAAAACCCTAGATGGGCTGATTTTCAGTGTCCCTCAACCTCAGTGCAAGTGGAGCACATGCATTTGAGACTCCATCTGCCCCAGAGAACTTTCCTGAGCCCTGGAGTACAGGCTGTCAATGAATCCTAGGCTTCTGTCATCCCTTGCTGTCTATCTGCAAGGAATAAACCCACTTCATGTCACTTCTTGTACGTGGGTGGCCTATCTCACCGAACACAGACAAGTTGGTAAGCAGCGTGTGATGAACCTGCTTCCCACCCAGGGGTAGTGATCTATCCAGACATGAGCAGGATTGGGAAGCTCTAGGCCCGAACGGGGAAGGACAGGGAAGGTGGTTAGCAGAGCCCAGGGAGTGTTTGGGGCAGCCCAGCAGTAACTGTAGCTTCTAGAACCACAGCAAAACAGAGTGGTGATGGTGGTGGGTTGGGCATTGGCAATGGTGAAACTGTGCCTGTCGACTTTATGAAATTAATCAGGGAATATGAGAGGGGGCAAAGTAAAAATTTACCAAGTTCGCATCACATTCAGCATTCATCATGAGGTCAGCCTGCTCTCTGACCCACTTTGTTAGTTTCATGCCTATTGTTCTAGAATCATGTAGATCTTGTTAAAAGATTATAGTTCCCCTTAGCTACTCTGTGGATAACAACTTGAACCTTATGAAATGTTAAGTTTTGCCTTTGAGATATTCCTTCAGGTCCTGCATACTGTTGAAACTACTGACTTCAGTGGTCTCAGGGACCCTGCCAACACAAGCTGGTCTGAAAGATCCCACTGACATCAGTTGGTCCAAAGGATCCTACAAGAAGCTGATCCACCAAGGAATGCAGTTTCCACATCCTGATGCCTTCATCTCCCTCACCCCAATCAATCTACAACCCCAGTTCTCCAGCCTCTTGCCCTTTATGATCCCCTTAAAAACCCCAGCCCAGAACTTCTCAGGGAGACGGATTGGAGGGTCTCCTCCCATCTCCTTGCTTGGCGCCCTGCAATCATTAGACTCTTTCTCTGTTGCAAACCCTGTTGTCTCAGCATAATGAGCCTGTTACTGCATGGCGGGCATACAAACCTGGTGGTCCTATAACAATGGGGCAGGAATATTCTGACCTCTCTCCTCCAGCCCTCGGATCTGCCAGTGCCTTCCAATGGAGCCCGGGTCTACTGGTTAGCTATTGCCATGATGGTGCTGCTCACAAACAACCCTGATATTTAGTGGCTTAAAACAACAACCATTTATTCTCACACTCAGGGGTACACGGGTCATGGGGGCAGCTTGGCTTCACATAGCTCATATCTGATTCTCTGGCCAGGCTGGGTGCATCCTCCTCACACCAATGGCAGACCCAGCTGCACAAGCACATTTCAAGGCCTCTGATGCCTCATGTCCATTCATACCCTATGGGTCATAGCAAGCCTCATGGCCAAGCCCCAAAGTCATCGGGTGGTGACGTCCTCTCCACCTGCTACCAGGCTGTAGCAAGAATGTGAATGTGTATCTACCACAGAGGTGTACAGAACTGTGACCAATAAGTCAGTCGCTTATGGGGTGGGGTGAAGCAGCCCACAGATCCAGGCTCCAGAAGCTCAGGGAAGGTAGAGACTGGTGGGGCAAGTAGGCAGGAAGTAGGGCAGATCCCGTGTCTGCCTCTTCCTCGTCTCACCTCCTGCCCAGGTGAGTCTGCACCATCTCCTTCTCCCTGCCCCCAGCACATGCTGTCTACATTAGGACTTGGCATTGGATCCTCCAAGACCCTTGGTCAAATGCAGGGAAGGGTTAACTGGAGCAGTATGCTGAATCACAGTCAGAGAGAGACTTTTTCAAAGACTTGATAAATAAATTACTGCTCATGTTTAATTCAAGGCCCCTGCTGCCTGCAGAGAACACAGAGAAGAGGCGATCTTTCAATTAAAACAGTTCTGAGGGGCTTCTCCCCACTCTCCCAGGACCTTCCAGCCTCCCTGCTCTGGCCTGCGTGGTCCTGCAGTGCTCCTATGACAAGCTTAGAATAAAATGCAGACTCCTGATCCTAGCTGACGTCCCAGCCTCAGCCCCCGGCCATCCTCTTTTCTTATCTCACCATCCAAAAGTCCCTCAACTGGGCCACGTTTCTACGTTTCTATCAGAATCCGGTTTTCTTTTCTCCATAGCTCATAATCATTATGATACTTTCGTCTGTTTTCTCTTTCTTTCTTTCTTTCTTTCTTTCTTTCTTTCTTTCTTTCTTTCTTTCTTTCTTTCTTTCTTTCTTTCCTTCCTTCCTTCACAGGGTCTTATAGTGCAGTGCACAGGCTGTAGCGCAGTGGTGCAATCTTGACTCACTGCAGCCTCCAACTCCTGGGCTCCAATGACCCTCCCATCTCAGCCTCTTAAGTAGCTGGGACTACAGGCACCTGCCACCAAACTCAGCTAATTTATTTATTTATTTTTATTTTTTTGGTAGAGACAGGGTCTTACTCTATTGCTCAGGCTGGTCTCAAACTCCTGGCCTCAAGCAGTCCTCCTGTCTTGGCCTCCCAGAGTGCTGGGATTACAGGCATGAACCACTGCACCTGGCCTTCACTTGTTTCTTTATTGTGTGTCTTCCCCCACTAGAAAATTTCCTCCCTGTGGGCAGAAACTGAGCTCATCCTATTCCCTGCTGCATCTGCGGCACCCAGAACAGTGCTCAGTGCATAGTAGGTGCTCAACAAATATTTGTGGGTTGGGGTGAGAGGGCGAGAACATCTCCCCTAGAAGCCTTTTTTTTTTTTTTTTTTTTTCTGTCCAGGCTAAATACCCGCCAGTTCCTTCATTTTCCCTCTTAAGTCAGGAGGCTGAGCTCCAGGTTGGCCCCGTGCAGCTCTCTGAGCTTAGAGTTTCTGCAGAACAGCAAGAAAGCCAGAGAAATATGATGACATGTGTTTGCAAGGGACTGTAACAGACCAGTCCTGCACTGAGGCCTTTATAACGATGGATGGACCGTCTTGTATGATCCTCACCAGAGCCCATTTTATTTTATTTTATTTTATTTTATTGTTTATTGAGACAGAGTCTCACTCTGTCGCCCAGGCTGGAGTGCAGTGGCATGATCTTAGCTCACTGCAACCTCCGCCTCCCAGGTTCAAGTAATTCTCCTGCCTCAGCCTCCGAAGTAGCTGGGATTACAGGCAGCCACCACCACACTCAGCTAATTTTTGTATTTTTAGTAGAGATGGGGTTTTGCCTTGTTGGCCAGGCTGGTCTTGAACTCCTGATCTCAGGTGATCCGCTCGCCTTGGCCTCCCAAAGTGCTGGGATTACAGGCATGAGCCACCATGCCCGGCCAAGAGCCCATTTTATAGATGAACAAACAGAGGCATGGTGAGATAAAGTCATTTTCTCCAGGGCAGCACCCTCTGAAGAGTGATGGAGGTAGCATTTGAACCCAGGCCCCAGTGCTTTTGAAGCAAGCAGGCCAAGTCACTCTTCCAGAAGATGAGAGCTTTTTATAACCACAGAGGGTTGTGAAGTGAGAATGATCACATACCTTAGCCATCTGGCTTCAAAAATCTCAAGTGGCAAAAATCAGGCCCAGTGATAAAAGAAAGATCAACTCTTCTCCTTATGAGCTGATATCCAAATAATTTCTCAATCAATATTTTGGACTTGAAACTTCTTCTTCAGTTTTTGCCAAAAAAGAGACCCTGTTCCCAGTGCCTCATTCACTCTAAGAACAAGTCTCAGTGCTAGCATTCAGCATCCTTTACATGACTTAGTCCTCTAAGCAATATCACGTAGTGGATATTTTTAATCTCCATTTTCCCTATAAGAATTGAGGCTCCAAAAGATTCAGCAACCCGTGGCTGGGCGCAGTGGCTCACACCTGTAATCCCAGCACTTTGGGAGGCCAAGGCAGGCAGATCACCTTAGGTCAGTAGTTCGAGACCAGCCTGGCTAACATGGCGAAACCCCGTCTCTACTAAAAATACAAAAATTAGCCGGGTGTGGTGGCGGGCACCTGTAACCCCAGCTACTTGGGAGGCTGAGGCAGGAGAATCATTTGAACCCGGGAGGCGGAGGTTCTAGTGAGCTGAGATGGTGCCGCTGCACTCCAGCCTGGGTGACAGTGAGACTTTGTCTCAATTAAAATTTTTTTAAAAAGTTCAATAACCCAGTCACCCTGCTAGGGAGTGTTGGAGTCAGGAACTGAACCTCTGACCTTAGACTCCTGCCCTTTCTATTGTAATTCCACAGTGCCTGTATCAGTTGTAATTAACATCACTAACATTTAATAAGCACTTACTATGTGCGGGGCAGTGTGCTTAGCACTTATAGGTATTAACTCATTTGATCCCAGTTACAATCCTAGGAGGCAAATACTCTTTTTATTACCATTGTAAAGATGAGGAAATTAAGGTCCAGATGGATAAGGAACTGTTTAAAAATATAGGTTTTATTATTATTCAAGTATGATGAGGCCAACCAATCAGGAGAAGATTGCCATTGTATAAATAGTTTGTTACTCAC
Organism: Pongo abelii; assembly: GCF_028885655.2. Classification (NCBI taxonomy): domain Eukaryota; kingdom Metazoa; phylum Chordata; class Mammalia; order Primates; family Hominidae; genus Pongo; species Pongo abelii. The sequence continues at coordinate 8,358,592 of NC_071991.2, forward strand.
AGATCCCAAGAGGAAAGGGGCCTGCCTCGCCACACAGGGCCATGTAGTGAAGCACTGGGGTTGGGCAGGAGGCAGAAGGACGGGGAAAAGCATGAACAAGAGCCTTTATTTTGTTTTATTTTATTTTGAGATAGGATCTTGCTCTGTTGCCCAGGCTGGACTGCAGTGGTGTGATCACAGCTCACTGCAGCTTGAACTCCTGGGTTCAAGTGTTCCTCCTGTCTCAGCCTCCCAAGTAGCTGGGACTACAGGCACGTACCACCCTGCCCAGCTAATTTTTTCACATTGTTTGTAGAGATGGGGTCTCACTGTGTTGCCCAGGCTGGTCTTGGACTCCTGGGCTCAAGTGATCCTCCTGCCTCAGCCTCCCAAAGTTCTGGGATTATAGGCGTGAGCCATCGCACCCAGCCTGTTGAGCAAGAGTCTTTAATGTGACCTCCTCTGGAGGGAACAGGCAAGGCAGAGTAAGAAGGCTTAGGACTGGTTATTCTGAAAATTTCAGAACCTAGGGCTCCGGAGTCTAGGGGCTGCCCATCATTGTCTGGTGCCTGGGCTTGGAATGATTAGGGCAGGGGAATAGTGGCCCAGAGTGTGAGAGTCCCACAGCGGAGGGGTGGGGCGGGTGCTCTGGAGTGGTTGGTTTGCATGTGAAAGGCAAGCTCAGAGGCCAGTACTTTACTATCCCTAGGAATTGAGGAGCCCTGGGAGGGGCGGTCTCTCCAAGGTCAGCAAGGCCTCCAGATGTCAAAGCATCTGAAACACATGATTGATACGGGAATTCATGCAACGTCACTGGGAACTTGAAACCTGGGTGAGCTCATCTCGGAGCCCTCACCCTGAGCTGCTATAGGATAAGATTTCCTCTCTGCAGCAAAATACTTGCTAATGCAACATGAGAAGAACTTAGGGGAAGTCACTGAGAATATCAACATACAAACAGGGGGCCAGCTGCAGCGGCTCAAGCCTGTAATCCCAGTGCTTTGGGAGGCAGAGGTGGGAGGATCACTTCAGGCCAGGAGTTCAAGACCCAGCCAGGGCAACATAGCAAGATGTCATCCACCTCATCTCTACAAAAAAATTAAAAATTAGCCATGCATGGTGCTGTGCCTCTGTGGTCCCAGCTACTTGGGAAGCCGAGGCGGGAGGATTGCTTGAGCCCAGAAGTTGGAAGCTGCAGTGAGCTCTGATTGTGCCACTGCACTCCAGCCTCAGCAACAGAGCAAGACCTTGTCTCTTAAAAAAAATATGAGGCCAGGCACGGTGGCTCATGCCTGTAATCCCAGCACTTTGGGAGGCAAGATTGGGTGGATCACCTGAGGTCAAGAGTTCAACACCAGCCTGGCCAACATAGCAAAACCTCGTCTCTACTAAAAAAAATACAAAAAGTAGCCGGGCGTGGTGGCGGGCACCTGTAATACCAGCTACTCCAGAAGCTGAGGCGAAAGAATCAGCATGAACCCAGGAGATGGAGGTTGCAGTTGGCCGAGATTGTGCCACTGCACTCTAGCCTGGGTGGCAGAGCAAGTCTCCATCTGAAAAAAAAAAAAAAAAAAAAAATATATATATATATATATATATATATATATACATACATGAACAGAGATGAGGCTGGGATACAGGCTGCAGGTGGGACCAGGGTGGAAGCCAGAAGGGCTGTTTCAGCTTTCTCCAGCCAGATGAAGTGTCCCTGAGAGGGCTGTCATGAGCTGGCACCCGTGTTAATTACACTGTTATTTCAATCTGGGAGAAAATCAGCAATACTTAATGGAAACTTGAACTCCCCCATCCAAAAGAGCCCAGATTGGATCAAATGGTCCCTGTCGCATGGCTGGGCCACATCTCAATTGTGTTCTGATGTGGAGCATCCCATTCGAACATCCGCATGATTTGGGATGCGCAGCTGGACGGGGAAGCACAGCCAGGATAAACAGCAACATCTGCTGGAAACTCCCAGGAGAAAAGCTCTCCTTTTGTTGCATATTAAGTCATTAAAACAACAAGAAAAGGAAAGAGGACTTTAATTTCCCACCATATGTGGACAATATTTTAATGCCAAGGTACCCGGCGAGATGGGTCCTGCCTTCGGCTGGCAGGCCTGGGAGGAGGGCCAGGCAGGGAGGGTTTGCCATGCACCTGAGCCAAGGATTTCCCTGCAGGGAGGATTTCAGGAGCCTGGGCTGGGTCTGCTCAACTCTGTCTTCCCGGTTTTCCTTTGCCTCCCCAGGACTAAGTCTCACTTAGAGCCCTGGGGATGCTACTGGGGTTTCGGACTCACACCTGCACTATTGTCTGAGACCCCCTTTGAGGCCGCGGTCATTTCTCTGAACCTGCCGCCAAGCCCCTGGGCCACTGAGATAGGAAGTCCCCAGCAGTCCAGCCTGGTGTCAGGCTGACTGGACGCTGCCCTGTATCTGCCTGGACCCCCACGAGCTGTTGGCTAGAAGGAGAGTAGGCTGGATCTGGAAGCCCCCACTCCAGTCTCCAAAATGGCCCATGTGACTTTGGTTGAGAGACTTGGCATCTCTGGGTCTTGGCGTCCTCATCTGTAGAATGGAGAAGGTGGAGTGTGCTACCGGGTGTCATGAGATCGAAAGAAATACTGACACCTGCATGTGCTGGGCCCTTCCACTGCTGGGTGGCATACATGGCGCCATGCCTCGGTGGGTCCCAGCTACTCGGGAAGCTGAGGCCAGAGGATTGCTTGAGCCCAGGAGTTGGAAGCTGCAGTGAGCTATGATTGCGCCACTGCACTCCAGCCTGAGCAACAGAGCAAGACCCTATCTCTTAAAAAAATTATATGGGCTGGGTGAGGTGCCTCACACCTGTAATTCCAGCACCTTGGGAGACCAAGGCAGGCAGATCACCTGAGGCTGGGAGTTCAAGACTAGCCTGACCAACATGGAGAAACCCCGTCTCTACTAAAAATATAAAATTAGCCGGGCGTGGTGGCACATGCCTGTAATCCCAGCTACTCGGGAGGCTGAGGCAGGAGAATCGCTTGAACCCAGGAGGTGGAGGTTGCGGTGAGCCAAGATGGCGCCAATGCACTCTAGCCTAGGCAACAAGAGTGAAACTCCGTTTCAAAAAAAAACAACAACTAAAAAAAGAACAGAGATGAGGCCAGGATACATGCTGGTATAGTCTCTCATCTTCTTATTAGTAATCAATGATGTCCTTTCTTCCCTTCAGTGCTCATCTGGAGATCATGGTTGGGAAGAGGAGGCAGGAGCGTCATCTGAGCTGCCTCATGAGGGGAGTTTCACCCTTTCGTGTGGCCCCTTGTTACAGGGCCTTTTGCCAAGGCTGCTCCTGGAGCCTGCCAATAGCATCACGAAGCCTCTGCACTCCTCGCAGTGACGATGCTACAAACCCAGAAGGAGCAACTGCCTCGTCTCTGTTTCTCAGTGTAGAGAGTAAATTGCACAATGAGCCCTTGCCTCTGTCATCTGCCTTCCCCTAGCTCCTTGGCCCAGACAACACAGCCCTGTTCCTCCATCTCCCAGGAATAGGAATTCCATCTCTGCCCTGAGCTGGACACCAGAATCTGCCTACTGGGTTTGGATACCCACAAGAGCCTCCCTGGGCAATGCTCTTCACTGGCCGGGTTGGCTGTTGGCAGTGGCTGTTTGTGTCTTGGGCATCAGCCCCTATTGTAGCTGCCATCTTTTCTGTGCCTTGGAGGGCCCTATTGAGAGGCTTATTATTATTATTATTATTCTTTAGAGACAGTGCCTCACTCTGTCACCCAGGCTGGAGTGCAGTGGCACATTCCTGGCTCACTGCAGCCTTGAATTCCTGGGCTTAAGCAGTCCTCCTGCCTTAGCCTCCCCAGTAGCTAGGACTACAGGTGCATGCCACCATGCCTGGCTAATTTTTGAATTATTTTTTGTAGAGACAGGGGCTCACTGTGTTACCCAGGCTGGTCTCAAACCCCCGGCCTCAAGAAATTCTCCCAAGTCAGCCTTTCAAAGTGCTGGGATTACAGACGTGAATCTTGGGAGGCTTAGAACCAACATTTCTCTTTCAACATGTCCTCAACCCTCCCTCTTGGGAAAAGAAGGTCATCTTGTCCCACCTTTACTCTAAGCAAAAGGCTTAGAGCAAAGTTTCATTCTCAATTGTAGCAGCTACTCAGTCCTGATTGTGGATCTTGATTATGAGTTTATTGAGTAGTTGACCTGAAAGAGCATATTAGTCAGGTTAAGCTATGCTCTGCTGCAGTAACAAACAATGCCCAAGTCTCATGACTTTCACTCAGTTGATGTCTATTTCTTGTTCATGTAAATTCTGTTGCTGGTCTGGGTGACTATTCAGGACAATCTTCTAGGTGTTTTTCCAACAATCCACCCATCTGTGCCCGATTCAAGGGAAGAAGGAGGTGCCATGATCCCTGGATCCAGACAGAGAAGATGGTGGGGATGGTGGGGAGTAGTCCTGATGCTTCCCACAGCTGGTAATCACAATAATAGTCACAGCACACTCTTGGTGGCTGCTGACATCCTGGTGCTGTACTGAGCATGGCACACGTTAAATCATTCAACTCTCACAGCAATCTTATAAGGCAGGCATTCTTTTCATACCCATTTTATAGAAGAGGAAACTGAGACTCAGAGAAATGAAGTGATTTGCCTGAGGTCTGCACAACCATCCCTCCAGTGCTACCTCCAGGAGAACCTCATTGATGGGGATACAGGGAACAGCCCCCAAGCCTCTTGGCGTCTCCCAGAGCTTGCTGGGACTGCACCGTGGCATTCTCTTTGCTGAGTAATGTGCCTGATTTTCCTGTAGTCTGTTGGGACCAGATAGGCCAGAGAGTATGGTACTGCCTCAGTTTCCCCAAAGTGGCAGAGGGACAGGGATGAAGCCAGTCGACCAGCACACAGACTAAAATCAGGACAAGATTTGTGGGTTGACTGTGCTCCAAGCAGGAGCCCCCAGTTCTGTGGGAAGTAGCTACTCATGGGGGATCTCAAAGTCTTTGAAACAAAAGTGACGATTTTGGCCCACTGAGGAAATGTTCGCTGCCACTCTTGAAACTCTCTGGACACCCCAGTGGTGTTTGTGGGTACGAATCCTTGGCTTTTGACAAATCAAGGTTCATTCTAATGCTGTTTCCCAAGGCCCGGCCCAAAGCCCCCTGATCAATGGGCAGCCCCCAAATTGGGCCAACACCATGGATTTTGGAGGTCAGGTCTCACTTACGATGGCTGCGTTAGTCCATCTGCCTTGCTATAAAGAGATACCCGAGGCTGGGTAATTTATAAAGAAAAGAGGTTTGTTTTGGCTCATGGTTCTGCAAGCTGCACAGGAAGCATGGTGCCAGCATGTGTTTCTTATAAGGATACTCAGGAAGCTTCCAATCGTGGCGGAAGGCAAAGGGAGTGCAGGCATGTCACATGGCAAGACAGGGAGCAAGAGAGAGACAAAAGGAGATGCCTAGCTCCTTTTTTTTTTTTTTTTTTTTGAGACAGAATCTCACTCTGTCACCTAGGCTGGAGTGCAATGGCACGATCTCAGCTCACTGCAACCTCCGCCTCTTGGGTTCAAGAGATTCTCCTGCCTCAGCCTCCCGAGTAGCTTGAATTACAGGAGCTTGCCACCACACCTGGCTAATTTTTGTATTTTTAGTAGAGATGGGGTTTTGCCATGTTGGCCAGACTGGTCATGAATTCCTGACCTCAAGAGACCCGCCTGCCTCGGCCTCCCAAAGTCCTGGGATTACAGGTGTGAAACACTGTTCCTGGCCCCAGGCTCCTTTTAACAATCAGATCTCGTGGTAAGAAACACAGCAATAACTCACTCATTACAGCAAGGACAGCATCAAGCCGTTCATGAGGGATTGACCCTAAGGACCCAGACACCTCCCACAAGACTCCATCTCCAACATTAGGAATCACATTTTGATATGAGATTTGGAAGGGACACATATCCAAACTATATCAATGGTGTTTGCCTGTGAGAAACCAAAAACCCAATGAATGGTATATTAAATAAGTTTATTTGCCTCATGCAATAATGACCTGGGGGAAGACAATCCATTGATGTCATCAAAACCCAGATTACTTCTAACTCCTTGCTCTGCCATCCTCAGCATGTGGAACTGACTGCCTCATGGCCGCAGAATGGTTGCTGTGCCTCCAGACATCATCATATCTGTATTCCAGGCAGAATAATGGGAGAAATCTGATTGGCTGAATCTGTTCCAAAGCCTCTGCCTTTTTGGCTTACATCTTCATGGCCCAGACTGGTCAGTTGGCCACATCTACCTGCAAGGAAGTCTGGCAAGATAAGGTTTCTATCATGTCTAGAAGAGGAAGGTAAGGAAAAGGGAGTTGGAAATGGCACTGGGCATCCAATCCTTGCCATCTGCCAGAGACAGGCAGATTTGGCAATACCACTTAGAATGTGACTTTGCACACATTATTTATTAGAACTTCAGTTTATTCAGTTGGAAAATGAGGGCAATAAGAGTATCTCCCTCCCAGGCTTGCAGTGCCTAGAATACAGTAAGTGTTTAATAAATGGTAAATCTCATTGTAATTATTATAATAGGGAAACAATATTTACATAAAAAGGCTAGCACAGCCCCAGTTAATGTCGTTCTGGAAAATTACTGAACTATCCCAAATTATACAGTAATATATCCCAAAATATATTCTACTGTCCCTGCGGAGGTAGCTTGAAGTTTTACTTGAAGAGTCCTGAGGCTGAAGAAGGTGGAAATCGCTAATCTGTTTTCTTTGGAGCCAGTCAGAAGAGCCCATCAGGGGGAATAAACCAAGAAGGATGGAGGTCAACCACAGTCAGGACCCTGCTCTGCCCATGTGAGATGGTGATTCTGCAGGGACAAGCGAGGATGGGGACTCCCCAGAACTGGAATGACTCAGATTTTCACCTGCTGCCCTCTCCCCGGTGGAGCTGGGACCCTCTCCCCACCCCACCCACTTCTCTGATGCATTGTTTTGGTTGTTAAGCATACAGAAAGCGGTTGGAAGCTGGAGGCTGGGTGCCGGGGCTCCGAGGTGAATATGCAGATGTTGAGAGCTGGGACCAGCACTTGAGCTGGCTTCACCTTGGAGCTGGGGGCTGCAGCAGGGGATGCCCCAGTTCCTGGTGTCCCACGGGGATGAAAACTGGAAAGGTCAAGCAGACAGATTTCTGCAGAAAGGAGGTTCCAGCCCTTGTTTAACCAGCCCAGGTGCCTCTGAGAGCCTCTGAGGGTTGTGGTCCACAAGCAGGAGAGTGGACAAGACCCCCATGGGGACCCCCCATGACTGTTCTGCTTGGGGCTGATCTCCAAGGAGCCCTATCAGTCCTGGGCTTTGGGGAAGTCACGTGGGCATGACCCAGGGCCCTGTGCAGGGGCAGCTTAGCCCTTGGGTCCCGAGTGGGTCATTTGAGCTGGTACAATGTCTGAGGAAGCACAGGTGTCCCAGAAATGGGTGGGAGATGCCGGATGCCACTCCACACACTACACACGGATGGTATGGAGCTGGCGTGACCGGGCTTGGCTGGTGTCACTCTGCTTAGTGTCATGAGTGTCCATCTGTCCTGTGACCTCCTGGGGCTGCCTGTCTCCTTCCCAGTACTCTGGCAGCAGGGAAGCCTAGGAGAGACTCAACAGGATATCCTGTCTGCTGAAGCCATTCATGCATATTGAGCATACATAATGCGCCGACTGCATGCGCTGCCCTGGGCCAGACCAGTGTTAGAGACAGCCCTAGTCAAGTGCTGAATGCAGCTCTTGATTTTGCTTTGAAGTCTGCTGATTTCTCCCCTCTAGGATGATTTTTTTTTTTTAAGAGATAACTCAGAGTTCGTCAATCGGAAAGAGACACGAGGGAAAAATTAAATTTGGAGTATCGGTGTCCTAAATGGTCAATCCAATTAGACACCAAGCAGCTGGCCCTCTTGGGAAATCAGCCTCCCCTAAGGGGGTTGGATTTGGGGAGGAAATTGGAGGACTACTGCCTGGCACACAGGTGTCCTCTTCTGAGGCCTCTGGGCTAAGCTGGGCCTGGGAATAACTGTCCATCAGCCCACCCCTCCTCCTAGCAGGTCCCTGACTTGACCCATTGGTTTGAGCTTCTCATTAACCTCCAAGATCGTTCCCGCCTTGGGGCCTTTGCACCTGCTGTCTCATCTCCTTGGGCAGAAACACTCTTTTCCCAATTCTGCGGCCAGATCCCCTCCTTTCTCACTCTGCAGGGGTCACCTCTTAAGGCTGAGTAGCCACCCAGCCACTCTTCACGCTCTGTGCCTTTCTCACAGTTTTATTCTTTTTTAAAATTTTATTTTAGAGACAAGGTCTCACTCTGTAGCCCAGACTGCAGCACCGTGGTGCCATCATAGCTCACTGCAGCCTCGAACTACAAATTTCTGGGCTCAAGCAATCCTCCTGCCTCAGCCTCTCGAGTAGCCGGGACTACAGGCGCAGCCCCCACACCTGGCTAATTTATTTAATTTTTGTACAGAGGAGGGTCTTGCTATGTTGCCCAGGATGGACTCGAACCCCTAGCCTCATGTGATCCTCCCGTCTCAGTCTCTCAAATTGCTAGGATTATAGGCGTGAGCCACTGTGCCTGGCCTCATGGTTTTATTCCTTTTTTTTTTTTTTAATTCATTTTACTTTCAGTTCTGGGATACATGTGCAGAATGTGCAGGTTTGTTACATAGGTATACATGTGCCATGGTGGTTTGCTGCACCCATCAACCCGTCATCTAGGTTTTAAGCCCGGCATGCATGAGACATTTGTCCCAGTGCTATCCCTCCCCTTGTCCCCCATCCTCCAACAGGCTGCGGTGTGTGATGTTCCCCTCCCTGTGTCTGTGTGTTCTCATTGTTCAACTCCCACCTATGAGTGAGAACATGCGGTGTTTGGTTTTCTGTTCCTGTGTTAGTTTGCTGAGAATGATGGCTTCCAGCTTCATCCATGTCCCTGCAAACGACATGAACTCATTCTTTTTTATGGCTGCAGGCTTTATTCTTTAGCAGCACTTATCTTGACATGATCTCATAACATCCTTCTCCTCCCACTAGGGGATAAGCCCTGTAGCCCCAGTACCTAGAAAAGATCATAGTGCATAGTAGGTCCTCAGTAAATATTATTAGGATGGATGAAAGGGTCCCATTTTACAGATGAGACAACTGACACCCAGAAGCCAATAGACTTGCCAAAGCCCACATCATGGGTCAGTGCCAGGATTTAAACCCAGTCTTCTGTGCTCTTTCTTCCTAGCACTGCCCTCCCTCTCAAATGCTTCAGGTCTCTTCTCATCTCAGCCTGGTGATTCCAGCTCTATACTTACAGCCGCTTGACCTTATCCATAAGCCACTTACCTTCCTGTGCCTCAGTTTCCCCTTCTGTAAACTGGGAGTGATAGTGATATTGTCTGTCTTAGAGTATATGTAAATGGTAAATGAGATCATATACATGGGGCCTTGGAGCCAAGTCTTAAAAATGAGAGTGGGCTGGGTGCTGTGGCTCATACCTGTAATCCCAGCACTTTGGGAGGCCAAATTGGGAGGATCACTAGAGCCTAGGAGTTCGAGACCAGCCTGGGCAATGCAGCGAGATCCTACCTCTACAAAAAATAAAAGGAAAGAAAAATTAGCCAGGTGTGGTGCCATGCACCTGTGGTCCCAGCTACTTGGGAGGCTGAGGTGGGAGGATTGCTTGAGCCTGGGAAATGGAGGCTGCAGTGAGCTATGATCACACCACTGCACTCCAGCCTGGGTGACAGAGCAAGACCCTGTCTCAAAAAACTGCCTGAGTTCATTCATAGCTGCTCTCTGCCCTCCACTGGTATCTCAAAGCATCCTCGCCATCCTTGCTACGTGGACGTTTCTTTGTTGTTGTTGTTTTTAGACAGAGTCTCACTCTGTCACCCAGGCTGGAGTGCAGCGGCACAATCTCGGCTCAACTGCAACCTCCACATCCCGGGTTCGAGTGATTCTCCTGCCCCAGCCTCCTAAGTAGCTGGGACTACAAGTGCCCAACACCATGCCTAGTTAATTTTTGTATTTTTAGTAGAGACGGGGCTTCACCACATTGGCCAGGCTGGTCTTGAACTCCTGACCTTAGGTGATCCACCCACCTTGGCCTCCCAAAATGCTGGGATTACAGGTGTGAGCCACTGTGCCCGGCCAGACATTTCTGATATTACAAACTGGCCCTTGTACTGAATAAGACTGGGACCTCCACATTGAATCACACCGGGACCCTTGGGCCAACACAGGCTATTGGCCCAGGATGACGGTGATGTGTGCAGTGATGATAGTGGGCACTGCCAGGTCAGGAAGACTACTGGGGGGTGGGAGTGGGTATTCTAGTGCCAGACCCTCTTACATGCAATATCCGTGCCTTCCAGAAGAGCTGAGACTATAACTGTAGATTTTGGTATCTGATCTGGCGACTGATGTTCGTTCTGAAAATGATGTCACCGTGACCTTGCTGATGTCTGCATCAGCTAGCTGTCCCTGGTGTCAAGGTTTCTCCCTGGGCCTGGGCTGTTGAGCTCCCTGCCTGTGATTTATGGAACTGCTGGCATTGCAGAGGGAAGAGGGGGAGCAAGGCAGCAGGTCTGCCATGTATAGTTGTGCAGGTTGCAGACTTGAGGTCCTAGGGAGGCTCTGTGCACATGGCGGGTTTCTTCAGACCATCCTTGCATTCCTGCTATTTTCATGCTTGTATTCTTGCTTGCTGTCTCTGAGACAAAGTAGCAAACATAAGACACCAGGTTGGCCAGGCGCGGTGGCTCACGCCTGTAATCCCAGCACTTTGGGAGTCCGAGGCAGGTGGATCACCTGAGATCAGGCGTTCGAGACCAGCCTGGCCAACATGGTGAAATCTGGTCTCCACTAAAAAATACAAAAATTAGCTGGGCATGGTGGCAGCTACTCGGTAGGCTGAGGTGGGAGAATCGCTTGAACCTAGGAGGTGGAGGTTGCAGTGAGCTGAGATAGCGCCATTGCACTATAGCCAGGGTGGCAAGAGCAAAACTCTGTCTCAAACAAAACAAAACGAAACAAAACAAAAAACACCAGGTTTGCTCATTTCTTGTAGCATCAGAATTTCATAAAGTCCCTGACTCTGTGAAGGTGGGCAGCTCTCCCGAAAGATGCTTTAAAGACAAAACAAGACAGAGCACACAGCCTACCACGTCTCTTGCCTGAGTCACTGTATTCCTCAAAACGTAGACTGGGAACAGTGGTTCATGCCTGTAATCCCAGGATTTGGGGAGGCCAAAGCACACCTGTACTCCCAGCTACTCAGGAGGCTCAGGCAGGAGAATCACTTGAGCCCAGGAGGTGGAGGCTGAAGTGAGCCCAATCGCACAACTGCACTCCAGCCTGGGTGACAGAGCAAGACCCTGTCTCTTAAAAATAATAAGAATAAAATTAAATGACCCTAGTCCTTGCCTTTTTCTGCACACAAAATGACATCTAACAAGGTTGTGATTACACTTCTGTAAGCTATAACCAGTTGTTCTTTTGCACTCAAACTTTGATGTGATTTTACACGTACTGAACCTCCACTACCTATATGTAAGCAGTGAATTAAAACAGTAATTGGTCCCTAGCAAGCAGACTACAAAAAACAAACACAAAAGCAAAAAATTAAGAAACATTGATTGCTTCAGAGAAGTCTGATTGAACCTCTCTAAAGGGCTGCCCCTGGGCTATGGGCCTCAGTCTATAGTCCTCAGTAAGACTTCTGAGGACTTTAAACGAACTTTAATTCTTTAAAAGCTTGATTTTTCAGCCAGGCAGGGTGGCTTACGCCTGTAATCCCAGCACTTTGGGAGGCCAAGGCAGGTGGATCATTTGAGGTCAGGAGTTCGAGACCAGCCTGGCCAACGTGATGAAACCCCACCTCTACTAAAAATACAAAAATTAGCTGGGAGTGGTGGCAGGCACCTGTAATCCCCGCTACTCAGGAGGCTGAGGCAGGAGAATTGATTGAACCCAGGAGGCAGAGGTTTCAGTGAGCCGAGATTACACCATTGCACTCCAGCCTGGGCAACAAAAGTGAAACTCCGCCTCAAAAAAAAAAAAAACAAAAAAAAAAGAAAAGAAAGAAAAGCTTGTTCTTTGTTTTTTTCTTTAGTTGACATGTCTATTTCCCCTACAGGTCTGAGCCCTCAAACACTGAGATGTCATTGCCCCTGCATCCAGTGCCTAGCTGAGGCCAGGCCATCAACATGATTGCTAGTACCATTGCATAAAACACACATGTGGTCTAAATTCTCCAGCAACCACATTAAGCCCACGTATGCCTAGTGTTCCATTATTGGAACGTTAAGAATGCAGGGGTTGTTTATATCCTACCGCTCAGTGTCATCACCAAGGTCTGATTGCAAAAATTCAAAACATTGCAACCTCAGACATAAATGGGTTAAAACAGGAAAATGAAACAGATGGAATACATTTTAAGAATATATTCCATTTTAACCCAACGTACCTAAAATGTTTATCATCCCGACATATAATCAATATAAGAATTACGAATGAAATATTTTACATTTTTGGTACTCAGTCTTAGAAATCTGGTGTGTATTTTACACTCACTGCGTATCTCCATTCACACCCTAAATTTTCCTCAGAAATACTTGATCCGTATTTAGACTTCTTTAAAAATTTGCAGTTGAAAAAAAGCAGATTCAAACGTCTAAGTGGTTCCAAACATCTTGACGCATTTTCTGATAACTCCCTCTGGCATCCATTCTTAAAATTCAAATGAATTGATAACAAACACAATTTATAAAAGAAAAGTTCAGCTCCTCAGTCATGCTAGCCACTTAAAATTCCAAATGCTTATAGCCACATGCGGCTGGTGACCATTGTATTGGGCAACACATGGAGAACATTTTCAGAGCTCTAGGAAGTTCTGTGGGGCAGAGCAAAGCCAGGCCCTCGTGTCCTTTGGCCAAAGGCATGCCTTATCCATCCGGGTACTTAGGCCTTCAGCTCATCCCTGAGGGGTTTGTAGTCAGTGCTGTTCCTCTACGTGACCCCAAAATACTCCCCACTGAAACCAGTAATACTTTTACTGCTAGTAATACTTTTACTTTTACAAAAGCCAAACACAATTCTGTCAAACATACGAGTAAGAAAACTTAGAGCCCGCCCAGCTCAGAATGAAAAGGTAGATTTTGGCCAGGCGTATTGGCTCACGCCTGTAATCCCAGGACATTGGGAGGCCGAAGTAGGAGGATCATCTCAGGTCAGGAGTTCAAGACCAGCCTGACCAACATGGGTAAACCCCGTCTCTATTAAAAATACAAAAATTAGCCGGGCATGGTGACACATGCCTGTAATCCCAGCTACTCGGGAGGCTGAGAAAGGAGAATTGCTTGAACCCGGGAGGTGGAGGTTGCAGTGAGCCAAGATCGCACCTCTGCACTCCAGCCTGGGCAACAAGGTGAGACTCTGTCTCAAAAAAAAAAAGAAAAAAAAGTAGATGTTATAATTCCTTCTACACCTTTGTTTTTCAGATGGGGACACGAAACCTAAAAAAAAAAACCTCAAGAGGCCGGGCGCAGTGGCTCACGCCTGTAATCTCAGCACTTTGGGAGGCTGAGGTAGGTGGATCACCTGAGGTCAGGAGATCAAGACCAGCTTGGCCAGTACGGTGAAACCCCGTCTCTACTAAAAATACAAAAATTAGCTGGGGCATGGTGGCGTGTGCATCTGTAGTCTCAGCTACTCGGGTGGCTGAGGCATGAGAATTGCTTGAACCCAGGAGGCAGAGGTTGCAGTGAGCCAAGATTGTGTCATTGCACTCCAGCCTGAGTGACTAAGCAAGACTCCATCTCAAAAAACAAAACAAAAAACAAAAACAAAAACAAAACAAACAAACAAAAAAACTTCATGAAACTCCTGGGAGACAAAGGGTTTCCAGAACACGTGGAAAAATGAAGTCTGAAGTGGACACATCTTTAAGCACTTCCTGAATGGGGCCCATCTTGTCACTTTCGGTGCCACTGGAGAGTAGCGAGTGAGGCTGCCAGATGAGTACGTCGCTGTGAGTTCGTTAGCAAACTGGATCTTATGTCGGCTGAAGGCTGCTGCTTTAATTTATTTGTTGCTATTTCAGGGTCTTGGTCTGCTTATGCGATCTCCCGTCAATGCCCCCCAAATAAACAATCCATCCCCAAAGTGGCACATTTGCTGGTATTCCTCAGATTAAAATCCCTAAAACTAGGTATTTAATTTGGATTTGGTATGGCCATTATCGGCCTCAGATACCGTCAGAATCAAAATAAAATTTGGAGCTTTTATGAGACAACCAGCAACTTTCTTTGACGCTGGACTTCTCTCACGCTGGTCTTTCTTGCTTCTAACGATGGGTCTGGAGGCAATCATCAGTGATATTTTTGTGGCTGAGGCTGGTTTCTGGCCGAATCTGCCTAATTACGTGTTGGAGTGCATGTCACACCTGCTTCCTGAGCTCGCAGAACACAGGAATGTGCTATGTAATATTTATGGTTCCTGTAAAACCCACAGAATAATTTATGACGCTCGGCACTGGGCTGTTGTCTTCGACAGAGGCTCCCTGCCTTGGTAGAAATGCCCCTTCCCCTCCACCCCTGGGTCAGGACCAGTACAGAGGAGACTCAGCCTACCCTGCCCTGAGATGGCCCTCCCAGTTAGAGAAGTGGAGAGGGGCTCCCCTGGCTAGTGCCTAGCCTGGGAATTTGGGTTAGAGGTGAGATGAAAACCTCACTTAAAGAGGCTCAGGCTGGGAGCAGTGGCTCACGCCTGTAATTCCAGCACTTTGGGAGGCCAAGGCAGGAGTATCACCTGAGGTCAGGAGTTCCAAACCAGCCTGGCCAATATGGCGAAACTCTGTCTCTACTAAAAATACAGAAATTAACTGCCATGGTGGCACGCACCTGTAGTCCCAGCTACTCAGGTGGCTGAGGCATGAGAATCACTTGAACCCGGGAGGCGGAAGTTGCAGTGAGCCAAGATTGCACCACTGGGTGCCTCCTGGGTTCCAGCCTGGGTGACAGAGCAAGACTCTGTCTGAAAAAAAAAAAAAAAAAAAAAGATGCTCAGAAATGGGTCAAGTGTGGTAGCTCATGACCTATAATCTTAGTGCTTGAGAGGCCAAGATAGGAGCACCCCTTGAGAACAGGAGTTTGAGACCAGCCTGGACAACATAGGGAGACCCCATCTCTACAGAAGAAAATTTTTAAAATTAGCTGGGCATGCTGGCATGCACCTGTAGTCCCAGCTATTTGGAAGGCTGAGGCAGGGGGATCACTTGAGCCCAGGAGTTTGAGGCGACAGTGAGCTATGGATCATGCCACTGCACTCCAGCCTGGGTGACAGGATGAGATCCTGTCTCTACTAAATAAAAAAATAAAGCTCAGATGTGTTTTCACACAGCCATGCATTCTTTCATTCTGCATCCTCACCATGGTCCTGTCTCCAGCTTTATTCTGTGCTGGACAGAAAGCTCTTGGAAGTGGGGCTGGAGGGGAAGAGTGATGAAGACAGTTAGGGGTGGGAGAGGGGAAAAGAGGGGACCCCAAGAGACCCAAGGTTCTGCTTATACTCCTCCCTTTCTCCTTCCCTCCCTTCTTTTCTTGGCTTTCTCCTAAAATTCACATTGAAACCTAATCCCCAGTGTGAGGGTATTTGAAGGTGGGGCCTTTGGGAGGTGATTAGGTCATGAGGAGTTAGTGTCCTTATAAAAGGGACCCCAAAGAGCTCTCTTCCTCCCTCCTCCATGTAAGGACACAGCAAGAAGATGCCATCTATGAACCAGAAAGCAGGTCCTCGCCAGACTTTGAATTTGCTGGCACCTTGGCCTTGGACTCCCCAGCCTCCAGAACTGTGAGCAATAAATTTCTGTTGTCGATAAGCCACCAGTCTAAGATGTCCTGTAAAAGCAGCCTGAAGAGACTGAGGTCCTTCCTTCCTTCCTCCCTCCCTCCTTCCTTTCCTTCCTTCCTTCCCTCCTTCTGCCTTTCCTTCCTTCCTTCCTCCCTCCCTCCTTTCCTTCCTTCTTTCCCTTCCTTCCTCCCTCCCTCCTTTCCTTCCTTCCCTCCTTCTTTCTTTCCTTCCTTTCTTCTTCCCTTCCTTCCTTCCACCTTCCCTTCCTCTCTCCCTCCCTTCATTCCTTCCTACTAATAATATTTGATAAGCACCTACTGCATATCAGACAATAAAATACACCAAATAACAATAATACTAATAAACCCAAGTCCCTGCCCTTGGGACGTGTTTTGCCCGGAGGAAGACAGAAACATTCCTTACAGAATTCCACAATGTGTAAATTCACAACCATGCTAACTACCATGAAAGAATACCCACATTCTCCTCTGTTTCTTTCTTTCATTTTTAAATTGTATTAACTAATTAATTAATTAATTTTGAGATGAGATCTTGCTCTGTTGTCCAGGCTGGACTCCAGTAGCACAATCATAGCTCATTGCAGCCTCCAACTCCTAGGCTCAAGTGATCCTCCTGCCTCAGCCTCTTGAGTAGCTGGGACCACTGGTGCACACCAGCATGCCCAGGTAATTTTTTATTTTACTTATTTATTTATTTTGAGATGGAGTCTTGCTCTGTTGCCCAGGCTGGAGTGCAGTAGCGTGATCTTGGCTCATTGCAACCTCCACCTCCCAGGTTCAAGTGATTCTCCTGCCTCAGCCTCACAAGTAGCTGGAATTATAGGTGCCTGCCATCACATCCAGCTAATTTTTGTATTTTTAGTAGAATTGGGGTTTCACCATGTTGGCAAGGCTGGTCTTGAACTCTTGACCTCAAGTGATCCAACAGCCTCAGCCTCCCAAATTGCTGGGATTACAGGTGTAAGCCACCAAGCCTGGTGGTAATTTTTAAATTTTTTGTAGAGATGGGGGTCTCACTATGTTGCCCAGGCTGGTCTCAAACTCCTGGCCTCAAGTGATTCTCCCACCTCAGCCTCCCAAAAAACTGAGATTATAGGCATGAGCCACCATGCCCAGCCTATCGTCTCTGTTTCTTAAACATCTCCAAAGTCCATGGAAGCAAAAGTTTTGATCTTCACTGGTTTAATGCCCACATGGGTGCACAGTAGGCTTGGATTTCTGGCAATTTGGCCCTGTGGTACCAAGTGTTTGGCTATCTGTAAATAGTCACATCATTCATTCATTCGTTCATTCATTTGTTCATTCCCTCAAATAACAGGCAGACTCTATGCTGGGTGCTGGGGTACAGAGCTGTGAAGAGGAGACTGTAGCTCAGAGACAAGATGGTAATGATGGAAGTGAACCATGGAGGGTTGGGAGGGCTCTGTGGAGGGAGGCCTCGTACTTAGGGAGAAGGCAGAGGGGTATCAGGGGCTGGTCGGTGTGGATATAAATGAAAAGAACCCAAATGAGAGAAGGCAAAGGCTCCTGATTCAGAACTCGCTATAGCAAGGGAGTCGGCCACTGTCATTTGGCGTTAGGCAGACAGACTCAAAGGCAGGTAGAGGAAAGCTTTAGAGGGAAAAGGGAAGGCCCAGGTGTGCCCTGATTGGGGGCTGGGGGGGATCTCCCTGGAAGTGGGGCTCCTATGAGGTTGGATAGAATGGAGCATCACTGGCTTCCTCTACTTGGTCATGAATTGGAAGTGTGGGGAAAATTTTTTCAAGAAGCTGGTAGTTACTGATCTAGCCCTGGTGTTTGGTTTGGCTTCCTGGGCTGGTGGCTGCAGGAGGTGGGTCAGAGTTCCATTGTCATACACGGGCCGAACACTGGTGTTTGCGTTCCAGTCTCTCAGCCCTGAATGCCCAGCTCTGTTCCATCCTCAGAACGAGCCCTTGTTTCCATGCATCCCATCTCTCATCGGGAAAGCTTTCCGGACACGGATTCGGGAGCTGAGTCTAGAAAGCAGAAGAGTTGTTTCCGGGAACAGGTGGCCCGGACAGAGGAATCAGCATCCTTGGCACAGGACCCAGGCATCCAGGGAATCTCAGGCAGCTGCAGGGAAGGGCGGGGCTTTGCGCTTCCAGAGGGAGGGAAATGTGATGAGGTCAGAGAAGCGAGCAAGTGCTGGGGCATTAGGGACCCCGTATATCCCGGGAAAGTGGTGTGAACCTTACCTGGGGAGTCATGGGGAGTCACTGAAGGGTTTTAAGCCAGGGCAAGCCATGATCTGAACAGAGTGCTAGAAGGATGGATGGGACAGTGTGAGGACAATGCGTTGTGGAAGGACCTTGAGAGGGAAGGGAAAACCTGCGGTCCCAGTTGTCCAGCAAGAGATGAGGCTCCTGAGTCACTGCAGGGACAGTCAAGGTGAGTAGCTCCTGCTGGGCGACATGGATGCACCCTTGGGCTCCACACAACAGCCTGGGTGTCCCTGGAGGCAGCCTACCCTGAAGATGCTTGGGGCCATATTCTCCAGGCCTCCAACTTGCCCTGACCAATGTTTAAACCACATATCTCAGATTCAGCTGACACTGAACTCGCAAAACTCATGTGGCTAAATGCAAGGGTGGGTTGAACCTGAAGACTGGTTGGGATGGCTCTTAACTGAGATGTTGCCATGTCATACTGTGCCTCATGAGCTTGAGTAGATGACCAGGGGAACTTGGCTGACCTCTGAGCATCTCCAATTTGGTATTGTGCAAAGGAATGAATGAGTTAATGAATTAGTGAGTGAAGAAGTGAATGAATTAATTAACAAACCAACAAATGAATGAGTGTATGAATGAATTAACAAACCAACTAGTGAATGAATGAGTGAAGGAGTGAATTAATGAATTAACAAACCAATGAGTGAACGAATGAGTGAATGAATTAATGGATGAACAAACCGAGTGAAATAAATGAGTGAATGACTGAATGAACCAACTGTGAATGAATGAAGGAGTGAATGAATGATTGAGTAAATGGATGACCCAAGCAAATGAATGAACAAACTGTGTGAATGAATGAACAAACAGAGAATGTATGAATGAGTGACTGAACAAACCAACAAGAGTGAATGAATGAATGGACAAACCAACAAATGAATGAATGAGTGAACAAAAGGACAAACGAATGAATGAGTAAATGAACGAATGGACAAGCAACGAATGAATGAATGAATGAACAAATAGACAAACGAACAAATGAATGAATGAGTAAATGAATGAATGAGTCCATGAACCAGTGGACAAACTAACAAATGGATGAATGAGTGAAAGAATGAATGGACAAATCAACAAATGATGGATGAGTGAATGAATGAGTAATGCATCAAAGCTCCTGCGTCCTACCAATGTGCTTCCTTGTAAAACAAGGATGCAATTTAAGTTCCTAATGAGCCCTTGAGTGTGTTCCATAATTAGGGAAGTCTCTGGCGAGCAGATGTGTGGGCCAATTGCTACTCAGAGAAAAAACCACTTCTTTGTTGAGTTGATCCAGGATGGAGATTTACCAAGTGAAAACTAATGAGATTCCACAGTCAGCGGGTTTTATGTGCAAGCATATAATACCGGTGTAATTATACGTGTGCATCCATAAATTGGACACAAAGCTGAAAAACGGGCTTCAGTGGCAAATGCAAAAGAATGACAGAGCTGTAAGAGATACACTATGCCCCAGCTGTGTGAAAGCCACCATGATGGAGCGTTTGTTTCCAAGGACTCAGCGATCTGGGGTCTCCTTTGTCATCCCCTAATCTTGTCCTTTCTTCTTAAAGTCAGGCAGTGCCCAAATCTTGGCGTTCTCCCCACGTCTGAACTGCAAATGTCAGGGATTGCTCTGAGCTGGCAGGGAGTATTGCTTGTACTTTTTGTGGCTTCAAGCCATGTTGTTCGTTAATCACAGAGCTTAAAATCTGATCAGACAAGATCTTACTTTAGCCTTTCTAAGCTGGCAATTTTGCAGAATGCCCAGAGAATGACTGACATTCATTACATTAATTGTAAAACCCTTTAACCACCCGTTCTATCTGCAAACAGAAGCTCTTGAGCAGGGAGGAATTGGCAGCAAGCCTGCTCCTCTCTCTAAGCCCAGTTTCTTTCTCTGTAAATGGGGGGTTTGGTATAGTTGTCCTTTTCGTAAATTACCCTAAACTTCGAAAATTCTAATTTACTCCCCAAGAGGTGACTTCTGTGGCTGTCTTGGGCCCACACTGCATGAACTAATTCAGAATTTGTGGAGAAGGCTGAGGAACAGGCCCAGGACATTTTGGCCACTCTGTACTGAGATGACCCTGGGGAGGGAGCCACTCTGTTATTCATTTGCCAAATCAGGTTCGTTTAGCTACAAAGGCTCCGAGAAATCTGCACACAAGGCTACCCCAAACATCCTAGCTCATCCCTAAAACAGATTCTCTCTCTAGTGTTTCAAAGGGCCCCCTAAAGTGCCCGATGCTATTATAGAGACTGAGGGTCATAGCAGCAAGATCATACTGAATCCGCTGTCCTCTGGGATGGCTATGAAAAGGAACCAGCCTGGGGAAAGTCTCCAAGGGCTTCCAGGAGGAGGTGGGCTGGGGATAACCTCACCAACTGGGTGGGATTCGGTTGAACAGATAGAGTCAAGGCACTTTTCCAACTCAGGCCTGGCAGTATGGCTCCTCCAAAGAAGGACCGTTCTGCCATCAACGAGTTAGTGGTCCAAGAATGCACCCTCAACATTCACAAGCACATCCATGGAGTGGGCTTCGAGAAGCGTGCCCCTTGAGCATGCAAAGAAATCCGGAAATTTGCCATGGAAGAGATGGGGACTCTAGATGTGCACGTTGATACCAGGTAAAGAAAAACTGCAAAAAAAATAGGAAGGGAGAAGGAAGGAAAAAAGGAAGGAGGGAAGGAAGGAAGGAAGGAAGGAAGGAAAGAAGGAAGGAAAAGAAAGAGAGCTGAGGTATTTCAGGGAAGAGAAGCAGCATAAGAAAAACAGGCCGGGTACTCATGCCTGTAATCCCAGCGTTTGGGGAGGTCAAGGCAGGTGGATCACCTGAGGTCAGGAGTTTGAGACCAGCCAGGCCAATATGGTGAAACCCCATCTCTACTAAAAATACAAAAAAAAAAAAAAAAAAAATAGCCAGGCGTGGTGGCATGCGCCTGTAATCCCAGGTACTCAGGAGGCTGAGGCAGGAGAATCACTTGAACCAGGGAGGCGGAGGTTGCAGTAAGCCAAGATAGTGCCATTGCACTCCAGCCTGGGCAACAAGAGTGAAACTCTGTCTCAAAAAAATAAAAAAGAAAGAAAGAAAGTTGGCAACTGAGAGAGACCCAGGGCCCTCTATGCCTGTGTTCCCAGCTGAAACAGAGGGCTCCCTTAAATACACAAGTTACAGCCAACTCAAAAAAAAAAAAAAAAAAAGAGAGAGAGAGAGAGAAAATAAAAAAAAAAAAAAAATCAGCCTTGTTCAAAGAGAGGTCTAGCCTTTGCCCTCAGCTCCTGGGAAGGGATCTCTAAGCCCTTGGAATGTCCTATGTCATAAGTGTCTGTTTACCTTGGGGCCTTGGGCCACACCAGATAGTCTAAAAACGTGATTTAGGGTGGGAGCTTTGGGCCCCTGCAGTATCAGCTCCGTGAAGAGGCTGGAAACTGAGGTGAGCCACAAGGGACATCAGCTATGGCCAAGGTCCCATGTGGGTTGTCACACATCACTGCTGGGGACATTTAGTGCTGCCCACAACTCTACTGGTGGAGAACAACTGGAAGCTCTGCTGGAAGCTTCCCGGACTCTGTCTCATGAGTCTCTTCCCTGGGCTGCTTTTAATCTGTATCCTGTGCTGGAATCAACTGTAACCATGAGCGTAACAGCTTTCAGTGCATTCTGTGAGTCCTTCTAGCACATTGTCCAATCTGAGAGTTGTCTTGGGGACCCCTGAACTTGGAGTTGGTGTCAGAAGTGAGAGCAGTTGTATTAGTTCATTTTCATGCTGCTAATAGACATACTGGAGACTGGGTAATTTACACAGAAAAAGAGGTTTAATGGACTCACAGTTCCACGTGGCTGGGGAGGCCTCACAATCATGGTGGAAGGTGAAAGACACGTCTTATATGGCAGCAGACAAGAGAGAAGTGAAGAGCAAGCGAAAGGCATTTCCTGTGATAAAACCATCAGATCTCATGAGACCTATTCACTACCACAGAACAGTATGGGGGAAACCATCCCCATGATTCAATTGATTCAATTGTCTCCCACTGGGTCCCTCCCACAACATGCGGGAATTATGAGAGCTACAATTCAAGATGAGACGGGTGGGGACACAGCCAAACCACATCAGCCGTCTTACAGATTGCTCCCCTAACTTCACAAATGACCTGCCCCACAAAGCACACGCCAGCCACCTGCCACCTGCCTGAGGAACACACCAGGAAGGACCCGGGAGGATCCCCAGCTGGTCTTTTCCAACAATTCCTCTTCTTCAGGGATTCAGGTGCTGTCACTGGGACTCCCCTCACAGGAAACTCCAACTTCCCTGTTTCTTTTTTTTAAACTTTTTTTTTTTTTTTTGAGACGGAGTCTTGCTTTTTCGCCCAGGCGGGACTGCAGTGGCGCTATCTCGGCTCACTGCAAGCTCCACCTCCCAGGTTCACGCCATTCTCCTGCCTCAGCCTCCCGAGTAGCTGGGACGACAGGTGCCCGCCACCGTGCCCGGCTAATTTTTTGTATTTTTAGTAGAGACAGGGTTTCACAGTATTTGCCAGGATGGTCTCGGTCTCCTGACCTTGTGATCCGCTCACCTTGGCCTCCCAAAGTGCTGGGATTCCAGGTGTGAGCCACTGCGCCCGGCCTCCAACTTCCCTGTTTCAATGCCAACAAACAGACGCATGTCTGCTTCATAAAGTTATTAACTGGCCAGGCGCAGTGGCTCACGCCTGTCATCCCAGCACTTTGGGAGGCTAAGGGTGGG
This sequence comes from Pongo abelii, assembly GCF_028885655.2. Lineage (NCBI taxonomy): Eukaryota > Metazoa > Chordata > Mammalia > Primates > Hominidae > Pongo > Pongo abelii. Next base: position 8,381,433 of record NC_071991.2, read on the forward strand.
GGGCTAAGGTCAGGAGTTGCAGACCAGTCTGGTCAACATGGCAAAACCCCAACTCTATTAAAAATATAAAAACTAGTCAGGCGTGGTGGTGGGTGCCTGTAATCCCAGCTACTCGGGAGGCGGAGGCTGCAGTGAGCTGAGATTGCACCACTGCACTCCAGCCTGGGTGACAGAGCAAGACTCTGTCTCTAATTAATTAATTAATTAATTAATTAAAGTAAGTTACGAACCCATCTTTGGGACATGGCCCTTTAAGCCTTCACTCTGGTTCCAGTTTCTTGCTTCTCCTTCCCAGTCTCCTCTCTAGGGGAGCATTTCCAGGTGCCATTGACTATCTGAAGTTGGCTCCTTCCTTCCTTCCTTCCCTCCCTGTCTCCCTCCCTCCTTCCTTCCTTCCATCCATCCTTCCTTCCTTTTCTTTCCTCCTTCCTTCCTTCTTTCTTTCTTTTTCTTTTTCTTTTTATTTCTTTCTTTCCTTTCTTGACAGGGTCTCACTCTATCACCCAGGCTGGAGTGCAGTGGCACAATCACAGCTCACTGCAGCCTCAACCTCCTGGGTTCAAGCAATCCTCCCACATCAGCCTCCTGAGTAGCTTGGACTACAGGCATACACCACCACACCCTGCTAATTTTTGTATATATGTTTTTTTTTTATAGAGACAGGGCTTCACCACGTTGCCTAGGCTGGTCTCAGACTCTTGGGCTCAAGCAATCCACCCACTTCAGCCTCCCAAAGTGCTGCGATTGCGGTGTGAGCCACTGCACTCGTCCAGAAGTTGGTTTCTTCAGATCCCATCAGACGTTCATCCTCCGGTACCCCCAGAATCTGAAAAAGCAAATGAGAACTGGAGATAATGTATTGGGAGAACTGTAGATAGCAAACAATTATGTGTATCTGTTGGTTTGTTTTCCACATCTGGTCACCAGGCCAAAGAGACGTAATTAATGTTTTGGTTCCAAAGAGACAATTCCGCCAGTGATACGCATCTTTAATTAGCCCAACTCGACAACTGTGCTCCAGTACTTTATTTCAGGGAGCTCAATGCTGACACATTCATGGAAGATGGTGCCAGACTCTGGGGTAAGAATAACTGTGATTGTAAAGGCTGAAATTAAAGCAGTTGCTTCAACAAGATAAGCACAGGGTTTTCATTCTAGAAGTGATCTGATCAGTTGTGTATCTAAGAGAGAAATGCAAATGGGTGAACAACGAAGTCGAATTCATTAGGAAGAAAGAGCGGGAAGAGAAAGGGGTTTTAGGCTGGGCGCAGTGGCTCACGCCTGTAATCCCAGCAGTTTGGGAAGCCGAGGTGGGCGGGTCACTTAAGGTCAGGAGTTAGAGACCAACTGGCCAACATGGTGAAACCCTGTCTCTACTAAAAATACAAAAAAAAAAAAAAAAATCAGCCGGGCATGGTGATGGGCGCCTGCAATCCCAGCTACTCGGGATGCTGAGGCAGGAGAATTGCTTGAACCTGGGAGGCAGAGGTTGTAATGAGTTGAGATTATGCCACTGCCCTCCAGCCTGGGTGACAGAGCGAGACTCTGTCTCAAAAAAAAAAAAAAAAAAAAAAAGAGAGAGAGAGAGAAAAAAGGGGTTTCAGGTCATTCTTTGGTAAATCTCTTGAAGGTATATTTTGCAAATGGTGAAAAATCCAATACAAACTAAGCATAAGGAACATTTGCTATTTTAAGAAACTGAAGTCCTGTAGCAGAGCTGTCTGAGCAGTCTCTGACTCAGTTTCTCTGTTGTTCTCTTGTCTCTCTGTAAGTGCCTGATGGGTTCTTCCTGCCTGCCGCACAGACAAAATCAATTCATCAAGACCACAACTTTGCAGTGGAGAAAGAGTTTAATTGATGCAAGGCTGGGCATGCAGAAGAACTGAATTATCACTCAATTCAGCCTCACCAGGAGCTCAGAGGATACAGTTTTGTTTTTGTTTTTGTTTTTTTGAGATAGAATCTCACTCTGACACCCAGGCTGGAGTGCAGTGGCATGATCTCGGATCACTGCAACCTCCACCTCCTGGGTTCAAGTGATTCTCCTGCCTCAGCTTCCTGAGTAGCTGGGATTACAGGCGCCCACCACTACGCCTGGCTAATTTTTTAAAATTTTTTTGAGATGGAGTCTCACCCTTTCACCCAGGCTGGAGTGCAATGGCATGATCTTGGCTCACTGCAACCTCTGCATCCTGGGTTCAAGCAATTCTCCTGCGTTCAAGCAATTCTCCTGCCTCAGCCTCCTGAGTAGCTGGGATTATAGCCACCCACCACCACACCTGGCTAATTTTTGTATTTTTAGTAGAAACGGGGTTTCACCATGTTGGCCAGGCTGGTCTCAAACTTCTGACCTTGTGATCTGCCCTCCTCGGCCTCCCAAAGTGCTGGGATTACAGGCGTGAGCCACCACGCCCAGCCAGAAGCCAGAGTTTTATGGGTAATTTAGTGAGCAGGGGGCTAGAGAATGGGTGCTGCTGATTGGTTAGGGATGAAATCATAGGGGTCTGGAAAACGGTCCTCATGCACTGAATCTGCCTCTGGATGCAGCCACAGGACCAGTTGAGTCATAAGTCATGGGTCCAGGTGGCATCAGTCTGAAAAAACCTCAAAAGACTAACCTTAGATTCTATGGTAGTGATGTTATCTATAGGAGCAACTGGAGAAGTCACAGACTGTTCCCTGGGTGCACCGTGGGTACAGGGTAGCAACACAGCTCCTGGCTGTGTCTCTCTGAGACTGATAGGACCAGGCAGGGGCATCAACAAGGGGTCGGACCAACTTCTGCAGTAAGCCTGTGGGTCCTGACATGTGAGCCCTGTAGGACCAAGAGGACAGGGGTCTCCAACCCCCAGAAACTGTGCCACATAGCAGATGAGCGGTAGGTGAGCCAGCAAAGCTTCACCTGTATTTACAGCTGCTCCCCATTGCTCACATTACCACCCTAGCTCCACCTCCTGTCAGATCAGCTGAGGCATTAGATTCTCATAGGAGCGCCAACCCTATTGTGAACTGCACACTTGAGGGATGTAGGTTGCACACTCCTCATGAGAATCGAATGCCTGATGATCTGTCACTGTCTCCCATCACCTCTAGATGGGACCATATAGTTACAGGGAAACAAGCTCAGGACTTCCACTGATTCTACATTATGACGAGTTGCATAATTATTTTATTAGATATCACAATGTAATAATAATAGAAATAAAGGGCGCAATAAATGCAATGCACTTGAATCATCCTGAAACTATCCCTGCCCCAACCCCTCCATCCCGAAAAAATTGTCTTCCATGAAACTGGTCCCCAGTGCCAAAAAGTTTGGGAACCACTGCAATAGGAGAAATCTGCATTCATAATCAAAAGTTGCACAGTGAAGTGTAAAGAAGCAGACAGGTCAGGCCAGGTGCGGTGGCTCATGCCTGCAATCCCAGCACTTTGGGAGGCCAAGGTGGGCAGATCACTGAGGTCAGGAGTTCAAGACCAGCCTGGCCAATGGTGAAACCCTGTCTCTACTAAAAATACAAAAATTGGCTGGGCGTGGTGGTGGGTGCTTGTCATCCCAGCTATGCAGGAGGCTGAGGCAGGAGAATTGCTTGAACCTGGAAGACAGAGGTTACAGTGAGCCGAGATCACGCCACTGCATTCCAACCTGGGCGACAGAATGAGACTCCATCTCAAAAAAAAAAAAAAAAAAAAAAAGAAGAGAAGAAGAGGAAGAAACAGACAGGTCAGTTTTCAAAGCATAGCCCTGCTATTTGCCAGCCTTGTGAAATACGACTTAACCCCTGTGTGCCGTAGCTACTGCAACCATAAGAGGGGGACCATAAAGGAACCCAAATGGGTCATTAAGAGGATTAAGTCAGATAATGTATATAAAGTGCTTGGCATGCAATAAGTGAAATCAATGTTAATAGTCAATATTGGTTGACCAAATAAATAAAAGAAGTCCTTAATGCTGTGACTATTTTTGACTGTGATGGACATCTTTGCTTATCAACTCTTAGGATAATGCTCAATATGTGGGCCTGGGGCTGTATTTTTTTAATGGCTTTTCTGAAAAGGTGGAAATGAAGCTGGGCCAGGATAGATGAGAAGGAACTTTCCAGTTGAATGCCACTGTAGGGAAGATCTGTCTTTATCTGCACCTTGATCATAGTGTTGTGCTGCTCAAACACCTGCCATGATTCCCTATTTCCTGCCGTAACAATTCCAAGCCTGTGCATTTTAAAAATTATTTATATTTATATACTTTTTTTGAGATGGAGTCTCCCTCTGTCGCCCAGGCTAGAGTGCAGTGGTGCGATCGCAGCTCACTGCAACCTTCACTTCCCTGGTTCAAGCTATTCTCCTGCCTCAGCCTCCTGAGTAGCTGGGATTACAGGCACATGCCACCATGCGTGGCTAATTTTTGTATTTTTAGTAGAGATGGGGTTTCACCATGTTGGCCAGGCTGGTCATGAACTCCTGACCTCAGGTGATCTGCCTGCCTCAGCCTCCCCAAGTGCTGGGATTACAGGTGTGAGCCACCGCAACCAGCCCCAAGTCTGTGCAATTTTTTCCTACATCTGTCTGTGATATTCCCACAGCTGGAAACACCACCCCCGACCCCCACTCCTGAGCCAACATTGTCATCTTTCCAAATGCATAAATCCCTCTCACTTCACCTTACAAGGCTGAAAGAGTCCATCCACCCCTGCTTTCATACCCACACATCCTCCTCCCATTGGATTGCTGCTGTCTGCCACAGGCCCCTCTTACCCATCACCTTGGTAGTTCCTGGAGGCAGGAACTCAGAACTCTAGCAGACAGCCTTGTACATGTTGAAATCAATGTTAATAGTCAATGTTGGTTGACCAAATAAATGAAGTCCTTAACTCAGTCTTTTATTAGTTAGGGGTAAGTGACTTAACTTTTCTGAGTCTGAATTTCCTCGTTGGAAAAAAAAATGGATAAAATATCTCTTAGGGATTATATGAACGATGAAATTATATGAGATCACACCTGTAATGTATAAGATCCATTGTAAGGGCTAGGTGTGGTGGCTCACACATGTAATGCCAGCACTTTGGGAGGCTGAGGTGGGTGGATCACTTGAGGTCAGGAGTTCATGACCAGCCTGGCCAACATGGTGAAATCCCACATCTACTAAAAATAGAAAAATTAGCCAGGTGTGGTGGCCCATGCCTGTAATCCCAGCTACTCAGGAGGCTGAGAGACTCACTTGAACCTGGGAGGCAGAGGTTGCAGTGAGCTGAGTTCGCACCACTGCACTCCAGCCTGGGTGACAGAGTAAGACTCTGTCTCAGAAGAAAAAAAAAAGAAATTCCACTGTAGGGGTTCAGTAATATATGGTCCTCTTGACTCCCCTAGGCAACATAAGTTATCTGGAAGCAAGCCCCATGTTCTCCTAATGCTTCTTTTAAATTTTATTAAGGTATAATTTATATGCAATAAAATGCACACAGTTTTGTTTGATGAGTTTTGACTGTGTATACAGTCAAGATACAGAACATTTTCATCACTGCAAAATGTCCCATTATTTTCTCCCTTCCCAGTCAAAACACACTCTTCTCCCCAGGCTGCTGACAACCATTGATTTGCTTTCTATCATAATAGAGTAGATTTCTCTTTCCTAGAGTTTTATGAAAATAGAATCATACTGTAGGTACTCCTATGGGACTGGCTTCTTTCTTTCACCATAAGGTTTTTGAATTTTGAGATTCAGCTGTATTATTGCATTTCTTTTTAAGACTGAGTGGTGTTTCATTTTATGGATCTATTATGATTTGTTCATTCATTCACTTGTTGATGGACATTTGAATTGTTTCTGGCTTGGACTATTATTATTAAAGCTTCTATGAACATTCATGTACAAGTCTTTGTGTGGGCATACATTTTCATTTCATTGGGTAAATATCTAGGAACGCAATCAATGAGTTGGATGGTAAGTGTACACTTAACTTTACAAGAGACTTCCAAACTGTTCTCCAAAGTGGTTGTACCGTCTTATGCTCTGACAACACATGAGAATTCTGGTTGCTCCAGATCCTTGTCAACATTTGATGTTATCAGTCTTTTAAGTTTTAGCCATCAGAATAAGCACATAGTAGTATCTCATTGTGGTTTTAATTTGCAATTCCTTCATGATTAATGATGTTGACCATCTTTTCATGTGCTTATCGGCCATTCATGCATTTGCTTTTGTGAAGGGTCCATTCATAACTTTTGGCTACCCTTAATGCTTTTGAAGCCTGCTTTCTACATTTTTAATAAAAAGGACCCTATAGTCACTTTCCCAGCTTCCCTTGCAACTAGCCTGCAGTCATGTGGTCTAGTCTTGACCAATCAGATGCTCCAAGTCTGCCTTCCACATTTAATAAAAAGTGCCTGACAGTCATTTTCCCATCTTCCTTTGCAACTAGCCTACAGTCACATGACCTAGTCTTGACCAATCTGATGCTCCAATCCAATCTTCAAATTGGTAGCTGGTGATTGAAACAAGTAGTGTCAGCAGAGACCATTTGGGCACTGGTAGAAGCCATAGCCACTATAAGAGTAAATCCATATAAAATGTCGAAGTGAAGGCCAGCCCTCTGGATTTCTTGAGTCCAAAAGCAGCAGGGGCCTCACCAAGTAACTTCTTTTCCTGCTAACCTCAGCTAAGTCCATCAAGTCTGTGTCTCACAATCAGGAAGACTAATTTGTTGATCCGTCCATGTGGAGACTTGAACCTGTCAAATTTTCAGTGTACTGGGGGTGCCCAAGGCTGTGATTTTCTTGGTCAGAAACTTTACCTATCTCCAATGAGAACCGATGAATTGGCAGTCTGCTTGTCTTCGCAAGCTTGGCTCTCTTTCAACTTCTTTGCTGAAGGGCTGGACAATAAAAGGCACGGCTGAAAATAAAATCTTATAATTGCCTTTTTTTAAAAAGAGCTGAATTCCAAGGCATGGATCTCTGCCCTCATTTGCATTTGGATTGGGGATATCAATGCAGTATGATAAGTATTTATTTAAAAAAATCTGATAGCATGCAAATACATTTTCCTATTTCCCAACTCCTTTCTCCTTCACTAACCTTTCCGCCCCTGACAAAAACAAGCAAACAAAAGCTCACCCACTGTAAATGCAGCTGTGGATTTCTCAAAGACATGTCCTTTGGAAATTGCTAGAAGTTTCAAAGTTATATTGCCCTTGGCATTGTGCCTTGAGTACATACGGGACAGTGACGGGTGGGTTCAGGTTTTGTGGGATACGAAACAGGTGATTTGGCAGACTCCCCTTAAAAAAAGAATACAACAGTAGCATTACCAATTAGCAGCAGGATCTTGGAATGGGTACTTGCAAGGGAAGGGGCTGACTCTGGCATTTCATTAGCTTTACTGTACATCTTTTTTTTTTTTTTGAGACGGAGTCTTGCTCTATTGCCCGGGCTATGGTGCAGTGGTGTGATCTCGACTCACTGCAACCTCTGCCTCCTGGATTCAAGCAATTCTCTTGCCTCAGCCTCCCGAGTAGCTGGGATTACAGGTGCCCACCACCACACCTGGCTAATTTTTGTATTTTTAGTAGAGATGGGGTTTCACCATGTTGGCCAGGCTGGTCTCAAACTCCTGACGTCAAGTGATCTGCCCACCTCGGCCTCCCAAAGTGCTGGGATTACAGGCATGAGCAACCGCATCTGGCTTCTTTATTGTACATCTTTTTCCTGCTGTCATTGATATTTTTCAAATATCAGCAGCAACCTAGATTCAGATGAGAGACCAAAACCAAGGTTCATCTTTCTTTGTTTTTTGTTTGTTTGTTTATTTGTTTTTTGAGACAGGGTCTTGCCCTGTCACCCAGATTGGAGTGCAGAGACACGATCTTGACTCATTGCAACTTCCACTTCCTGGGGTCAAGCAATTCTCCCACCTCAGCCTCCTGAGTAGCTGGGACTACAGGCATGTGCCGCCACTCCCAGTTAATTATTTATTTATTTTTATTTTTTGGTAGAAACAGGGTTTCACCATGTTGCTCAGGCTGGTCTTGAACTCCTGGCCTCAAGTGATCCTCTAGCCTCAGCCTCCCAAGTTGCTGGGATTACAGGCATGAGCCACCATGCCCAGCCCAAGTTTCCCCTTTCAATGGGTCAGGTTTTTAACTTTCCCTTCCTTGCTTCTTCCTTGGAAGGGGAAAAAAATCCAGCTCTTTCTGGGCATGTCTTATGAACAGCTGTGTTGTCTGCCATCCCTGAACAGATTCAACATCTGGAGCAAATAAGGCTGTTAGTTTCACTAACCAACAGCCTTCTGTCACTGATCTACCATTAGGCAAAACTGCCACCTGTTAGGCAAAGCCAACAGTTAGTTTCCTCAGCCACCATTAAGCAAATCTGACAGTTTCCTCCTTGTCCTCCTGTCGTTGGTCTACCATTAGGTACAACTGCCACCAGTGCCCTGAGCTTCCTCAGCTTTGTCCTGATGTCCAAATAACAAAGTGTACCCTCGGCTTGGTGGATTAGAGGACAGCGAATTCCATGCTTTGGGCTCGGGAGTAAATAAAAGATACGTAGTCATAACATGCGTGAACCCAGCTAGAAGAGACACAGTTACTTCAACTCACTCTCTGCCCAGATGCCTCTGTCTAACCCTTCCCAGTGATTTTTTGGGATAGGGTCAGCAGGCCTCTCTTAGGCTCCTCCATCGTCACCTGCTTGTTACAGAATGAGTTTTGCCTGTGCAGAAAGGCCGGACTGTGCAATGTCAGGAGGCTGGAGCTCTACAGAGCATGCTGCCAAAACTGTAGAGAGCAGAAGCGGCTGAACATAGGTGGGCCTACACCACCACTGTGGACCACAGTGCACTGTGAGAAGCAGTGGGTTGAGCTTTTCCAGGTGACTGACTTACTTTCTGTGACTTAGTATTAAGTGAGAAAAGGCAGAATCAGAGGAGTATAAGCAAGATCTTGTATTTAGAAATTGTGCCAGCTACTTGGGAGGCTGAGGTAGGAGGACAGCCTAAGCCTGGGAGGTGAAGGCTGCAGTGAGCCATGATCGTGCCACTGCACTTCAGCCTGAGTGACAGAATGAGACCCTGTCTCAAAATAAGAAAGAAAAAAGGGAAAGAGAGAGAGAGAGAGAGAGAGAAAGAGAGAAAGACAGAAAGAAAGAAAGAAAGAAAGAAAGAAAGAAAGAAAGAAAGAAAGAAAGAAAGAAAGAAAGAAAGAAAGAAAGAAAGAAAGGAGGGAGGGAGGGAGGGAGGGAGGGAGGAAAGAAAGAAAAAGAAAACAAAGGAAAGAAAGGAGAAAGAGAGAGAAGAAAGAAAAGAGAGAAAGAAAGAAAAAGAAAGAAAGAAAGAAAAAGAAATTTTGTATATAGCCATATATATAGTTACAGTGAGGCAGAACCTACGTCCCGAAGATGGTTGCAAGAATATCTCCCTCCCCACAAGCTCTTCTGCAGTGTGACCTTGACACTCCCCACTCAGAGCTGGGGTCTAATCCCCTGCCCTTGAATCTGGCCATATGATTCACCTTTAACCAACAGGATGCAAAGAAAGTGGTCCTGCATGACTGTGAGACTCTCGAAACTCTTCCTCTCTGGAGGGCTCCTTCTGGGACCTTGCCTTGAGCAAGTTACCCGCCATGCTCTGAGGATGCCCAAGCCACATGGAGAGGCCATGCTTATGCATTCCAGGCCACAGTTCCAGCAGAGGCCAGGCTTCCAGGCACCTAGACAGTAGAACTGGGAGTGGAGAAGCCCCCAGATGATCCCAGTCTTCCCAGCTGAGATTCCAGACATGTGGAACAAAGACTGTGCCTTTCCTGAATTCCAGACCCACGGAAGCCATGAGCCTACTAAAATGATTGTGTTTCATGCCACTACCCTTGGGGTGGTAAGTTACATAACAATGGATACATACAGCTTCCGCCTCCTCCAGGAAGCCTCCCAGGCTGCACCCATCCCTGGGACCACCCTCTCCTACAAGGTCATGGCACCTCTTGGCCACAGCCCTCATTCCTCTCTTCATGAATATGTAGATATGCTGTGGCATGTTTGTTTAAGATAACAGGAGTACAGAGAAAATGGACAGAGTCATATCCCAGGCTGACATTGGCCAGAAGGGAGTGATGGGGAAAGGAAAGAAAGGGAGAGAGAGAAAGAGGGAGGGAGAGTGGGGAGAGAGGAGGGGAAGGAAGGAAGAGAAGGATGAGGGAAGGAGGCAGAGGCAAGACAAACAAAAAAATTTCCATAATATAATGTGCTTGTATAATGGGATCCTATTTATGAACCTGTGTGTGTATGCATGTGTGTGTAAATGCTTAAATAGACACATGAAAAGATGGTCCCAAAATGTTAGTGGTGACATTTAGGTGTCTTTTCTTCTTTATAATTTTCTATGTTGTTGCAATTACTTTTACAATGAGCATGTATTTTTACATCATCAGAAAGCAGAGAAAAGCTATTTTCATTGAAAAAAAAATTTTTTTTTTGTCTAAATCATCTCTGGCTGACGACAGTGCGGCACTGCATGACTCAGATGTCCCCTCTCGGGTTCCTGGCTCCTAAAGCTTCTGGCGTGTTGAGACCTTTGAGTTACTGAATTTTGCCTGGATGGGGGCTTCCAGCATGGTTTTCTGGGACTCTTCAGTGACCTCCAGGGATGTGGCCTGCTGGGGTGGCCTCCACCTCACCCATAGTGCTGCCTCTCAGGGGATTCTCTGTAAGTCTGGGAGTTTCCTGACCACTTGGTGTCATGCTGGGTGCAGTGATCGCCAACGTGATCCTGGTCACCTCACAGGATGCATTTCTCCCCTTCACAAACAGTAGAGAGAACCAGAAGAGGCCAAAGAGAAGGCCCATCTGCTGTACCAGCACCTGCCACTGCCACTGGCCTTTTCGGCTTTTTTTTTTTTTCTTTTTGAGACAGAGTCTCACTTTGTCACCCCGGCTGGAGTGCCGTGGCGTGATCTCAGTTCACTGCAACCTCTGCCTCCCAGGTTCAAGCAATTCTCCTGCCTCAGCCTCCCGAGTAGCTGGGATTACAGGCGAATGCCACCACACCAGGCTAATTTTTTTTTTTTTTTAGTTTTAGCAGAGATGCGGTTTCAGTCTGTTACCCAGGCTGGTCTCGAACTCCTGAGCTCAGGCAATCCGCCCACCTTGGCCTCCCAAAGTGCTGGGATTACAGGCATGAGCCACTGCACCTGGCCTTGGCTTTTTTAAAAACAGCTTTCACTGGGTGCAGTGACTCAAACCTGTAATCCCAGCACTTTGGGAGGTTGAAGTGAGAGGATCGCTGGAGGCCAGGAGTTCAAGACCAGCCTGGGCAACATAGCAAGACCCTGTCTCTACCAAAAAATACAAAAGTCAGTGAAGCATGGTGGTGCACACCTGTGGCTGCAGCTTCTCAGAAGGCTGAGGTGAGAGGATCCCTTGAGCCTGGGGAGGTCGAAGTTGCAGTGAGCTGTGACTGCACCACTGCACTCCAGTCTGGGTGACAGAGTAAGACCCTGTCTCAAAAAATAAAAAGTAAATTAATTAAAATAAAAACAGCTTTATTGAGATGTAATATACATATCCTACAATGCACCCACTTAAAGTGTAGAATTCAATGGTTTGGGGCATATTACATTATTAAAATTTAAAAAACACGGTAAGGCCGGGCTTGGTGACTCACACCTGTACTTCCAGCACTTTGGGAGGTCGAGGCAGGTGGATCACTTGAGGTGAGGAGTTCAAGACCAGCCTGGCTAACATAATGAAACCCTGTCTTTACTAAAAATATAAAAATTAGCTGGGCGTGATGGCACACACCCATAATCTCAGCTACTCAGGTGGCTAAGGCATGAAAATCACCTGAACCCAGAAGGTGGAGGTTGCAGTGAGCCAAGATAATGCCACTGCACTCCAGCCTGGGTGACAGAGTGAGACTCTGTCTCAAAAAATAAAATAAAACGAAAAACATGGTAAAATATACATAACATAAAATTTGCCATTTTAACTTTTTTTTTTTTTTGAGAGGGTGTCTCACTCTGTCGCCCAGGCTGGAGTGCAGTGGTGCAATCTTGGCTCACTGCAAGCTCCGCTTCCCGGGTTCACACCATTCTCCTGCCTCAGCCTCCCAAGTAGCTGGGACTACAGGTGCCCGCCACCACGCCTGGTTAATTTTTTGTATTTTTAATAGAGACGGGATTTCACCGACAGTCTCGATCTCCTGACCTCGTGATCTGCCTGCCTCGGCTTCCCAAAGTGCTGGGATTACAGGCGTGAGCCACCACGCCCAGCCCAGCCCATTTTAACCATTTTTAAGTGTACAATTCAGTAGCATGAAATTCATTCACCATGTCGTGCATGCATGCATCACCACTATGACTCAAACCTGTAATCCCAGCACAAAAACGGTAGGTTTCTAAACCCTTTTTTTTTTTTTTTTTTTGAGACTGAGTCTTGCTCTTATTGCTCAGGCTGGAGTGCAGTGGCACAACCTCGGCTCACTGCAACCTCTGCCTCCCAGGTTCAAGAGATTCTCCTGCCTCAGCCTCCCAAGTAGCTGGGATTAATGCATGCACCACCACACCGAGCTAATTTTTTGTGTTTAGTAGAGACGGGGTTTCACCATGTTGGTCAGGCTGGTCTCGAACTCCTGACCTCAGGTGATCCACCCACCCCGGCCTCCCAAAGTGCTGGGATTACAGGCATGAACCACCGTGCCCAGCCTCCAAAGCTTTTTTATCATCCCAAACAGAAACTCTACTGGTTAAGCAGTCACTCCCCGTTTCCCATCCCTTCCGCCAGCCTCAGCTCATCTGCTTTGTGTCTGTGTGGATTTGTCTATTCTAGAGATTTCATACAAGTGACATCGCACAGCGTGTGGCTTTTTGTCTGGCTTGTCACTTAGCACAATGTTTTCAAGGTTGACCCACGTGGTGGCACGTGTAGGGCTTGGTTCCTTGTTAAGGCTGAATAAGGTCCCATCGGATGACTAGACTGCGTTGTGTTTATCCACTCATCCGTCATACACTTGGGCCATTTCCATCCTTCTTTCAAGTCTCAGGAGTGTGTTTGTCCTGTTGGATACAGACCACCTTCATCCCCACTCCCCATCGGAACTCAAAATCTGCCAAGGATGTTTCAGGTCTGGAGCAGAGGGTGGGATAAGGAGAAGCAGCTCCGGAGGTTGGAGGGAGGATAGACGGGAGAAAACGGTCACGCCCACCCATATATCCAGTGACCCAGCTGACGTAGACTTGGTTCCCTCCCAACGTGCCAGTCAGGGCAAGTTCCTCACCCTCTGTGCAACTCAGCTTCCTCATGTAATGCCTCCATGTGGAGTGCAGTCAGATGAGAAACGAGAAGTGCGGGCAGACAGCTTAGCCCAGCAGCTGACTTGTGACGGACACCTGACACATGGTAGCATGGCTGCAAGGCTGCCATCCTGCCTTCTCCCTGGAACCATCCACATCTCTCTGCCTGGGGCTTTCCTGGCAGCCAGAGCTTGCCTTAACAGTGCTCATGGCAGGATGGCAATGCAGGAAATAAAGCCATCCCCTCCTCTAGAAGCCCTCACCCATCAGTGCAGAAACGCCCAGCTCCCTCCCACCCGGGTGGGGTAACTCCACAGTGCCCATTCTACAGAGCTGCCAGGGTCCCCCAGGGAGATGACGCTCCAGTTGCCCGTGGGGGAGCCTGGCTTGCCATTGCACCCTGTTTAAGAATATTTTGTGGGTACCTAGCAGGTGTATATATTTATGGAATACGTAAGATGTTTTGCTGGGCATGGTGGCTCACGCCTGTAATCCCTGCACTTTGGGAGGCTGAGGCAGGTGGATCGCCTGAGGTCAGGAATTCAAGACCAGCCTGGCCAACATTGGTGAAACCCCATTTCTACTAAAAATACAAAAAAAATTTAGCTGGGCATAGTGGCGGGCTCCTGTAATCCCAGTTACTAGGGAGGCTGAGGCAGGAGAATCGCTTGAACCCAGAAGGTGGAGGTTGCAGTGAGCAGAGGTCGTGCCATTGCACTCCAGCCTGGGCAATAAGAGCGAAACTCCATCTCAAAAAAAAAAAAAAAGATGTTTTGATACAGGCACGCAGTATGTAATAATCAGTAATAATCACATCAGTGTAAATGGGGTATGGGGTATCCCTTCCCTCAAACATTTATCCTTTGTGTTACAAACAATCCAATTATACATTTTAAAATTATTTTATTTTATTTTATTTTGTATTTTTATTAGAGATGGGGTTTCACCATGTTGGCCAGGCTGGTTTTGAACTCCTGACCTCAAAAGATCCACCCGCCTTGGCCTCCCAAAGTGCTGGGATTACAGGTGTGAACCACTGTGCTCACCTAAAATTTTTCATTATTTTAAAATGTGAAATTAAATTATGATTGACTACAGTCACCCCATTGTATTATCAAATACTAGGTCTTACTCATTCTATCTATTGTTTTGTACCCATTAACCATCCCTGCCTCCCCCGACCCCTACTACTTGTCCCAGCCTCTGGTAACCATCTTTCCACTCTCTATCTCCATGAGTTCAATTGTTTTTATTTCTAGCTCCCACAAATAAGTGAGAACATAGCCATCGCACCGTTTGTTGAACGCCTTCTCTTCCCCCTCTCCCTCCCCACTCTTGGTATTCCCAGTACCACCCCCACCCCCCAAATAAACCACGTGCATTTGAACCCTTATCTCAGAAATGCTTCTGGCTGGAATTCAAACAAAGCTATTCTCATTATTATCATTATTACTGTTAAATGGGATCCATCTCATCTTCCACCTCCTCCAGGAAGCCTCCCTAGCTGCACCCACCCCAGGGACCATCCTCTCCTACAAAGCCACAGCACTTGTTCGTCACAGCCCTCATTCCTGTCTTTATCGAGTTCACCTTATTTTATTCTACATTTCATCCGTTGCTAGTAGAAAATGCTAATTCCTTGGGCTGGCCCCTGGGAAGCCGGCAACGCACACCCTCTGAATCTGTGATGAAGCTGTCCCGCCTTTGATGGAGGCAGAAGATGAAACGCAGACCGCGGTGCTGCAAACCCCTGGGAGATGGGACGGGCATACAATATTTAAAGGGCCGTTTCATGAAAGGGAGCTACCCAGGCTCTTAACATAGGTTTTCAAGAAAGTCGGACTCGATTTTTCAGCCTCCAACTCATGTTTGGGTGCACTTCGTGCTTTAAATACTCATTTCTACTGCCTTGATATTTTAATTTATTGCCTTTCAAGTTTTACAAGCCCAAAGCACTTTCAGGGACTCGGTCTCATGAGAGGCAGGGGATGAGAACTGGGGACTCATTGCATTCAAAGAGAGAATTTCACGGTCCCTGAGAGGTCAGTGAGCGGACCCTCTGACATGGAGGTATGAGGCACTTAAAGTTTGACCAAGATATCTGTCGAAAAGTGCAGAGTTAATTCAGGGCAGCTTGACTCTTCTTCCTTCTTCTCCCTCCTTCACTATCTCTTTCCCTTCTTTTTCTCTTTCTCCTTTCTTTCCACTTTTTAATCGAGATATAACTTACAGTAGGCTAGGTTGCGGTGGCTCACGCCTGTAATCCCAACACTTTGGGAGGCCAAGATAGGAGGATCACTTGAGGCCAGGAGTTTGAGACCAGCTGGGGCAATATAGCAAGGCCTCATCTTTACAAAAAAAAATTTTTTCTAATTAGTTGTGCTTGGGGTCATGGTGGCATGCACCTGTAGTCTCGGCTACTCTTGGAAGGCTGACACAGGAGGATCGCTTGAGCCCAGGAGTTCGAGGCTGCAATGAGTAAGGTTTCTGCCACTGCACTCCATCCTGAGTGACAGAGCAAGACCTTGTCTCAAAAAAAGAAAAAAAGAGAGAGAGATAATTCGAAGTAAAGCAGACAGATCTAAGATCTAAGGGCACAGATTAATGCATTTCTGTGCACGTGCCCCTTGTCATTTCTACCAGGTCAAGATCTAGAACACTCTGTTTCTTCAGAGGGTCCCCCATGGCCCTTCCCAGTCAGTAGCCCCAAAAGGTAACCTCTGTTCTGACCTCTTTCACCAAGAATTTTTTTTTTTTTTTTTTTTTTTTTTTTTTTTGAGACGGAGTCCCACTCTGTTGACCAGACTGGAGTGCAGTGTCACGATCTTGGCTCACTGCAACCTCCGCCTCCTGGGTTCAAGCAGTTCTCCTGTCTCAGACCCCTGAATAGCTGGGATTACAGATGTGTGCCACCACACCCAGCTAATTTTTTGAATTTTTAGTACAGATGGGGTTTCACCATGTTGGCTAGGCTGGTCTCAAACTCCTGACCTCAAGTGATTTGCCCACCTTGTTCTCCCAAAGTGTTGGGATTACAGGCATGAGCTACCAGCCAATTTGTCTTAAAGTTTATATATAAATGGAACTTTACAGCATGTCTGCATCTTCCACTCCACATTTTAAAATTTATCCATCAGGTTGCACACATCAATAATTTGTTCTTTTTCATGCCTATGTAGTATTCCACTGCAACATAGTGCAATGTATTTAATCTATTCTACTTTGGGCAGGGATTTGGTTTATTTCCAGTTTGGGCTCTGTATTCATATGCTCAGGCTGCCACAACAAAGTACCACAGACTGCATGGCTTAAACAGTTGAAATTTATTTTTTCACAGTTTTGGAGTCTGGAAATCCAAGATCAAGGTGCCAGCAAGTTTGGTTTCTCCTGAGCCCTCTCTCTTGGCTTGCAGATGCCTGTCTTCTCATGATGTCCTCACACGGCCTTTTCTCCGGGTGTGTGTATCTGTGGTGTCTCTTCCTCTTCTTATACAGACAAGTCATACTGAATTAGAGCTTCACTCTTATGTCCTCATTTTATTGTAATTATCTATCTATTTTTATTTTTTTTTTATTTTTTTGAGACAGAGTCTTGCTGTGTCGCCCAGGCTGGAGTACAGTTGCACGATCTCGGCTCACTGCAACCTCCACCTCCCTAGTTCAAGCAATTCCCCTGCCTCAGCCTCCTGAGTAGCTAGGATTACAGGAGCACGCCACCATGCCCTGCTAATTTTTTTGTATTTTAAATAGAGACGGGGTTTCATCATGTTGGCCAAACTGGTCTTGAACTCCTGTCCTCAGGCAATCCACCCACCTTGGCCTCCCAAAGTGCTGGGATTACAGGCATAAGCCACCACACCCAGCCTGTAATTATCTCTTTAAAGGCCAAACACAGTCACATTAGGGGTTCAGGCTTCAATATATAAATTTTGGGGAGACACAATTCAGTCTATAACAGGCTATTAAGAATAATTCTGCTATAAGGAACTCAAATAACTCAATAAGAAGGAAACAAAGAACTCAATTTTTTTTTTTAATGGGCAAAGGGGCCGGGCATAGTGGCTCACGCCTACAATCCCAGCACTTTGGGAGGCCGAGGCGGGTGGATCACTTAAGGTCAGGAGTTCGAGACCAGCCTGGCCAACATGATGAAACCCCATCTCTATTAAAAATACAAAAATTAGCCGGGCATGGTGGCAGGCGCCTGTAATCCCAACTACTCAGGAGGCTGAGGCAGAAGAATCTCTTGAGCCCTGGAGGCAGAGGTAACAGTGAGCAGAAATTGCACCACTGCACTCCAGCCTGGGTGACAGAGCGAGACTCCGTCTCAGAAAAATTTAAAATAATAAATAATAAATAAATAAATAAACACACAATGAAATACTATTCAGCTTTAAATAAAAGAAGGAAATCCTGTAATTTGCAGCAACATAGATGATAACTGGATATGTTAAATGAAATAAGCCAGGCACAGAAAGACAAATACTGTGTGATCTCACTTACATGTGGAATCTAAAAACACTAATCTCAGAGAAGCAGAGAGTAGAATGGTCGTTACCACAGGCTGGGGAGGTGAGGAGAGAGGGACTTGGCGAGATATTGGTTAGAAAATTTCAGTTAGCTAAGAGAAATAAGTTAGGTCGGGCGTGGTGGCTCACACCTGTAATCCCAGCACTTTGGGAGGCTGAGACAGGAGGATCACTTGAGACCAGGAGGCTGAGACCAGCCTGGGCAACATAGCAAAATCCCATCGCTACAAAAAAAAAAATGATCCAGCGTGGTGGTGTGTACCTGTGGCGCCAGCTACTTGGGAGGCTGAGGTGGAAGGATTGCTTGAGCCTGGGAGGTCAAGGCTGCAATGAGCTATGATAGCACCACTGCACTCTAGCCTGGGTGACAGAGTGAGATCTTGTCCCCAAAAATAAATAAATAAATAAGTTCAAGAGACCTATTGCACATTGTGGTGACTATAGTTTTATAACAAGGTATTGTATTCCTGAAAATTGCTGAGAGAGTAGAATTTAAGTGCTCACATCACAAAAAAAAGTACGTGAAGTAGGCCAGGCATGGTGGCTCACGCCTGTAATCCCAGCACTTTGGGAGGCCGAGGCGGGTGGATCACCTGGGGTCAGGAGTTCGAGACCAGCCTTGCCAACGTGGTGAAACCCCATCTCTGCTAAAAATATAAAAATTAGCTGGGCATGGTGGCAGGCACCTGTAATCCCAGCTACTCGGGAGGCTGAGGCAAGAGAATTGCTTGAACCCGGGAGGCAGAGGTTGCAGTGAGCCGAGATCGCACCACTGCACTCGAGCCTGGGCGACAGAGTGAGACGTCGTTCCCCCCCCCCCAAAAAAAAAGTGTGTGAGGTAATGCATATGTTAATTTGCTGAATTTAGCCATTCCACAATGTATACATATATTTCAAAACATGTACCTGATAAAATATACCATGTTTGTCAGTTTTATATCTATATATGTATATATATATGTACATACCAGTTCTTTTTAAAAAGAATAATGCTGCTATGAACATCCACAGGCAGGGTCTTTTCGTGAACATCACACTCATTTTTGCTGGGTGTACACTCAAGTTTGGACTTACTGGTAGCATGTTGCATGTAGCAAGCGATATAACATGTTACATGCATGTAGCACGTCACATGAGTGACGTCAGTCAATACCCCCAAAAGCCCTTCCAAAGTGGCTGCACCAATCAACATTCTCACCGAGTTGGAGTGAGATTTCTAGCGCTGTGCTCACAGTTTAGGACTTTCAGTCATTTGCTGCTATATAAAGTCTGAGTGTAGGCAAAGCAGCGACTTAGATCCACTGACATTTCAAAACAGAAATTGCCTTTTCTGCGTTTGAGTATGCGCCTAACATCTAGCAATAGTATCTGCATGCATTAATGCGCACGTAATTTTAGTGCTTCTTTAGAGACCTGGAAAGAATAAAGTGAGATTTCTAGTGCCACATCCTTTTTTGGTGTAGTCTGTCCTTTTCATTTTAGTCTTTCTAGTGGGCATATGCAGCATCATGTTTTAAAAATCTACTTTCTATTTTGGAATAATTGTAGATTTGTAGAACAGTTGCAAATACTACAGATTTGTAGAAAAGTTGCAGATATGGTTCCTGTATCCTTTTCATTCAGCTTCTCCTTATGTTAACATTAAAATAACATTCTTCTTTAAAAATTAGCAACATTAAGGCCAGGTGCAGTGGCTCACGCCTGTAATCCCAGCACTTTGGGAGGCCGAGGCGGGTGGATCACTTGAGATCAGGAGTTCGAGACCAGCCTGGCAAACATGACGAAACCCTGTCTCTACTAAAAATACAAAAATTAGCTGGGTGTGGTGGCAGGAGCCTGTAATCCCAGCTACTCGGAAGGCTGAGGCAGGGGAATCGCTTGAGCCTGGGAGGTAGAGGTTGCAGTGAGCTGAGATCGCGCCACTGCACTCCAACCTGGGTGACAGAGCGAGACTCTGGCTCAAAAAACAAAAAAAACAAAAACAAACAAAAAAAGGTACCAGTGAGTCACATGTCACTTATCTAACTAAAATATCTAAATTAGACACACATCTTAAAATGAGCTTAGGCCCTGCATTTATTTTAATAATTGGAGTAGTTGGTATTTTGATCTTTTGCAGGATAATGAAAATCCTCCTATTATTCCTTATCACAGATGGAGAATTCATCATTTTCTGCATATATCAAATGAACTGTTTTTTTGTTTTTGTTTTTTTTTTTTTTTTGGAGACAGAGTCTTGCTCTGTTGCCCAGGCTGGAGTGCAGTGGTGTGATCTCAGCTCACTGCAAGCTCTGTCTCCTGGGTTCACGCCATTCTCCTGCCTCAGCCTCCCGAGTAGCTGGGACTACAGGCACCCACCACCATGCCCAGCTAATTTTTTTGTATTTTTAGTAGAGATGGGGTTTCACCATGTTAGTCAGGATGGTCTTGATCTCCTGATCTTGTGATCCGCCCGCCTCGGCCTCCCAAAGTGCTGGGATTACAGGTGTGAGCCACCATGCCCGGCCAGATGAACTGTTTTTAAGTCATTCTTTGTCTCATGTATTCACTTCACCCCAAAATCAGAGGAAAAAAACAAACAGACATAGCTCGGTACAGTGGCTCATGCCTGTAATCCCAGCAGTTTGGGAGGCTCAGGTGGAAAGATCACTTGAGTCTAGGAATTCAAGGCCAGCCTGGGCAACATAGCAAGATCCTGTCTCTACAAAAAATAAGAAACAAAAAGAACAAAATTAGCCAGGCGTGGTGGTGGACCTGTAGTCCTAGCTACTCGGGAGGCTGAGTGGGGAGGATGGTTTGAGCCTGAAGAGGTTGAGGCTTTAATGAGCCATGATTGTGCCACTGCCTGGGTAACAGAGCGAGACCCTCTCTCAAAAAAGAAAAAAAAAGTATCAAATACATGTATGGGTAAAGTTCATGTTTAGATTTTTTAAATTATGGTGAAATACACAGACATAAAATTTACCAGCTTAACCATTTTGAGTGTGCAGTTCAATAGTGGTGAGCATATTCACACTGCTATGAACCCTCATCTCCATCCATCTCTAGAATTTTTCATCTTGCAAAACTGAAACTCTATATCATCCATTCAGAATAACCTTTTAAGAGCACAGATAAGATATGATTCTCTCCCTGAGAGCCCTCTGAATTTTTCCCATATCTCTTACAATAAAATCTAAACTCTGGGCCAGGTGTGGTGGCTCACACCTATAATCCCAGCACTTTGGGAGGTCAAGGCAGGAGGATCACTTGAGCCCAGGACTTTGTGACCAGCCTGAGCAACATTCTGAGACCCTATCTCTACAAAAAATTTAGAAGTTAGCTGGGTATGGTGGTGTGCACCTGTGGTCCCAGCTACTCGGGAGGCTGAGACAGAAGGATCCTTTGAATCTGAAAGTTGGAGACCACAGTGATCCATGATCTTACCACTGCACTCCAGCCGGGGTGACAGAGTGAGACCCTGTCTCCAAAAACAGAAGAAAAAAAAAAAAAAAGGACTAGACTCTGAACCATAAGCCCCCTGTGGAATCACCCAGGACCCTGGTACCTTGCTGTTTCTTGGCCACACCCAGAATCTTCATCCGGCTGACTCCCTCCGTCTTCGAATCATTCACCTTGATCTGAACTTATTGTGTTCAGTTATTTGTTTGTGGCTTACTGTCTGTCTGTACTAGTAGGTGGTGTGGGCTGAATTCTGTTTCCCTAAAATTCATATGTTGAAGTTCTCACTTCCAGTGCCCCAGAAAGTGCCTGTATTTGAAGATGGGGCTTTGAAGAACGGATTAAGTTCGAATGAATTCATTGGAGTGCACCTTAATCCAATAGGACTGGGGTCCTTATAAGAAGAAAAGATTAGGACACAGACACGCACAGAGGGACACCCCTGTGATGACACAGGGAGAAGACAGTGTCTACAAGCCAAGGAAAGTGGCCTCAGAAGGCATCGACCCCGCCAACACCTCAGTCTTGAACTTTAGCCTCCAGAATTGACAGAAAATAAATCTCTGTTGTTGAAGCTGCCCAGTCTATGTATTTTTTATGGTAGCACCTGGAAACTAATAATACACAAGGCCTCACCCTTCTGTCATTGTCATCGAGGGCCCCAGGCTTCTGGCAGGACAGGCAAGAGTGGAATATAAGGTGGCAGAAGTGGGACAGTAAGTGAGACTCTCTTTGTGGAGAGAGCGTTAAAGTTGACACGCTTCCTTGAAGAGCTCAGCACCTCGGGGCTCGTGGTACAAAGGTGGGTTGAGGGGCTGCAGCTAGAGTCAGGGGACTGTGCCCACTTTTGCCAAACACACTCCCGGCCTGCTTGCCAGACCTGGTTACCCAGGCACACAGAGCTCAGCTATCCAGAGGGGCATAGCACAGCCTCCCCACAGTAAGATAGGGCACTGGGACCACCGGGAGCCACCAGTTTCCTGGAAAGCAGTGCAGGGCCTTCTGTGGATGTTTGCAAAATGCAGTCCTACAGGTGACACCTGTTAGGCCGACAGGTGCCCCAGGGCCGCCGATGTACAGCTGGTGGAGACGGAGTCCATCACAATGCTGGAGTCCTAGGATCTCAATTCCTGCGGGTGTTTGGCTTCTTCTGTCTTTCCTGTTATCAGTTATGCGGTTATAGGAAAATTAATCCGTGTATCCTGTTCAAGTTGCACGCCTGGAAGAAGCTACGCCTGATGGGTAAAAATGAAAAGACACAAAAAAGGTGATGTTGTGTTAGTCAGTGCTGGATCCGACCAGCAGAACCACTTGGGGCTGTATATACAACATGAGGTTGACCATCGCTGGTGTGGGCTGAATTCTGTTCCCCTAAAATTCATATGTTGAAGTCCTAACCCTCAGCACTCCTAGAAAGTGCCCGTATTTGAATACAGGGCTTTAAAGAGGTGATAAAGTTTGAAATAATTCATTAACTGGGGTCCTTATAAGAAGAAAAGTTGGGCAAGGTGCGGTGGCTCACGCCTGTAATCCCAGTGCTTTGGGAGGCTGAGGCAGGCAGATCACGAGATCAGGAGTTCGAGACCAGCCCAGCCAATATGGTGAAACCCTGTCTCCACTAAAAATACAAAAATTAGTTGGGCTTGGTGGCACACACTTGTAGTCCCAGCTACTCGGGAGGCTGAGAGCAGAAGAATCACTTGAATCTGGGAGGCGGAGGTTGCAGTGAGCTGAGATCATGCCACTGCACTCCAGCCTGGGCGACAGAGCGAGACTCCATCTCAAAAAAAAAAAAAAAAAACAAAAAAAGAAGAAGAAGAAGAAAAGTTGACTGTGTTTCAAAATAAAAAGTATATATGCAATTTGCCGCTTACCACGTTTGAGAATTCAACACAATACAGGAAGTTTTAGAAATATACTGCCATTAGAGCATCACACCTTCTCTGGAACAAGCTTAGCACAGAGAATATCAACCAGACAATCTTACATCAACTGTAACCAAGTAGGAATCTTGCATCTAGCTGAAATGTCATAACAGTTACAAAAAAGAATCACAAGCCTTAGTTGATTTGAGCTTCTTTTTCAAACGTCTTTAAAAAGTCAAACCAAACAATATTTTAAGCAGGAAAAGACTAATTTTCACAGAGTTGAGTGATCATCCATCTTAGTGGCTCAGAGCACCCATTAGCAATCCCATAATAAACTGGAGTAGAAGTTTATTGCTTACATTAAGCATTGCAAATTAAATTTTGCTAAAAGGGATAATTTCCTTTTAGCAAAATACTCTAGATACCACATCAAAATTACAGAAATAATTGTGTCAGAAATACTGTTTAATAGCAAATGGTGTTCTGCTGTGAAACGAAATGCTTTTTATTAGGTTATATTTTGTAGAATCCACCTGACCCTTGGACATCAGAAGGAAGAATTTCCCATAAGAAAAGCTTTAGAGCAATTTCACTTAGTGGCCAGAGATTTATTTTCCATGTCACCAGATTATTAATAGCTGGGATTTGTGTTTCAAATCAAGGCAGGAAATTAGTCATATCATGTACAAAGAAAGATTTCATGCGGTCCCACCTATTTCAAAAAGGAAAATGTACTTAAGTACTGTATTTAAATTAAATAAAACGATCAGTGTTATAGCAATTACTGAGGCACGATTTTGTCAGATGGCAAAGAGAATGCATTAAAGATATGAACAGCTGTTTCTCAGTTTAAATTTATAGTATTTCAAAATTCAGGAAATGACTTTTGTGTTCTACTTAGAATCAAATTACAAAAATAACAGAACCAGCCCATAATACAGCATTTCGAATTACAGAGACATTTGGACCCTTTCACCAAAGTATACCATTTTGGCAAAATGATCCAGTTCTAATAAAATCAGAACTGTAACGCAATAAAATCGGGTTTCTTGTTAGAGTTATATATTACGTTAGTGATCATTTTCACTACAAAGATATCATTTGAATACCAAATCCAAGCACAGTTTTGTGTGGCAGTTTAAGGAAGAACCAGTCAACTGACTTTTAAACTAGAGCATCACAGCTTTTCTGGAACAAGCTTAGCATACATAGAATATATACCATTCAAGCTTAGCGTGTAATAAACTAACATGGCTTTTAAAATCATACAATCCCCACTCCTTTTTCTTGTTAGAAAGTTATTCATGCAAATTATTGAATTTCACACAGCAGGGTAATTATAGTATAAAAAGTGAGTTGCTTTACTCTGAGGTTGATTCAAAACTAGTATCAACCATTCAAGGTATAACAGCCTTTCCGAGTTCTCCCTTGAGGGTGTTTAACACATCAATAATTAGTTAGGTCAGGCTGACGTTTCAAGTATTACATCTGGCCGGGGGTGGTGGCTCATGCCTGTAATCCCAGTGATTTGGGAGGGCGAGGTGGGAGGATCGTTTCAGCCCGGGAGTTTGAGACCAGCCTGGGCAACACAGCAAGACCCCATCTCCACAAAAAAATAAAAAAATTAACTGGGCATGGTGGTGTGTGCCCGTGATCCCAGCTACCCTAGAGGCTGGGGTGGGAGGATTGCTTGAGCCTCGGTTTTCAAGGCTGCAGTGAGCTATAATCACCTGGGTGATCCAGCCTGAGTGACAGAGCAAGACCCTGTGTTTTTTTTTTTTTTTTTAAAAAAAAAAAAAAAAAAAAGGAATACTTCTTGTGAAGAATGGAAACCCAAGTATCAAGGGGTTTTTCCACTAAATGCATCCTGGCCAGTGCCTTTGGTTGGTGCCTTTTTCAAGATCCTCATGAAAAACCTTCTTTCTTTTTTTTTTCTTTTGAGACGAAGTCTCACTCTGTCACCCAGGCTGGAGTGCTGTGGCATGATCTTGGCTCACTGCAACCTCCACCTCCCGGGTTCAAGCAATTCTCCTGCCTCAGCCTCTAGAGTAGCTGGGACTACAGGCATTCGCCACCACACTCAGCTAATTTTGTATTTCTAGTAGAGACAGGGTTTCACCATATTGGCCAGGCTGGTCTTGAACTCCTGACTTCCAGTGATGACCTGCCTCAGCCTCCCGAAGTGCTGGGATTACAGATGTGAGCCACCACGACTGGCCAAAAGCCTGCCTTCTTTAGAGAGGAAAATTAGAGTATCGATAAAGAATAATAATTGCAATGGCTTGAAACAACTCATGATTTTGAAAACTGGTTTGTAAAAAAAAAAAAAAAGGGACAGACTGTGAGATTGAACATTCATCCTGCCTTTTCTGAATAAATGTTGGGCACATTCTCTCTTTGCAGAATTCTTCCAGCTCATAAACACAGGAGAAATCACAGATTTAGGGTGTCATCATATTGCGAATTCAGCAGTGACATGATCTAAGAAAGGGACCATCAGACATAATATGTCCCCAAGGGAGGACACACCGTCATCCATGAAGTGGTCTTGCCGAAAACCCCACCTGAACCTGACAGGTCTTCAGACTTTCCTGATTAGATTAAATGCAGAGAAATGCAAATCAAAACCACAATGAGATACCATCTCACACCAGTTAGAATGGCGATCATTAAAAAGTCTGGAAACAACAGGTGCTGGAGAGGTTGTGGAGAAATAGGAGCACTTTTACACTATTGGTGGGACTGTAAACTAGTTCAACCATTGTGGAAGACAGTGTGGCAATTCCTCAGGGATCTAGAACTAGAAATACCATTTGACCCAGCCATCCCATTACTGGGTATATACCCAAAGGATTATAAATCATGCTGCTATAAAGACACATGCATACGTATGTTTATTGCAGCACTATTCACAATAGCAAAGACTTGGAACCAACCCAAATGTCCAACAATGATAGACTGGATTAAGAAAATGTGGCACATATACACCATGGAATACTATGCAGTCATAAAAAATGATGAGTTCATGTCCTTTGTAGGGACATGGATGAAGCTGGAAACCATCATTCTCAGCAAACTATCACAAGAACAAAACACCAAACACCGCATGTTCTCACTCATAGGTGGGAATTGAACAATGAGAACACACGGACACAGGAAGGGGAACATCACACACTGGGGCCTGTGGTGGGGTGGGGGGAGGGGGGAGGGATAGCATTAGGAGATATACCTAATGTAAATGACGAGTTAATGGGTGCAGCACACCAACATGGCACATGTATACATATGTAACAAACCTGTACGTTGTGCACATGTACCCTAGAACTTAAAGTATAATATACACATGTATATATATATAAAAGATTAAATGCAGAGGACAGAGAAATACATTTCAGGACATCTTAGGGCTGCAAGCAGCAAAATCCAGGCAGTGGGAAACCCAACGGAATCAACAACCTAGTTTCTTTGATGAATAAATCGCAAACGGAGTGGGAAAAATAAAGACGGAGAGTGCGGGAGGGAAAATCTCCCAGAATAAAAGAGACGTAGGTATGATCCAATTGCAATGTGTGGACTTTATTTGGATTCAAAGTGTAAAAAAATATACAAAAACATGTACAATTATAAGACAACTGGGGAAGTGGGGAAATTGGAACGCAGGATATTTGAAGAGATCAAGGGCTTAGAGTTCTTTTTTAGGTGTGATAATAAAATAGTGGTTACGTGGGGCTTTTTTTGGAAAAACATGCCCTTATTGTTTAAAGATATTTACTGAAATGCTTACAGATGAAAGATGATGTCTAGGATTTACTTTTGTCATCAGAAACACCAAAATAGATGCCTCTGTATTCACTTAGATGGACTCTAAGGAAACTAAATTACCTACAGGTCAAGCGTTCAGGGCCTGGCTGACGTGGCAAATTTCTAAATTCCTATAGCTGCAAGAAAAACCACACTTGCTAAACTCCCTGACAATAGGAGCTATCAGATCCCTTCTAACTCTTTTTATGTTTTTTATTTATTTTATTTTTTGAGATGGAGTCTCATTCTGTGCCCAGGCTGGAGTGCAATGGCACGATCTCGGCTCACTGCAACCTCTGCCTCCTGGGTTCAAGCAGTTCCCTGACTCAGCCTCCCAAGTAGCTGGGACTACAGGTGTGTACCACCACACCTGGCTAATTTTTGTATTTTTAGTAGAGACAGGGTTTCATCATGTTGGCCAGGCTGGTCTTGAACTCCTGACCTCAGGTGATCCGTCCACCTCAGCCTCCCAAAGTGCTGGGATTAGAGGCATAAGCCGCTGCACCCGGCCTTTTATTTTATGTTATTTTTTTGTAAAGACAAAGTCTTGCTATGTTGTCCAGGCTGTTCACAGACTCCTGAGTTCAAGCAGTCCTCCCACCTCAGCCTCCCAAAGTGCTGAGATTACAGACATGAACCACTGTGCCCAGCCTACCTCTAACTTACAACCCAGACCACTGCAATTCTGATCGGACAAAGGACCAGCCTTAACAAACGCACTTTCCTAATAAGCAACTGCAGAACTTAAGCCAGTTTCAGTGCTCATAGAGATTGCTCACAAATTGTCTTTGCATCCTATAGTTTACCTACTGCTGTAAAAAGCCAAATGCCACCTCAATTTAATGCCAAAATCCTGCCCCAAAGTGAGCACCGGATGTATGTGACATATATGCTTACCTAATGTCCATGCGTTCAGCTCCTCTCATAAATATGTATAGCTTCCCCCCCAAACCTCCTGAATATGCATGACTCTATTGTCTAATGAGGAACCTGTGAGGCGTAAATCCCAACCTGTCCTTTCGCTTCTCAAAGGAGGGCACCTTTAGCACATGCAAAGACTGTCTCTCTCTTCCGATTTGCCAACTGATATCACCAGTAAAGCTCTTTTTCCTGTGATTTAGCCATCCTACTGGTCTTTTGTTTGATTTTTTATTTACTTTATTTTATTTTTTTTGAGACAGAGTATCTCTCTGTCGCCCAGGCTGGAGTGCAAGGGCGTGATCTCAGCTCACCGCAACCGCCGCCTCCTGAGTTCAAGCAATTCTCATGCCTCAGCCTCCTGAGTAGCTGGGGTTACAGGTGCCCGCCACCACGCCCAGCAAATTTTTTGTATTTTTAGTAGAGATGGGGTTTCACCATGTTGGTCAGGCTGGCCTCGAACTCCTGACCTCAGGTGATCCACCTGCCTTGGCCTCCCAAAGTGCTGGGATTACAGGCGTCAGCCACCGCGCCCGCGCTGGTGTTTTGGATCACACTTCAAAACAATCCAGGGTGGGCAGGACGAGGGAGCGTAGTCTGGGCAGAGTTCTAGTAAGACTGGCCTTGAATTGAGTACTTACAGAAGCCAGGAGGTGAATATATAGTGGTTCACCTTCTCTATTTATGTTTAGATTTGGAATTTTCCATAGTAAAACTTTTTTTAAAAAAGCAATTTAAGATACAGTGAAAGCCACAGACTAGTACTGACATTTTTTTTTATTTATTTAAAAAAAATTTTTTGAGACAGAATCTCGCTCTGCTGCTCAGGCTAGAGTGCAGTGGTACAACCATAGCTCACCGCGGCCTCGACCTCCTGGACTCAAGTGATCCTCCTGCCTCAGCCTCCTGAGTAGCTGGGACTTGAGCTGTGCTCCACCACACCCAGCTAATTTTTTATTTTTTGTAGAACTAGGGCCTTGCTGTGTTGACCAGGCTGTCTCAAGTGATCTCAAGTGATCCTCCCATCTCGGCCTCTCAAAGTGCTGGGATTACAGGCATGAGCCACTGTGCGAATCCTACAATGACTTTTTAATCCAGTTCAGAAGTTAATGTTTTCATTGGGTAGCTAAAATCTCTGATCAACAGATTTTTTTTTCTGCAAAAAATAATGAGTTTTTTTCCAAGAAAAAAAAGATGTGTAATATTTTATGTTTATTAAATAGCAATATATATACAGCCAGCTTGGGGACCTTGATACACCCACCTTGGAGATCATTGTTCTAGAATGCTGCTGGCCCCACTGGGGTCCCTGTGCCAGCAGCTGTCCAGATATCTCAGCCACTTTTTTTTTTTTTTTTTGAGACAGAGTCTCACTCTGTTGCCTAGGCTGGAGTGTAGTGGCGCGGTTTTGGCTCACTGCAACCTCTGCCTCCTGGGTTCAAACGATTCTCCTGCCTCAGCCTCCTGAGTAGATGGGACTGCAGGTGCCCACCACCACACCCAGCTGATTTTTGTATTTTTAGTAGAGATAGGGTTTCGCCATGTTGGCCAGGCTGGTCTTGAACTCCCGGCCTCAGGTGATCCACCTGCCTCAGCCTCCCAAAGTGCTAGGATTACAGGCATGAGCCACCATGCCCGGCCCTGTCTGCCACTTTTTACGCACCCATTCCAAACCTTTGCATTTGACTGTTCTTTACTTCCCTTCAACCCCTCTGTCATCGCAGAGCCCTATGACTCCCCTGGAGACCATGGCTTTGCTAATTAAAATAGTTTTCCTGATTCTTGAAGGTGTGGATTATCATGAGTCTTGCATGTATTGAAGCCATTGCTGTGGAGAATGACTAATAGTTCGAGACACGTCGTTCCCCCCCACAGGCTCGATTTACAGGATGTGCTGAAGCCAAAAGCCACTGATGCTCCGGCCTGAGGAGCCAGTGTTCCCTAGGGACCTATTTGTCTGTTCAATTCATTAGGCCAACCTTACCTGGGTCCCCGGGAGTCCAGATTTTTGTATTGCGTGTGATAAAAGGGCTTTCCTTGAATGTTCAAAGACATACTCTGAAGTTCCGGACTTTTGGTGCCAGCAGCTCCAGCCTGGTCCAGGGACCCTGGAGTGCAGGGGCCACACCCCACTGACTCTGCCCTTGTGGGAGTCCTGAGGTCTGGGCACCTCCTGAGGTCCCAACGGTCCTCTAATGCTGGCCTCTCCTGAGTGCCCACGGCTGCATCTCAGAGCAGGGGCAGCCCGGGCACCAGGAGCCCCTCCTGGGACTAGACATGGAACCAGGTGGTGGGTGCCTGGTGGGGCCTGCAGACCCCACACTGTGAGTCAGGACAGCTGCTTCAGAAGGAACCTGAATCCAGAAGTACCCCGGTGGAAGGGAGAAACATCAGCCTTGACACTTAGTCTTCCTGAGCCTCAGTTTCCCTGTCTGTAAAATGTATATAAAACTACCTACCTGTATTCATTTGCTAAGCCCGCCCTCACAAAGGACTACTAACTTGGTGGCTGAAAGTGACAGACATGTATTCTGTCATCATTCCAAAGGCCCAAAGTGCAAGATCCATTTCACTGGCTTGAAATGAAAGTATTGGCAGGACCACACCTCCTCCGGGTGTGTGGGGCTCTGGGGACAACACGTACCTTGCCTTTTCAGCTTCCAGGGGCTGGTGTCCCTTGGCTAATCTCTGCTTCTGACTTTACGTCGCCACCTCTTCTGCCTGTGTCAAATCTTCCTCCGTCTCCTACTTATAAGGACAGTTATAATTGTATTTAAGGCCCACCTGGCTGTCATTGGACCAGCCTAAGAGGTACAAAGGTGGTGAGGTGTCTGCTCCAAGCCGAAAGTACCAGATGCACGTGCTTTCAAGATAATTCCCCCATCTCAATATCTTTCACTTAATCGCATTTGCAAAACCTCTTTTTCCTTATGAAGAGACATTTACAGGTTGAAGGGATTAGGACTTTGGGCAGACACCCTATCAGCCTACTACATGACCCCATAAAATAGTAGAGAGGATTCCTTGAGGGAATATATGTAAAGTTCTCAGACATTACGGGTATTAGTTCATTTTCATGCTGCTGATAAAGACATACCCGAGACTGGGTAATTGATAAAGAAGACGAGGTTTAATGCACTCACAGTTCCATATGGCTGGGGAGTCCCCACAATCATGGCGGAAGGTGAAAGGCACGTCTTATGTGGTGGCAGGCCAGAGAGAATAAGAGCCAAGCGAAAAGGGAAACCTCTTATAAAACCATCAGATCGGCTGGGCACGGTGGCTCGCACCTGTAATCCCAGCAATTTGGGAGACCAAGGCGGGCAGATCACCTGAGCTCAGGAGTTCGAGACCAGCCTGGCCAACCTGGTGAAACTCTGTCTCTACTGGAAATACAAAAATTAACCGGACGTGGTGGCAGGCACCTGTAATCCCAGCTACTAGGGAGGCTGAGGGTGGAGAATCACTTGAACCCAGGAGGTGGAGATTGCAGTGAGCTGAGATTGAGCCACTGCACTCCAGCCTGGGCAACAAGAGTGAGGCTCCATCTCAAAAAAACAAAAAAACCATCAGATCTCGTGAGACGTATTCACTACCAGTATGGCGGAAACCATCCCCATGATTCAATTATCTCTCACCCGGTCCCTCCCACAACATGTGGGAATTATGGGAGCTGCAATTCAAGATGAGATTTGGGTGGGGACACAGCCAAATCGTATCACTGTGCCTGGTGCCTGGAAAGCAATATTGTCCCCGTTGTCCCAGGAGGCCAGGGAATTGGCATCTGATACATTAGCTTGGACCTGAAACCATGCTCTGAACTTCCCCCAACAACTCCTTCCACATGCTTGTCTCATGATCCCCGTGACCTCTAAGGCTGGAAGCCTGACCCCTGTCCAGTGGAGCCTGTTCTCCGCAGGCCCTGGAGCCAGAAGGTTCATCTCACACACAGATACCCACCCCACTGCCTGCCCTACAGTAAGCATTCACACCAAGCTTGTCTGCTGGAATTTGTTGGAATGCATTTTTTCGGAAACCCTGAAGCTTGCCTTTTT
This sequence comes from Pongo abelii, assembly GCF_028885655.2. NCBI lineage: Eukaryota > Metazoa > Chordata > Mammalia > Primates > Hominidae > Pongo > Pongo abelii. The sequence goes on from NC_071991.2 coordinate 8,413,327, forward strand.
AAATGTCTATGTGTTGGATCTTTTATGGAAATGTCCCTGAAATGGATTACATATTCCCCAACAGTGTCCCAGTGCAAAACATAAACTTTTGGAACTGACACAGCCATGGTGGGGACTTGGTCCTTGCTGTGTGCACCTGATATTGGAGCAGCCTGATACAAGCAGAGGCGGCAGGGTGTCTGCTCCAAGCTGAAAGTGCCATGTACATGTGACAGGTATGACTTGCAGCTTTCCCTCTTCCTCCCTCCTGCCAGGATATCTATGCTTCTCATCTGCAAGGAACCATTCGGCAAACAGTCATCCCCATCTTACACCCTCCAGTTCCCGCTCCAATTTTTTTTTAGACAGATTTTTGCACTGTCACCCAGGTTGGAGTGCAGTGGCACGATCTCAGCTCACTGCAACCTCTGCCTCCAGGGTTCAAGCAATTCTCCTGCCTCAGCCTCCCAAGTAGCTAGGATTTCAGACGCCCACCACCACAATCAGCTAATTTTTGTATTTTTAGTAGAAACAGAGTTTCATCATGTTAGCCAGGCTGGTCTTGAACTCCTGACCTCAAGTGATCCACCTGCCTCAGCCTCCCAAGTAGCTGGGACTATCAGACATGCACCACCACGCCCGGTTTATTTTTAAATTCTTTTTTGTAAAGGTGGGGTCTCACTATGTTGCCCAGGCTGGTCTGGAACTCCTAGCCTCAAGCAATCCTCTCACCTTGGCCTCCCAAAGTGCTGGGATTTGCAGGCATGAGCCACCACGCCCAGCCCCTACATTACTAATTTTGTCAGATATTATTTATAGGAAAAGGCAAGGATCAGGGTCATTTATCTTTTAAGGAATGTAGTGACTCAGGCAAGAGACATCAGGGACCATGTACTCTGTCCTGTTTTGTCTTCAAAGTGTCATCTTTCTGGAGAGCTACATGTTGTCCCAGAGTTAGGGGCCGTGTGAAATTCTGCTACGAATAGAAATGAACAAACATGGCTTCTTTTGTTTGTTACTTCGTCTCCCAAGTGTTTTATTTGGTCATGAATTACTGGTTGTATTTATAAGATTAATGTTGATTATTTTATATAGTTAGGAAGACTCTTTTTTCTTTCCAAAAAGTTATATGTTGTCACAAACCAAGGATTTTTTTTTTTTTTTTTGAGACAGAGTCTCACTCTGTCTCCCAGGCTGGAGTGCAGTGGCATAATTTCGGCTCACCACAACCTCCACCTCCCCAGTTCAAACGATTCTTCTGCCTCAGCCTCCTGAGAGGCTGGGATTACAGGTGCCCACCACCACGCCCAGCTAATTTTTGTATTTTTAGTACAGACGGGGTTTCACCATGTTGGCCAGGCTGGTCTCAAACTCCTCACCTCAGGTGATCTGCCCACCTTGGCCTCCCAAAGTGCTGGGATTACAGGCATGAGCCACTGTGCCTGGCCACAAACCAAGGATCTTTATAGAATTATACCGAAAGCAAAAATAAGTAAACACGAGTTATTCTATTTATTGCTTTGTGTCATGTTATTATTATTGTTTGATTCTATGCCCTCCTCCACCACCGCAAAGAATCTGAAACACTTCTATCTTCTGACTTTTTTAATTGGCATCTAAAACTTTTCCTTAGTGTAAATGGTTGCAGAGGACAATATTTCTGGTGTAAATATTGACATTTAAAAAATAAAACTGTCATATCGCTCTCTTAAACATGTCCATTGAAATCTACATACCACAGTAATTTGATATCCATCATCATTTGCTTAGAAAGATACCCAGACAAGCTCCTTTTTAATAGTCAAGAATTTTATAATTTTCGTTGCTCTCCTTGAGCTCATAGTTCCATTCCATTTCCCCCACAGAACTGTATTCTAACTCAATCTATTTTTATGGTTGAAAGTATTTTATTAATCGCCCTATTATAACTCTCTCAACAAAAAAATATATCAGTTAAAATTACATTTTTTAATTACCTGTGACAAGAAAGCTCTAGAGTTAAATTCTTCTTGTTTGAGCTAACAATACAATTATGAGTACTCAATTTATCAAAACCAACTCATTATACATTTTTGTAAATAATTATTAAGCATAAACATAAACTTTTGTGAGACTTGCATCTCTTAATGAGATCAATGGGGGTGTCTGTTTTTCCGCACCGATTCCATGAATCTGTAGCTGAATGTCTCTCTCCTCAATCAACCCAAATTCAGTGGCAGTTTTCCTATCTTTATTTTTATTTTTATATTATTTTATTGAGACAGAGTCTTGCTCTGTCACCCAGGCTGGAGTGCAGTGGTGCAATCTTGGCTCACTGCAACCTCCACCTCCGGGTTCAAGCGATTCTCCTGACTCAGCCTCCCAAGTAGCTGGAATTACAGGTGCACGCCACCATGCCCGAATAATTTTTGTATTTTTAGTAGAGACGGGGTTTCACCATGTTGGCCAGGCGGGTCTCGAACTCCCGACCTCAAGTGATCTGCCTGCCTCAGCCTCCCAAAGTGCTGGGATTACAGGCGTGAGTCACTGCACCCGGCCTCTGTTTATTTTTTAATGCAAGCATTAAAAAGATACCATTCGTAAAATAAGTAGATGGGCACATGGAAGGGGTTTTATTAGAGCAGCACCCCTCAAGTATTTGCAGTCTTTCAGAGTTAGGTGCCCAGATTCACATAATGATCTACCATCAAGAAAACTTCCATTGGTCTCGTTTTAATGGTGCGGAAAGCTCAGTGTTGGAGACACCCGGCTGAATGATGACCTTGTCCCAGGAGGACATCAGCTCCCAGGGGCAGACCTTGCTGGTCTCTCTGCTCTGTCCCTAGGGCCTGCCCAGTGGTCATCTCCAAGGACCAGAGTAGGTGAGTGGGTATAAAACTACCTACCTGTATTCATTTACTAAACCCACCCTCACAAAGGACCACTAACCTGGTGCCTGAAAACAACAGAAATGTATTCTCTCATCATTCCAACGGCCAGAACTGCAACATCGGTTTAGCTAGCCTGTGACCCAGGTCCCAGTGGTGCTGACGGTGGTGATCGCTGGCCAGGAAACCTACCAAGGCTCTGACTATGCATTGCAAAGGCTCTAGCCCTCTGCAAAGCAGTAGGCTTCTGGCTGTGGTCAAAAACAGTTTTTCTTTTTGTTTTTTGTTCTTCAGACAGGGTCTGGCTCTGTCACTCAGACTGGCGTGCAGTGACACAATCTCAGCTTAACGCAGCCTCTGCCTCCTAGGCTCCAGTGATCCTCCCACCTCAGCCTCCTGAATAGCTGGGACTATAGGCATGCACCAGTACACCTGGCTAATTTTTGTATTTTTAGTAGAGACAGGGTTCCACCATGTTGGCCAGGCTGGTCTTGAACTCCTGACCTCGGACAATCTGCCCACCTCAGCCTCCCAAAATGCTGGGATTACAGGCGTGAACTACAGCACCCAGCCAACAAGGACAGTTTTTACTTTATTTATTCTGTGAAATGGGAGAACAGAATTCTTGGAAGGAAACCAAGGCTGCCAAGGAAAATCTTGATTGCAGCTGCCTTCTCAGATGGATCTGTTCCGGGAGATTGAATCTCTTAGAGTCTTCTTGTGTCCCAGCTAAAATGAGTGACGCCAGGGGCTCCCAGAGCTTAGCCTGAAGCACTTAACCAAGTGCATTTTGGGCAACAGCCTGGCACGAAGAGGACATCAGCTCCCTGGGAAGGCCTTGCCTGGTCTCCTCTCTGCTCTGTCCCCAGGGCCTGCCCAGTGGATATCTCCAAGGACCAGCATAGGTCAATGCACTGGTGGCTGTGGCTCAGGCCTCGATGATGCTGATAGTGGGGGGGGTCACTGTCCAGGAAGCCCACAAAGGCTCTAACTATGCCACACTCAAGCTAACAACCAAAAACGGGGAGGCCCCATGGACTTTGCTTTCATGGTGCCAGCTGTCACCTTGCTCAAGTTTTCAAGGGATTTCCAACAGCCTTTAGCCAGAGATTTCCATCAGTAGAGCTGAAATCCATGTTATGTATTGGTTACCTTATTTGTGCATTCATTTCTCCACTCCTCAAACAGGTTGGAAATGGAGCATTCATGTGTTTTCACTATCTGTGTGCCAGGCCCTGAGCCAGGCACCAAAGGCAGGAGGATCACTTGAGGTCAGGAGTTTGAGACCAGCCTGCACAACATAGCAAGAACCAGTCTCTAAAAAATAATTTTTTTTAGTTAGCCAGGCACGGTGGTGCACAGCTGTGGTCCCAGCTACTTGTGAGGGTGAGGTGGGGGGATCACCCAGGAGGTTGAGGCTGCAGCGAGCCATGATCACACCACTGCACTGCAGCCTGGGAGACAGCAAGACCCTGTTTACAAAAAATAAAAAGTAATTGTACCGCTATAATCTATAACCAGATGCACTCTGGTATGGTTTGGCTGTGTCCCCACCCAAGTCTCATCTTGAATCGTAGTTCCCATAATCCCCACGTGTTGTGGGAGGGACTCAGTAGGAAGTGATTGGAGCCTGGGGGCACATTTCCCCTGTGCTGCTCTTACAATAGTGAGTGAGTTCTCACAAGATCTGATGGCTGTTTTTTTCTCTTTTGTTTTGTTTTTTTTTTGAGACAGAGTCTTGCTGTGTCACCCAGGCTGAAGCGCAATGGCATGATCTCAGCTCACGGCAACTTCTGCCTCCCGGGTTCAAGTGATTTTCCCGCCTCAGCCTCACAAGTAGCTGAGATTACAGGCACCCGCCACCACGCCCGGCTAATTTTTGTATTTTTAGTAGAAACAGGGTTTTACCATGTTGGCCAGGCTGGTCTCAAACTCCTGACCTCAAGTGATCCGCCCGCCTTGGCCTCCCAAAGTGCTGGGATTACAGGCATGAGTCACCGCACCTGGCCAGATCTGATGGTTTTATAAGCGTCTGGCATTTCCCTTGCTTGTATTTCTCCCTCCTGCCACCCTGTGAAGAAGGCACCTGCTTCCCCTTCACCTTCCATCATGACTGTAAGTTTCTTGAGGCCTCCCCAGCCATGCAGAACTTTGAGTTGATTAAACCTCTTTCCTTCATAAATTACCCAGCCTCAGGTATTTTCTTATAGCAATGTGAGAATGGACCAATACACTCTTACTCTCAAACCTTGATGTAATTCTGCTATAATATAACTTCTTTAAAAGTTTGATATAATTTTACACATACTGAACTTCCACAACCTATGTATCAGCAATGGGCTTAAACACTGGGCCAGGACAGTACAGGGGGTCTCCTGTCCTCAGGGCCCTCACCATAGGGAGGCAGGTGCAGGCAGGACAACAACTCCCACCCTGCTGGAATGGAAATCCAAGCCCCGGATGCAGCAAGAGGGAAAGAAATTCAGGGTCTGGTGGCCTTTGGGCTGCAGTCCTTGACACTGTCTGACCTGAACAACCCCTAGCCCACTGCTGCCATGTCATCATTTGAATATGGGGTGGGGGGCACTCGGATTTCTAAGAGCTCCTTGACATTCACCTTCCAGAACTCCGCCTCCTTAACATTCACCTCCTAGACTCCACCTCCTTAATATTCACCTCCCAGAACTCCGCCTCCTTGACATTCATTCATTCTCCAGAACTCCGCCCCCTTGGTGCACTGCCTCAGAAACGTCTTCAGGCGCGGGGAGGACAGGGACCAAAGAGTGGGGGAGCAGACACTCCCCCTATCTCCCAGCAACAATGTCCCTGACCCCTGCATCTCTCCTGGAGGCCGCCCCCACCTCCCCACCCTTTAGGGAGTGCTAGGCCTGGTCAGATCGTGAATGTACCTGTTGTCTCTGTCTTGCTGTCTGCCTGCAATTTCAGACTGTGATGATTTGAAGAGCTTCAGTTTGTTGACTGCCACCCTTGCACTGGCTTTTAAAAGGATTTTCAATCTCTTTTTTTCCCTCTCATCCTTTCTCTGCCTCTCTCTCTCTCTCTCTCTGTCTGTCTCTCCTCTCTCTCCTTTTCCCTCTCTTCCTGCTTTTCCTTTTTTGGGCGTCAGATTTATTGGAGCATAATTTACATACCATAAAATTCACTCCTGGAGGCTGGGCATGGTGGCTCATGCCTGTAATCCCAGCACTTTGGGAGGCTGAGGTAGGAGGATTCTTTGAGCCCAGGAGTTTGAGACCAGCCTAGGCAACATAGTGAGACCCCCACCTCTACAAAAATAATTTTAAAAATTAGCTGGGTGTGTGGCCTGTGTCTGCGATCCCAGCTACTTGGGAGGCTGAGGCAGGAGGATTGCTTGAACCCAGGAAGTTGAGACTGCAGTGAGCTATGATTGTGCCACCGCACTCCAGCCTGGATGACAGAGCGAGATCCTGTCTCTTAAAAAAATAAGTAATTAAAATTAAAATTTAAAAAATTATTTTTTTGTCCATTTCTACAAGGTGTTTTTTTTGACAGGGTCTCACTCTGTTGCCCAGGCTGAAGTGCAGTGGTACAATCTCAGCTCACTGCAACCTCCGCCTCCCAGGCTCAAGTGATTCTCTTGCTTCAGCCACCCGAGTAGCTGGGATTACAGGCGCCCACCACCACGCCCAGCTAATTTTTGTATTTTTAGTAGAGACGGGGTTTTGCCATGTTGGCCAGACTGGTCTGGAACTCCTGACCTCAAATGATCCACCCGCCTCAGCCTCCCAAAGTGCTGAGATTACAGGCATAAGCCACCACGCCCTGCCATTTCTATGAGTTTTAACAAACACATACAGTCATATAACAATCACAGTCAAGAAAGGGGACATTATTATCACTCTAACAAATTCCCTTGTGATCCTTCTGTAGTCAACTCCTTTCGTGCACCCACTCTGGCAACCGAAGATATGTTCTCTGCTAGTCCTACGGTTCTGCCTCTTCCAGATTCTTGTTTCCTTCCTCCCTCCCTCCTTCCTTTCCTCCCTCCTTCCTTCCTCCCCTCTCCCTCCCCTTCTTCTTTCCCTCCCTCCCATTTTCTTCCGCTCCTCCTTCCCTTCCTTCTTCCCTCCCTCCCTCCTTCCTCTCCTTCTCTCCTTCCCTCCCCTCTCTTCTTCCTCCCCTCTTTCCTTCCTTTTTTCTTCTCCCTCCTTCTTTCCTTTCTCCTTTAGCAGCCAACTTATTTCTGCAAATGAACAAGAAGGAAAGCAAACCAATTTTTTTAAGGAAACAAATTCTGTGTGCTTCCTGATGAATGCTAGTCTACCTAGCTCAAGGGAAGAATTTGAGAGCAGAAATTTCTTTGCTTTTCCTGGCCAGAACTCACGCTAAGATGGGGGGAGGTTATATTACTATTCTGACGGAGCTGAGAATTTATTTGGATGAAAAATGGATCCCCACTTGAGCAGGAATGGGGTCTTATGGCAGGAACGGAGCAGTGGGGTCACCGCGAGCCTCGATACACTAGACTCCAAATTAATAGCTTAGCTCCTAGATCCTTGCAAACTCGAGATCTTGGCCATGTTTCCTTGGCTGTGAGTTAATAATTGCAACCTGTGTTCCAAGAAAGGCTTCATTCTGCTTTAAATGAGCAACAGAAAAAAGCCAGTTTCCAAATATGTGCCACGTGAGACACATTCGGTAGAGTTTGCATCAGAAACTCATCAGCAACAAAAGGGAGACGGTGGCTCGGGCCACCCCATGGCTGGGCTGCAAGATGGATTGAGTCAAGAAATTCACCAACAAAGCATCAGCATCTCCAACTCTGTCCCTCACATGCCATGAGGCCACCACTCAGTGCAGATGGCCTCAGCCCTTTCTAGGAAGAGCTGGGGGGTACAGAGGTGCAGAGCTGGGAACAGTGGGGCATGGGATTGGGGTGGACACTGCGTGTTGGAGCCCCCAAATCTCCCCTCTGCTCTCATATCCTAATCCTAATATCCTTCCCAAAGGGGTTAATTTCCTGAAGCTGCCTGATGGTTTTTTTTTCCTGACACCAAATATGTAGTGTCTTCTCTGACATCAACCAATGCTCCAATCCTCCCACACCAGCTGGGTTTCCTGCAATTCAATCCTAGCCTGACACTAACTTCCGGAGTTACCACAGACGGCCATCTTCTCCCTGTGTCCTCGCGTGGCCGTCCCTCTGTGTATGTCTGTGTCCTAATCTCTTCTTACAAGGACACCAGTCAGGTGGGATTGGGGCCCACCCTAAAGACCTCATTTGGATGTAATTCCCTCTTTTTCATTTTATTTTATTTATTATTTATTTATTTATTTTGAGATGGAGTTTTCAGTGTCACCCAGGCAACGAGGTTGTCGGCTCACGGCAACCTCCACCTCCCGGGTTCAAGCAGTTCTCGTGCGTCAGCCTCCCGAATAGCTGGGATTACAGGTGTACACCACCATGCCCAACTAGTTTTTGTATTTTTGGTAGAGATGGGGTTTTGCCATGTTGCCTAGGCTGGTCTCAAACTCTTGGGCTCAAGCAATCCTCCCGCCTTGGCCTCTGAAGTGTGGGGATTACAGGCGTGAGCCACCACATCCGGCCTTAATTACCTTTTCAAAGGCCCGATTTCTAAATAAGGTTACATTCTGAGGGACCGGGGATTAGGATTTCAACATATGAATTTGCAGAGGACACAGTTCAGCCCGTAACACCAAACATGGCAAGAGAGGAATGCAGGAGAAAGAGACAGAGGAAAGGAGATGAAGGTCACCAAAGGGGAAGACGGGACTGAGGAAGGCGCAGCAGAGGAACGAGGCAGCAGGACAGGCTCATGGGGTCAGGCTTCAGGGATGGGGGTTGGGCTTCCTGGGGAGGTGGTCGCTGGGTCAGGCTCTGTAGGAAGCAGCATCATGTTATGTCTAACAGGAGCATTGACACTGGAGTCAGGATGACATCGGTATTGGTCCCAGCACTTAGATGCTCAGCTGGGCAAGTTACTTAACCTTGGTTCCCTCCTCTATGAAACAGGGCTTCTCATACATCTGTGGAGTTATTAAAAGCGATAAATACACCAGGCACAGTGGTTGATGCCTGGAATCCCAGCGCTTTGAGAGGCTGAGGTGGGAGGATCGTTTGAAGTTGGGAGTTCAAGACTAGCCTGGGCAACATAGCAAGACCCCATCTCTACAAAAACAAAGCAAAACAAAACAAACAAAAAAAAACAACTAAAAAAGGGCTGGGCGTAGTGGCTCACCCCTGTAATCCCAGCACTTTGGAGGTTGAGGCAGGTGGATCACTTGAGGTCAGGAGTTTGAGACCAGCCTGACCAACATGGTGAAACCCCATCTCTACTAGAAATACAAAATTAACCAGGCATGGTGGCACATGCCTGTAATCCCAGCTACTCAGGAGGCTGAGGCGTGAACCCAGGAGGGAGAGGTTGCAGTGAGCCTCGATTACGTCACCGCATTCCAGCCTGGGCAACAACAGCGAAACTCTGTCTTAAAAAAAAAAAAAAAAAGGAAAACTTAAAAAAATTAGCTGGGCATGTTAGTGCATCTGTAGTTCCAGCTACTCAAGATTCTGAGGTAGGAGGATCGCTTGAGCCTGGGAGGTCGAGGCTGCCATGAGCTGAGGTCGTGCTTTCCATGACGGTAAGCAATTATAACAACTATTATGGTGCTTAGTGAGCAAGGCTCCCGGGACCAGCTGGAGGGGTGGGAGTGAGTGATTTGGTTGTCGGGGGCAAGGACATGAGCTGGTGGGGCCTGAGCAGGGTGTGGCTGGGCACCCACTGTGGAAGAGGAGGAGGAGGGAGCACTGGGTTGAGCAGAGGCTGGTAAGGGGAGAGCCAGCCAGACCAGGAGCCCCAGGCTCCACCTATGCCAGACAGGACCCCCTTCTGCCTGTTCCTGCCCTGGTAGGGCCCAAAGCGGGTGTGTGTGTGTGTGTGTGTGTGTGTGTGTGTGTGTGTGTGTGTATGTGTGTGTCTGTCAGTTTGGCCGTTCCCCGGGGGAGGTGTACCACAGGCTGGATGCTGCTGCTGGAAGTTGGAACTGAGAAAGCAGCCTCATGAGATGCAGGGTCAGGTAATTCGGTCAATTTGGCTGCCATCAGAGGCAACCAGTTTGGGCCAGGGGTCCCCACATTATAGCTGACCCCAAGGAAGGGCGAATAAGAGCCCTACTTTCCTGGAAGGTGGGCCTGGCCCAGGCCCAGGGGCTCACAGTGTCACAGTTGTCCCCTCCCAAGACCTCCCCCAGGCAGGCCCACAGCCATCTCATCCAAGGTCTGGATATAGATATCCCACTTCCTCAGTAATAATCCAGGATGGGGGCCAGGCGTGGTGGCCCAAGCCTGTAATCCCACCACTTTGGGAGGCCAAGACAGGCGGATCACTTGAGGTCAGGAGTTCAAGACCAGCCTGGCCAACATGGTGAAATCCCATGTCTACTAAAAAAAAGAAAAGAAAAGAAAAATTAGCCAGACACAGTGGTGCACACCTGTATTCCCAGCTACTTGGGAGGCTGAGGCTGGAGAATCGCTTGAACCCAGGAGGCAGAGGTTGCAGTGAGCCGAGATCACACCACTGCACTCCAGCCTGGGTGACAGAGCAAGACTCCATCTCAGATAATAAGAATAATAATAATTCAGGTTGGGGCCTCTGAGCTCCATCATTGACCCCAACAGGTGCAGAAGGACCTGCGACTGTCCTGTCACCCTGTTGGGGAAGCAGGTAGACTCGGCCCAGGTGGCTGTTAAGGAGCCACCACCCGAGGCTGCTCCAAGCTCCCCAACTATCCAGCCTCCTGGGGAGCCAGAGCCTGAAGATACCATGACTCATTAGCTTTTATTTTTAGTTTTATGCCACAGAAGATGCGCAGTAATGAGACCAGCTTAAATGTCTTGCTATAAAAAGGATGATGGGTGGGGGGTGGTGGGAAGAGAGAGAAAGTCATACAGACATGGATGGACAAGAGATCAAGAAGAAGGAAAGAAGAAATATACCAAAATGTTAGCAAGGGTTTTCTCTAAGTGGCAAGATTGGGAGGAATCTTCAAGTATTTCTATAAATGATATATATTATTTTTATAATCAGAAAAATCCATGTTAAATAAATACATAAGGCATGAGAGGGCCTGAGAAAGCTCTCTTGAGTCAATGCTATGCAGGTTTTCTACCCAGTTACCAGCCTTGCTGTAAAGGACACCACCTCTTTCCCAGGGATTTCAAAGAAGGTTCTAGAACCATCATGGGCCACACACACACCCCTGAAACTAAAACTGTATGATAGCTGGCTTCCAAGATGGCACCAAGTCTTTCTGGCTTCCTGGTATTCATACTCTGGAGTTCCCTCTCTCCATGAATAGGGCTGACCTGTGTGGTCAGGGTATGTTTTGGAAATGATGGAGCATCACTTCTGAGGACCAGTCAGAAAGGACATTGGAGCTCCACCTTGTGTGCTCTTAGATCTACCACTCTGGGCAAAGACGACCACCATGTCATAAGGATACTCAAGCAGCCTTGTGGAGAGGCCCATGCTGAGAACTGAGGCCTCCACTAACAGCAATACCAGCACCAGCCACATGTGGGAGCCATCTTGGGAGTGGCACCTCCAGCCCCATTTGAGCCTTCAGATGATGACAGGCTTGACTAACCACATGACTGAAACCTCATGGGAGGTTCCAAAGCCAGAACTACCCAACTAAGCCACTCCAAAATGTCGGACCCACAAAAACTAGGATATAATGAAGGTTTTTGGCCTTTTAAGCCACTAAGTTTAAGATAACTTTTTACATGGCATTAGATGACTAATACAAATGCTGACTTTAATTGGAAAGTCTTGGGTCACGAAACTCAGCCCCAGAGCCAAGTTTGGGGTCATCCTACCAACTACAAGCCTGGAAGGGAGAAAAGAAATGGGACTGTTGTGCAGATGGATCCTAAGGGGCCAAGACTGGAGGAGATAGGAGTGAATTGGTGCACATGCAGAGTTGGGTTTTGTCTTTATTTAAAATATTAATACTTTTCCCCTTGTGGGTTTTTTTAATTTTTGCATATTGCATTAAAATATTATTTATTTATTTACTTTGAAATTTATTTATTTATTCTGTTACCCAGGTTGGAGTGCAATGGCACAATCTTGGCTCACTGCAGACTCTGCCTCCTGGGTTCAAGCAATTCTCCTGCCTCAGCCTCCCAAGTAGCTGGTATTACAGGCACCAACCACCATGCCCAGCTAATTTTTGTATTTTTAGTAGAGACAGGGTTTCATCACGTTGGCCAGGCTGGTCTCGAATTCCTGACCTCCACCTGCCTTGGCCTCCCAAAGTGCTGGGATTACAGGCATGAGCCACCATGCCGTGCTGCAGTAAAATATTATTTATCTTGACTGCTGAGTTTTTGACACCCTTTGAAGTGTGAATCCGAGGTGAGTGCTTCACTTCTCTTACCCTAGTCCTGGCCCTCCTCTGTGATAAGGTCCCATCCCACCACAGGCCTACATGATTCTCCTCTGCCTTTGTCCATGGGGGTGGGGAAAATGGGGGTCTCCCTTTCTGCTCACCTTGATTATGTTTGACTGCTGACACTTCACGCCCTGCTTCTCTGTTTTCCGTGTTTGATTCTGAAGAGCTCGGTGCTCAAATACAATAGCCACTGGCCACATGGGGATACTGAGCACTTGACAAGTGGCCAGTCCAAACTGAGATGTAAGTGTAAAATGCATGCCAGGTTTTGAAGACTTACTACAAGAAAAAGAACATGAAAGGTCCCAATCATAATTTTTTGGTTTTGGATGTTTTTTTTGGGATGGGTCTCACTCTATCATTTAGGCTGGAGTGCAGTGGCACAATCATGGCTCACTGGGGTCTCAAACTCCTGAGTTCAAGTGATCCTCCTGCCTCAGCCTCCCTTGTAGCTGGGACTACATATCTGTACTACTACACCATGTTAATTTTTTTTTTTTAGACATGGGGTCTCACTATGTTTCCCAGATGCTCTTGAGCTCCTGGGCTCAAGCAGTCCTTCTGCCTTAGCCTCCCAAAGTGCTGGGATTACCAGCATGAGCCACTTTGCCCTGACTTGGTTATAATTTTTTATATTGATTCTATATAAAATAGTCTCTTTTAGATGTATTCTAGATAAAGGGATCATACATTTATCACATGTTAGATATATTCTACCTTTGTACAATGTGGCCACCTTCTATTTTTATTTATTTTATTTTATTTTCAACAATAACTTTGGGGTCTTCAGGGACTTGGAAAACTTGCTGTCTTCAACATTTAGTATTATTTTTCAAGTCTTTCCTCTTTTTTTTTGAAATGGAGTCTCACTCTGTTGCCAGGCTGGAGGGCAGTGGTGCAATCTCAGCTCACTGCAACCTCCACCTCCGGGTTCAAGCGATTCTCTTGCCTTGGCCTCCTGAGTAGCTGGGACTACAGGCACGTGCCATTATGCCAGCTAATTTTTATATTTTTAGTAGAGACGGGGTTTCACCATGTTGGCCAGGATGATCTCGATCTCTTGACCTCGTGATCCGCCAGCCTTGGCCTCCCAAAGTGCTGGGATTATAGGCGTGAGCCACCGCGCCTGCCCTTTCAAGTATTTTTCTAACTTAAATATTGGGAAAATATTCTTCGGGCCTGAGCATTTTGGGCATCCTCCAATAAGTCTTGGGTCTGAGTTAGTGTCTTCATCTTTAAGAATACCTTTGGCCAAGCACAGTGGCTCATACCTATAATCTCAGACTTTGGGAGGCTAAAGTGGGAGGATCGCTTGAGGCAAGGAGTTTGAGACCAGCCTGGGCAACACAGTGAGATCTATCCCTACCAAAAAAAAAAAAAAAAAAAAATTAGATGGGCACGGTGGCACACAGCTGTAGTCCCAGCTATTTGGGAGGCTGAGGTGGGAGGATCACATAAGCTCTGGAGGCCAAGGCTGCAGTGAGCTATGATTGCACCACTGCACTCCAGCCTAGGTGAAAGAAAATGAGATCCTATCTTGGAAGGGGAGGGGAGAGGAGGGGAGGGAAGGGAGAAATTAATTTATAATTTTCTTCTGTAGTTGCTGGACATAAGAAAAAAAAGAAATGTATGATTTCCAAAGAGCTGTGGGTCCTTATTTGCTGGAATGGAACCTACACCCAAAAACCACAGTGGGCAGGGCTACTATGGTGTGCTAGAGCTCACAAAAGTAAACTAAAGTCATTTCCCACATTCTCTGCAAACAGTGTGCTCAGGAGTCCACGCCAGCCATGACAGTGGTGTTGTTTCTGTGGCCTAAGGACGTGGCATGTGGCATCATCCCTGAGTCACCACCCAGAGACGCGAAGTTCCTTGCTCAGGTCCCGGTGTGTCGGCTCCGGGGTCCTGTCCTCCCTGCTCCCCTGCCCCACCAAGACCCTTGCCGACAGAGCCCCGCTCTGGGCTTCAGCCTCCTGCTCCATGAGCTTTCTCAACTCATTTCTTCCACTTGGCATCGGGGAAGTTGAGTCACTCTGAAGGAGCTTGACAAAATAGCTTACGAAAGTGCTTTTTATTTTAATAATAATCGGCACCAGATGCTTCCCCAGTGAGACTCCTTGCTTGAGTTGTGATAAACACAGCAACTGGAAAGTCACTTTATTAAACCATAAACGCTCTCTACAAATCACAACTAAATTAGCTTGTGGCAGGAGCTGCGCAGGAGCCCAGCCTGGTGCTCTAACTCCACCAGGGAGGGAAAAGATAATGACATCCTTTGAACACTTTCTCATCAGGCTTTTAAAAACCCCCAGACTGGGCACGGTGGCTCACATCTGTAATCCCAGCACTTTGGGAGGCTGAGGCAGGTGGATGACTTGAGGCTGGGAGTTTGAGACCAGCCTGAGCAACATAGGAAGACCCCGTGTCTACAAAAATTAGCCAGGTGTGGTGGTGTGTGCCTGTAGTCCCAGCTACTCAGGAGGCTGAGGTGGTAGGATTGCTTGAGCCCAAGAGGTCAAGGCTGCAGTGAGCTATGATCGCATCACTGCACTGCAGCCTCCAGTCTGGGCAATAGAGCAAGATTCTTTCTCTTAAAAAAAAAAAAAAAAAAAAGGCCGGGTGCAATAGCGCACACCTGTAATCCTGGCACTTTGGGAGGCTGAGGTGGGTGGATCACAAGGACAGGAGTTCAAGACCAGCCTGGCCAAGATGATGAAACCCCATCTCTACTAAAAAATAATAATAATACAAAAATTAGCTGGGCCTGGTGGCGAGCACCTGTAATCCCAGCTACTCGGGAGGCTGAGGCAGAGAATTGCTTGAACCCCGGAGGCGGAGGTTGCAGTGAGCCGAGATCACACCACTGCACTCCAGCCTGGATAACAGAGTAAGAATCCATCTCAAAAAAACAAGCAAACAAAAAAAAAAAAAAAAAAAAAAACAATGACAATCTGTCCTATGAGTTTGGACATAGGCGTGCACACCCATTAAGGATGCTGAGAGTGGAGTGAGGGAAAGGAAAAGGCCACCTTTTCTACCAGCCCTGGTGGCATTGGTCCCCATCACAGCCCACCTGTCCATCAGGTCCCCCTGCTAGGGACGACAGTCTGCCAGGCACAGAAACGGCCATGCGAGGGTGTTCACACTGCATCTTAACCTCCCCATGTAACACCTGCATTTGAGCAACAGCCACCTGGAGACTGAAGATTGCAAACCAAGCCACTAGCCCCTACCCGCCGTGATCTTGAGAAACCCCTTCCTCTCCCTTGGACTGCTTCTTCAGCTATAAAATGGGAGCAATGGGAAAACCACTGATTTCCAAACTGCCCCCGATGGAACCCCAGCAGAGTTACCGTAGGGGCCTTTGTGGTGGCCCAGGGGGAGCTTCGGTGGGAGTGTGGTGCCAGGGGTGGGGGGCGGTGCTCCAAGCTGCCCATCTTCACTGTTACCTGCATAATTCCACCTTTACCTGTTTTCGATGTTGCGTTCTTGGAGGGTTTTGATTTTTATTCTTTTTTAAATTGTAATTATTTACTTTTTTTAGAGACAGGGTCTCGCTCTGTCACCCAGGCTGGAGTGCAGAGATGCAATCATAGCCAAGCCTGCAGGCACACAGGCTCAAGCCATTTCTCAAGTTAATATTATAAACCAGGCATAAGACTGTACTTAATTTACACATAAATGTTTTTGTTTCGTTCTGTTTTGTTTTGTTTTGAGATGGAGTCTTGCTCTGTTGCCCAGGATGGAGTGCAGTGGTGTGATTTTGGCTCACTGCAAGTTCCGCCCCCTGGGTTCAAACGATTTTCCTGCCTCAGCCTCCCAAGTAGCTGGGATTACAGGCACCCGCCACCATGCCCAGCTAATTTTTGTATTTGTAGTAGAGACAGGGTTTCGCCATGTTGGCCAGGATGGTCTCGAACTCCTGACCTCAAGTGATCCACCCACCTCGGCCTCCCAAAGTGCCGGGATTACAGGCGTGAGCCACTGCACCTGGCCAATACATAAATGTTATAGGCTAAGTATTTCACAACAAAGTAGCCGAGATCACAGCACTGTGGTCCAGCCTGGGCGACAGAGCGAGACTCTATCTCAAAAAAAGAGAAAGAAATAGAAAATGGAGTGGATTTTCTAAGATAGTGTTAGCTATGTGAAGGGCACTCTATATAGGCCCAAAAACAAGGTAGGGTGCTAGCAAGAAAAGGGAGAGGGAGGTTTTTTTTGACACGACTCAAACACACCGAATGATTGTTTACAAGGGTGTTTATTTTCCTTCAGCTTCTGCCTCTCCAAGTACATGCTCTGACCGCATTCATTCATCAAAACCAGAATGCCCCAGAACTTTCACTCCAAGAGTTAATCATCTAAAATCACAATGATGAGATTCAAATAAAGAGAAAACACTGACTCAAAGGAAGAAAAAACAATCATTTTCGTTTCTCCGCTTCCTCTCCCTTCTTATTAAAATACTTATCCGTTATGATTAGGCATCTTGAACTCTAATGAGTCACTCGAATTACTATTGTTTATTACTTTGATGTGAGATTTTTAAATTATTATTTTTCAGTCTTAAGTCCAGTCATAGATTTACTGCTTTTCCTGTGACCAGTTTTATTTGTTTTATTATTTTATTTTATTATTTTATTTTATTTTATTTATTTTGGAGACAAAGTCTTGCTCTGTCAGCCAGGCTGAATTGCAGTGGCGTGATCTTGGCTCACTGCAACCTCCACCTCCTGGGTTCAAGTGATTCTCCCGCCTCGGCCTCCTGAGTAGCTGGGATTACAGGTGCATACCACCATGCCTGGCTAAATTTTGTATTTGTAGTAGAGATGGGGTTTTGCCATGTTGGCCAGGCTGGTCTCGAACTCCTGACTTCAAGTGATCCACCAGCCTTGGCCTCCCAAAGTGCTGGTATTATAGGTGTGAGCCACCACGCCTGGCCCTGTGACCAATTTTAAAATATTTGACTTAAGCTGTCAGAGTATAAAGAACTTCAGGTATCTTCATAAATGGAGACTCCAAGAAGCGTTTTATTGTTGGAAAGAAAACGGAATAAGAACTGATGCTGTTAACTCTAAAATGGTCTCTGTAGTCACAAAAAGAAAAAAACAACAGCCAGGCATGGTGGCTCACGCCTGTAATCCCAGCACTTTGGGAGGCCAAGGTGGGCGGATCACAAGGTCAGGAGATAGAGACCATCCTGGCTAACACAGTGAAACCCCGTCTCTACTAAAAATACAAAAAATTAGCTGGGCGTGGTGGCGGGTGCCTGTAGTCCCAGCTAGTCGGGAGACTGAGGCAGGAGAATGGCATGAACCCGGGAGGTGGAGCTTGCAGTGAGCTGAGATCGCGCCACTGCACTCCAGCCTGGGCAACAGAGCGAGACTCTTCTCCAAAAAAAAAAAAAAAAAAAACTTTAAAGAGGCAGAAAGAAAGAAGAGAAAAAGAGGGGTATGTGGTGATAGCTACAAGTGTGACATTTAATTTTTAAGTCTAGCAAACCACCCTACACTCAGCTCATCTTTTTTTGTTAGTTTTTATTTTTATTTTTTTGAGACAGGGTCTCCCTCTGTCACCCAGGCTGAAGTGCGGTGGTACGATCACAGCTCACTGCAGCCTCGACCTCCTGGGCTCAAGCGATGCTCCCACCCCAGCCCCCTGAGTAGCTGGGAACACAGGCATTCACCACCACGTCTGTTTAACTTATTTTGATATTTTGTAGAGACAGGATCTTACCACATTGCCCAGGCTGGTCACAAACTCTTTTGGACTCCAGCAGTCCTGCCGCCCCAGCCTCCCAAAGTGCTGAGATTACAGGCATGAGCCACTGCACCCAGCCACTCAACTCCTCTTAAAGGCTACGTGTTCCGCGAGGTTGAATTCACACCTTCCTGGGATGCGTGGAACATCTTCCCCAGCTGGGGAAGGCAATTTTACCTGGAGAGGAGGAGCCCATGGCCTCACAGTGAGTCCAATGGGAGAATCATGTGATGGACACTGGTGATTCTCAACACCCAGCCACCAGCCCCGTGCGTGGTCAACAGGGGCACTCAGAAAACATTTGCCACCTGAGGTCAGGAGTTCGAGACCAGCCTGGCCAAGATGGTGAAACCCCGTCTCTACTAAAAATACAAAAAGTAGCCGGGCATGGTGGTGCATGCCTGTAATCTTAGCTACTCAGAAGGCTGAGGCAGGAGAATTGCTTGAACCCGGGAGACAGAGGTTGCAGTGAGCCGAGATCACACCACCGCACTCCAGCCTGGGCAACAAGAGCAAAACTCTGTCTCAAAAAACAAACAAACAAACAAAAACGGGCCCGGCACGGTGGCTCAGGCCTGTAATCCCAGCATTTTGGGAGACCGAGGTGGGTAGATTACCTGAGGTCAGGAGTTCAAGACCAGCCTGACCAACATGGTGAAACCCCATCTCTACTTAATACAAAAAATTAGCAGGGTATGGTGGCACGCACCTGTAATCCCAGCTACTCCGGAGGCTGAGGCAGGAGAA
The DNA here is from genome assembly GCF_028885655.2 of Pongo abelii. NCBI lineage: Eukaryota > Metazoa > Chordata > Mammalia > Primates > Hominidae > Pongo > Pongo abelii. Next base: position 8,432,136 of record NC_071991.2, read on the forward strand.
TCACTTGAGCCTGGGAGGCGGAGGTTGCAGTGAGCCGAGATTTCTCCACTGCAGTCCAGCCTGGGCAACAAGAGCGAAACTCCATCTCAAAAAAAAAAAAAAAGAAAAAAAGAAAAAGAAAATGTTTGCCAAATGAACAAATAATGAATGAAAGTGAACAAATAATGAATGACAGCTGTGTCCCGTGCTGTCTGTGAGCACTTTCAGAAACAGGATCACAATAAATAAATAAATAAATAAATAAATAAATAAATAAATAAATAAAAATAAACACTGATGCATGGGCCCCACCCTAAAGAGTCTGTGATTGAAACGCACAGCTGGGATTGGGAACAGCTGCCCTGGGGAGAGATGCGTACATCTGGGAAGAACATTGCAGCTTCCTGACCCGTAGGAAACACCCACCACCTTGGTGTTGGAGGCAGATAGGGATGAAAAGGAGGGTGTGCGCTGGTCTCATCTTCAGTTCCAGAATCTGGGCATCACCCCAGCCATGGGCAGAACGTTTTGAGATGACAGGTGTCACCTCCAGGTTCCGATCAAGTATCTAGGGTGGGCCTGGGAGGTGGAGGTTTTGTTCAGATAAATACACCACCTGCAGAGCATCCATCCGGGCTCTCAAGATTCAGGAGTTGGGCCGAGTTTAGGCGGAAAGAGGCGACTCTCTCCAGCTCTTCCTTCAGCTGTGTCCTCTTTAACCATGAAGGACCATGAGTGCTAATCCCTGCTATTTAGGCTTAAAAGGGCCTAATCAGCTGCAGGCGGTCACAACCTCTTGTTCATAGGAGAAGGGTCTCCAGGAAGCTGTTGAGGAATGAATTTTCCTTCTCGGAGCTAGTGCTGGCATTGCTGGGACTTGCGGCTGCCCTGCCAAGGGGCCATCTGTGATTTCAGATCTGCCAGAGTCACCCCACATGAAATGTTTGGATATTCTGAGTCCTGCTATGCAGCAAGCACTAAGCTGAGCCCGGGAGACAACGTTGAGGGACCTTGGTCCACTGTGGGTGTCCAGCTGGGAGTGAACCACACCAATGCTACAGGAGGGATGGACACCAAGGAAGAGAAAGAGAGGGGTAAGTGGTGATAACTAAAAGTCTGACACTTTTTTTTGAGACGTAGTCTCGCTCTATCGCCCAGGCTGGAGTACAGTAGCGCAATCTCAGCTCATTACAACCTCCGCCTCCCAGGTTCAAGCAATTCTCCTGCCTCAGACTCTGGAGTAGCTGGGATTACAGGCATGAGCCACCACACCTGGCTAATTTTTGTATTTTTAGTAGAGACGGGGTTTCACCATGTTGGCCAGGCTGGTCTCGAACTCCTGACTTCAAGTGACCCACCCACCTTGGCCTCCCAAAGTGCTGGGATTTACAGGCAGGAGCCTCTGTGCCCTGCCGCTCAGCTCCTCTTAAAACCTATGTGTTCTGTAAGGTTTAATTCGCACCTTCCTGGGATGTCTGGAATATCTTCCCCAGGTGACCCGCAAATAATTTTACCTGGAAAAGAGGAGCCTGTGGCTCCCATGGGAGAATCATGTGACAGGCACTGGTGATTCTCAACACCCAGCAGCCCAGGTACCCACATGGATGGGACAGTAGCCTGGGAGTCGGCTACTGAAAGAGGAAAGGTTTCACAGCTGGAGACAGATGTCACACTGATGGGGCAGTGAATACAGCAAAGGAAACAGCCCTCAACCCACTGAGACAGAAAAGAGCAGGATTTTATGTTCGGGGTGGGGTGGCCGAGGCAGGCAGGAACCTGCTTGCAGGGGCCTTGAGGCCAGGCTGAAGACATGGGACTTTATCCCAAGAGCAGTAGGGAGTCTTTGAAGGGCTTGAGTACAGGAGTGACAAGAACAGGTTAGCATTTCAGAAGCGTGGCTGGCAGGCGGTCATCCTGCTACCACTGGGCAGTGGCTAAAGTGCAGGTTCTCAGGTCCAAAGTTCAGGCTCAGATTCTGCTTTGGCAGCTCCCTGGAGGTGCACCTTGAACAAGTTCCTTCCTTCTTCCAATTCCCCAAAATGCGGATGAGGATGGCTCCTGCCACGTGTGGTGGGGTGAGCATTAAGCCTGATAATGCATGAAATATTGTGGCACAATGCCTACCAGGTGATGAGCTCCCAATAACTCCCCCTTCAGCTCCTGGTACATCCCTAACATACCCTGATGCTCAGAATATATGAATGAATGAATGAATGAATGAAGTTCTAGGCTTATTTTATAAACATAGGACCTAGGAAGGTCAGGTCAAAACTATGGCCCAGGTGCCAAGAGACAGACTAAGACACAGTGGCATATTAGTGTACATTAACCATTAATGGCCAAAATAATGACCTCAAGCCCTCCAAGAGACTGTCTTGGCTTCATTAAAGCTCTCTCATCGGAGACACAATAAATTGATGGCCCAAGCTGATGTTCTCTTTGGGTTTTACCGTATTTTATCATATTTCAATTTTTTTTTTAGACAAGGTATCACTCTGTTAGTGCCGTGACATGCTCACAGATCACTGTGGCCTCAACCTCCTGGGCTCAAGCGATCCTCCCACCTCATCCTCCAGAGTAGCTGGGACTACAGGTGTGTACCACCACACCTGGCTAATTTTCTTTTTTTACTTTTTGTAGACACAGGATCTCACTATGTTGCCCAGGCTAGTCTTGAACTCCTGGGCTCAAGCAATCCTCCCACCTGGCTTCCCAAAGTGCCGAGATTACCAGCATGAGCCTATCACGTCCAGCCTCAATGATTTTTTAATTTTTATATTAGTCATTAAGAGAAGCTTTGTGCATTAACAAATAACTCCAACACCTCAGTGACTTAATACAACAATGATTTCTTTCTCGCTCACCGTGTATATCCAGCACATGTAGATAGGGCCAGGAGGAAAGGCTAGATATGCTTTCCTCCACACAGTCACTCAGGGAGCCAGGCTGATGGAAGCCTTCTCAATCATCAAGACAAGGGAAGAAGAGAGATTGGAGAATTGAGCCATCTGTTCAGTGCCTCTGCCCAAAAGGGACACATGCCACTTCTTTTGTTTGTTTTTTGCTTTTTTTAATGATACTTCTTATACTGTATATCATTGGCCAGATTTAGTTGCACAGACTGGCCTACTGGCAAGGAAGTGGCATCCCTGTGCTAGGAAGGAGAGCAGAATGGGATACTGGTGAACACTAGTGATGTCCACTCCAGTTCTTAATCCCCATTTTGGTTTATTTTTCCAGCTGGAACAACAACAACAAAAAAACTAGAATTTTTTTTTCTTGAGATGGAGTCTCGCTCTGTTGCTCAGGATGGAGTGCAGCAGTGTGATCTCTGCTCACTGCAAGCTCCGCCTCCCAGGTTCACACCATTCTCCTGCCTCAGCCTCCTGAGTAGTTAGGACTACAGGCGCCCGCCACCATGCCTGGCTAATTTTTTGTATTTTTAGTAGAGACGGGGTTTCACTGTATTAGCCAGGATGGTCTTCATCTCCTGACCTTGTGATCCACCCGCCTTGGCCTACCAAAGTGTTGGGATTACAGGCGTCAGCCACCATGCCCAGCCCAGAAGCTAGAATATTTAATCTGCATTTCATTCAAAATATCTGCTGTAGCTATGGGTCAAAGTTGTGGTGATGAAGTCTGAACCTTTCTGCTTCCTCCTGTTCAGCAGGAGAGTGAGTTTTGCCTGAATGACCACCCTATTTCTGTAGCTTACAGACGTGCAGGCAGAGAGCATTACAGATCTATTGTGGACTTTGCTCTATGCTTCATGTTTGGATTTTATGTCCACATTCATATTGATAATAAAGTTGTTATTTCTTTATTTAACCAATTCTATGTCTATGCATACATGTTTGAATAGGGATTGGGAGGGTAAGTTCATCTGACAACAGCATCTTTGCTTTATATTACAGTGAAGCTTATAACATCAGTTGTGCTGATTTAACAAAATGTATAATGTATCCAGCAGTTGATGACTTGAGCCTAATTGAACACAAATTTATTATGCCATCCAGGGTTGTAATTAAAACACGGTAAAATTAGCCCATCAAATACCGTATACACATGCTCTCTCGCGAAGCCATCAATGGCCTTTGTTTCGCCTATGGTCAATTACATTTTCAAAGTGGAATCCTCCCAAGAATTAGGCAGATGAATCAGGATGAAAGGAAACCCAACCGAGGGTTTAAGGCTGCTCTTCCCTGACAAGGAAACGCTCTGAAGATTGTCTTCAAACAATGAGAAAGCTAATTTTCCTACGTGGTGATTTTGGGGTCTCATTAGTCTTCTATATCACTTATTTATTTTTTTTCTCTTGAGAAGGAGTCTTACTCTGTTGCCCAGGCTGGAGTGCAGTGGCCCAATCTTGGCTCACTGCAACCGCTGCCTCCCGGGTTCAAGTGATTGTCCCACCTCAGCCTCCCGAGTAGCTGGGACTACAGGTGCCCGCCACCGCGCCCAGTTAATTTTTATATTTTTAGTAGAGACAGGGTTTCACCATGTTGGCCAGGATGGTCTTGAACTCCTGATCTCGTGATCTGCCTGCCTCAGCCTCCCAAGGTGCTGGGATGACAGGCGTGAGCCACCATGCCCGGCCTAATTTTGTATTTTTAGTGGAAGCAGGGTTTTGCCATGTTGGCCAGGCTGGTCTCGAACTCCTGACGTCAGGTGATCCGCCCGCCTCGGCCTCCCAAAGTGCCGGGATGACAGGTGTGAGCCACCACGCCCGGCCTTCCGTGTTATTTTAAAGACCGCAGAACTGTGGAAACCTGGAGGTGGCTCAGATGCAATAAAAGGGAATTGTCCGTGTGTCCTTGTCAGGAGTCCAAGCCATGCAGGAAAGAGAAACAGGACCTCCCTCCCTCCCGGAAACCAGTTCCTTAATAATGACCCTGAAAAGGCGGATCAGCTGCAGGGAGAGATCATCCTGTGGGCTTCACGAATTCTAATCGCTCTTGGAGATACAGTGACACCTTCTACCATTGAGACCACTCAGGTCTAAAACTACATTTTGGGTCTAGAAACACTCCTTTCATAAATATTTTAAAATGAAGAATTAAAGAAGTTCAGGAGAACAATGGCGGAGGTGGAGAAGCTCTGTTCTCACCGGCGGGGGTTCATAGTGCATTTTTGTCAGCCTTCTGCCATGGAAGAGTGGAGAGGCTCCTAGCTCCAGCTCAGAAAAAGGAGGAAAGGAATATGAGCTAATAATGAGGTGTCTGGCTTGTCCCCTCTTATCTGGGAAAAGAACACTCATTTGTTCCAAGAGGAGGCTTTCTCACCTGAGCCAGGCTCACTCCCTCGCCACTGCGCCCCCTGGTGGTGTGGGCTTGTATCTAGCGGTAGCCAAACTGCAAGACCTCAACTATATAAGTTCAGGTGTTTCTCAAAACCACCCTCAGGTTTTTGGTTTGTGTTTGTGTTTGTTTTGTTTTGTTTTGTTTTGTCTTTTTGTTTTGTTTTGTTTTGTTTTGTTTTACAAGGTCTCTCTCTGTTGCCCAGGCCAGAGTGCAGTGGTACAGTCACAGCTCACTGCAGCCTCAACCTCCCAGACTCAAGCAATCCTCTCCTGCCTTAGCCTCTCAAGTAGCTACGACTACAGGCGTGTGCTACCATGCCTGCCTAATTTTATTTTATTTTTTTAGACATGGGGCCTCACTCTGTTGCCCAGGCTAGTCTCTATCTCCTGGACTCAAGTGATCCTCCCACCTGGGCCTCCCAAAGTGCTGGAATTACAAATGGAAGGCACCGTGCCCAGCTAATTTTTTTAATTTTTTTGTAGAGTTGGGGTCGCTCTTTGTTGCTGAGGTTAGTCCATAACTCCTGGACTCAAGTGATCCTCCCACCTTGGCCTCTCAAAGTGCTGGAATTACAAGGGGGAGCCACCACGCCCAGCTAATTTTTTTATTTTTATTTTTTGTAGAGTTCGGGTCTCGCTTTGTTGTCCAGGCTGGTCTCAAACTCCTGGGCTCCAGCAATCCTCCCACCTCAGCCTCCCAAAGTGTTGGAAGTATAGATATGAGCCACCACACCCAGCCTCATTTATAACTCTGTAAAGACCCCGTTTCTAAACAAAGTCACATTCTGAGGTCCTGGGGTTTAGAATTTCAACATATGGATCTGGGTATGAGGGACAGTTGATCCCAGAACATAGCAGTGTGCAGGCCTGGATCATAGCCTCCCCTGCCAGTGGCTGGGGCCTTTCTACCATGGAAGTGTCTCCCCTACAAGGCCCCTGTCTCCCTTCAAAGCAGTTCTAGATTGAGCCTGGAGAGGTAGCCTCCCCACCGGACCCTGGGGCAAGGGCTTTGACCCAGGACATTGCTGCAGGTGGTGCCTCTAATATCTTCTCTGCAGCCCCTCCCCTCCGAGCGTCTCCTCAGCCAAAAGTCTTCTGTAATCAGGGGACCCATCCACTGCCAGCTGAGATGGGGGCTGTGTCTGTGATCATCTGACCTGCTGGGATGAGGGGCACTTACATGGGGACACATCAGCAGAGTAGGAGGGCCACCAGGGTGGCCAGCCTGTGGATCTTACAATCCAACCAGAAATCAATGCCTTGCTCTCAGCAATACGGTTCTTCTCTTTAGGCAGAGCCTTTTCTGAAGATGACTTAGAAGGTTCCACACCCTGTGGGCACATCCCCTGGGTCTATTCCAACCTTGTTCCTTCTCATTATGCAAAGTGGAGAGTGTGCAGGCGATTCTCATGTCTGCGGACAACAGCTTGGAAGAGCCAGGAATTGCATATCTGTTCACCATCCAAACCCGAAGAGCATAGAATTGTGTTCCTCTCACTCCCCGCATCCATTTATCTCTTGATAAACTGTGGGCTCCTATCTAAATTTAAGAAAGATGCACCAGACTACTCATTCTCAATCAAAGGCAAACGTGCACACCTCATGCCTTTGAAGTCAGGCTTCCTGGCTGCATCCGAAGGGCTCCTTCAAGGTTGTGGGTCCTGAGGACTTACTGTGAGAAAGGGAGCAAGCCACACAGCCTGTCCCCAAGTCTGGCAGGGTTAGCGCTACCCTGAGGTATAGAGGTGAGGCTGAAAGACAATCTCAGAGAAAGATAAAACAATCTACTGCCTATACTAGGTCAATGGCAGATGTGGGCCCGAGGGGACCTGCGCAGCAGCTATTCTGCATTTGGGTTAGAGTGGGTGGGTAGAGGGTGAACAATGAGAGAACAATGCCACTCAGGGAGCTTATAGTTATTATCATCATTGCTGCAATTTATTGCAGGTTTATACCAGGTTGAGCACTGTCTCAACTCCTTCACTTTGCACAACCTCCCCGCAAGGTGCAAGGTACGTATTATTACTGCCTTGCAGATGAGGAAACAGAGAAGTTAAGTGACTTGCCTAAGGCCAAGGTCAGTGTTGCAATTCACATTCAATTCTGCCCAATCCCCAGCCTATGTTCCATCTAGCTGCTGTGTTCATGGTGTCCCACCTGGATGGAGTGAGACCCTGCTGCAAAAATAGAGAGAGAGGGAGGAAAGGAAGGAGAGAGGGGGAAGGAGTGGAAGAAGGAAGGAGAGGGAGGGAGGGAGAGAGGAAGGGAAGGAGAGAAGGAAGAGAAAGAGAGGCAAGTAGAGGGATGGAGGGAGGGAGAGAAAGAGGGAAGAAGAGAAGAAACGAAGGAGAGAGAGGAGAAAGAGGGAGAAGCAGGGAGGGAGAGGGGAAGGAATGGGGGAAGAGAAAGGGAAGGAGAGAAGGAAGGAAGAGAAAGATGGAGAGAGTGAGAGAAGGAAGGAAGGGGAGCGAGAGAAAGAGAGGGAGGGAGAGAGGGAAGAGCAGAAGGAAGGAAGGAGAGAGAAAGAAAGAAAGAAAAAGAGAGGGCTGGCACAGGCCTCACACCTGTAATCCCAGCACTTTGGGAGGCTGGGGCAGGTGGATCACAAGGTGAGGAGGTCAAGACCAGCCTGGCCAAGATGGTGAAACCCCGTCTCTACTAAAAATACAAAAATTAGCCAGGCGTGGTGGTGGGTGCCTGTAACCCTAGCTACTTAGGAGGCTGAGGCAAAGAATTGTTGAACCTGGGAGGCAGAGGTTGCAGTGAGCCAAGATCGTGCCACTGCACTCCAGCCTGGGTGACAGAGCAGGACTGTCAGAAAAGAAAAGAAAAGAGAAAAGAAAGAAAATGTTCCGGCCGGGCATGGTGGCTCATGCCTGTAATCCCAGCACTTTGGGAGGCCGAGGCGGGCGGATCACGAGGTCAGGAGATCAAGACCATCCTGGCTAACACGGTGAAACCCTGACTCTACTAAAAATACCAAAAATTAGCTGAGCGTGGTGGCGGGCGCCTGCAGTCCCAGCTACTCAGGAGGCTAAGGCAGGAGAATGGTGTGACCCCGGAAGGCAGAGGTTGCAGTGAGCCAAGATCGCGCCACTGCACTCCAGCCTGGGCGACAGAGCGAGACTCCGTCTCAAAAAAAAAAAAAAAAAGAAAGAAAATGTTCAGACAGTCCCCACTTCACAGTGGCTCAACTTACAATTTTTCGACTTTGCAGTGGTGTGAAAGTGATACATATTCAGTAGAATCCATACTTTGAATTTTGATCTCATCTGGTTCTAGTGCTATGCAGTCCAATACTCTCTCAACGCTGAGCAGCTGCAGCTCCCAGGAAGCCACATGATCACGAGGGTAGACAACCGATACCCTACAGTGTTCTCTGTTGCCAGGTAATTTTGCCAGCTGGAGGCTAAGGTAAGTGTTCTGGGCACCTTTAAGGTAGGCAAGGCTAAGCGGCATTGTCTGGTGGGTTAATGTGTATTAAATGCATCTTCCGTTTATGCTTTTTTCAATTTATGATGGGCTTACTGGAGCATAACCCCACCTAAGTCAAAGAGCATCTGTGTATCACAAACTCTAGGGGAACCACTAAGAAAAAAAAATTAAGTATAAATGAGATGCTATGAGAGTAAACAAAAGGAAATAATAAAATGCTTAATTAAAACCATACGACCGGGTGCAGTGGCTCACTCCTGTAATCCCAGCACTTTAGGAGGCCAAGGTGGGAGGATCACCTGAGGTTAGGAGTTCAAGACCAGCCTGGCCAACATGGTGAAACCCCGTTTCTACTATGAAAAAACATAAATAAATACAAAATTAGCCGGGTGTGGTGGTGCATGCCTGTAAGTCTAGCTACTCGGGAGGCTGAGGCAGGAGAATCACTTGAACCCAGGAGGCGGAGGTTGCAGTGAGCCAAGATCGTGCCATTGCACTTCAGCCTGGGCAACAAGAGCAAAAATCCATCTCAAAAAAAAAATTTAAAAAAAAACTACAAAAATTAGCTGGGCATGATGGCATGTGCCTGTAGTCCCAGCTACTCAGGAGACTGAGGCAGGAGAGTCACTTGAACCTGGGAGGTAGATGTTGCAGTGAGCCGAGATCACGCCACTGCCCTCCAGCCTGGTTGACAGAGTAATACCCCATCAAAAAAATAAAAATAAAAATAAGAAGATAAAAATCATAGGAGGCAGAATAATAAGAAACAAAGTACAGGCTAGGTGCAGTGGCACATATCTGTAATCCCAGCACTTTGGGAGGCAGAGGCAGGAGGATCACGTGAGCCCAGAGGAGTGTGAGACCAGCCTGGGCAACAAAGTGAAACCCCATCTTTACTCAAAATACAAAAAAGTAGCCTGGGGTGGTGAAGGGAAACTGTAATCCCAGCTACTCAAGAGACTGAAGCACGAGAATCGCTTGAACCCGGGAGGCAGAGGTTGCAGTGAGCCGAGATCTCACCACTGCACTCCAGCCTGGGCCAAACAGCAAAACTCCGCCTCAAAAAAAAGAAAAAGAAAGAAAGAAAGAAAAGAAACAAACTGCAAAAATTAGAAAACAGCTACAAACATGGCAGATATTAATCCAACTATAGAAATCATCATTTTAAAGGCAAATAATAGAAATGTATCGTTTAAAAAACAGAGATTGTCAGAGTGGATAAAAAGAAAAAACAAGACCTAACAATATGTTATCTACTACACACCCACTTTAGATATAGAAACTCCACTTGGTTAAAAGTAAAGGAACGTACCTAGATCTGACACCTAAAGCACAAAACAACCAAAGAAAAAAACAGACAAATTGGACCTCATCAAAACTTAAAACTTCTGTGTTTCAAAGGATACCATCAAGAAACTGAAAAGACGACCTAAAAAATGGGGAAAATGTTTGCAAATCATATATCTAGATAAAAGTCTAGAATTCAGAATACAAGAACTCTTACAACTCACCCATAAAGAAGACAGCTAACCCAGTTTTTTGAATGGCAAGAGATTTGGATGAAAATTTCTCCAGAGAAGGTATACACATAGCCAAGAAGCCCATGGAAAGATACTCACCATGCTTAGTCATTAGACTATTAGAGATACTTACCAACGAGACAATGCTTCATACCCACTAGGATAGCTAATGAAAAAGATGAACATTAACAGGGGTTGATGGCCAGGTGTGGTGGCTCACGCCTATAATCCCAACACTTTGGGAGGCTGAGGTGGGAGAATCACCTGATCTCAGGAGTTTGAGACCAGCCTGGGCAACATAGCGAGACCCTATCTCTACAAAAATTAAAATAAATTAGATGGGCATGGTGGTGTGCACCTACAGTCCGAGCTACGCAGGAGGTTGAGGTGGGAGAATCACTTGAACCCAGGAGTTTGAAGCTTTAGTGAGCTATGGTCATGCCACCACCATCCCATCTGGGCGACACAGCAAGACCCTGTGTCTAATACAAACAAGCAACAAAAGCAAGTGTTGGCAAGTATATGGAACATTTCTTTTTATATATATATTTTTTGAGACGGAGTCTCACTCTGTTGCTCAAGCTGGAGTTCAATGGCATGATCTTGGCTCACTGCAACCTCCGCCTCCCGGGTTGAAGTGATTCTCCTGCCTCAGCCTCCCAAGTAGCTGGGATTACAGGCATGCGCCACCATGCCTGGCTAATTTTGTTTTTTTGGGTTTTTTTAGTAGACTGGCTAATTTTTTTTAATTTTCATTTTTATTTTATTTTATTTTTTATTTTTTTAGTAGAGACGGGGTTTCACCATGTTGGTCAGGCTGGTCTCGAACTCCTGACCTCAGGTCATCCACCCGCCTTGGCCTCCCAAAGTGCTGAGATTACAGGCATGAGCCACCGCGCCTGGCCAGGATATGGAACCTTTCTAACTCCCATACGCTGCTAGTGGGAACAGAATATAGCACAGCCACTTTGGAATATAGTTTGGCAATTTCTTATTGTTGTTTTGTTTTTTTGAGATAGAGTCTCGCCCTGTCAAGCGGGCTGGAGTGCAGTGGTGCAATCTCGGCTTACTGCAACCTCTGCCTCCCGGGTTCAAGTGATTCTCCTGTCTCAGCCTCCCGAGTAGCTGGGATTACAGGTGCCCACCACCATGCCCGGCTAATTTTTTGTATTCTTAGTAGAGACAGGGTTTCACTATGTTGGCCAGGCTGGTCTCGAACTCCTGACCTCAGGTGATCTGCCCGCCTTGGCCTCCCAAAGTGCTGGGATTACAGGTGTGAGCCACCGTGCCCAGCTGTTTAGCAATTTCTTTCCTTTTTTTTTTTTTTTTTTTTTTTTTTTTTTATTGAGACAGAGTCTCGCTCTTTTCGCCCAGGCCGGAGTGAAGTGGCGCTATCTAGTCTCACTGCAAGCTCCGCCTCCCGGGTTCACGCCATTCTCCTGCCTCAGCCTCCCGAGTAGCTTGGACTACAGGCGCCCGCCACCACGCCCGGCTAATTTTTTGTATTTTTAGTAGAGACGGGGGGCAATTTCTTAAGAGCTAAGGGACTTAAGACTTCTACTCAGAACACTGTGAAATATTATTGAGAGAAACCAAAGACCAAATAAGTGGAGATCCAATGTGTCTGGAGGGAAGTGGTGATGAGCCGGGCTGGGGCTGCTGATGAGAGCTGTATTCCAGGGCCCCCAGGGAGGATCCAGACAGAGTTCCCTCCTGGTTCAGCCGCTCAGGATCCCTGCAGAACAGCAAGGCAACAGCCCAGGGCAGGCTCCAAGGAACGGCAGGGAAGAGACAGCCAGGCCCCGCACAAGGTGCCTCCCAGATGCAGCTGAGACTCGAGCTGTGCTTTCCCATCCAGCCAGTTGCCAATTCTTCCCGGAGAAGCCGGGTTCTGTTTAGGAGTTGAGAATGTGATAGAGATTAGGGGAAATGCTTAGCCAATCGGGAGGGCTCGGAACCACCCAGAACTGCCCAGCACACAAGAGGGACCAGGAGGCCAGCGTGGTGGGGAGGATCTTGGGAGCTCATTCTTACTAGGTTTTGAAGGGAAGGTGAGGGTTAAAGAAAGAGCGTGGCGGCTCTACAGCAAATGCAGGCTTTATGTCCAGCATAAGACCTACAGAGGTGGGGCACCGGCTTAATGCCAGTGCCTACCACCACTTACAGGCTGCGGTACTTACAGGTATGCGCGGGAGGGGTTTGGGCAGTATAGCTTGCAGCCTGGGAAGATGTTGATAAGACGTTCCCATGATGAGGCAGTTTGACCCTTGTTCCCATAGAATGAGATAGTGATGTTCCTCGGACTTTTTCCCAACAGAAAGTGACCAAGTCAGGCAGCTGGGCGGGCTGTTTCTCACCTCACCGCCCGAACCCCCATGGGATGTTTCACTTTGACCAAAGTCTGCGAAATGGCAGGGGGCTTACGAAATGGTGCAGTTTGGGCCAGGTGGTGCAGTGGCCCAGCCTGTAATCCCAGCACTATGGGAGGCCGAGGCGAGCAGATCACCTGAGGTCAGGAATTTGAGACCAGCCTGGCCAACATGGTGAAACCCCATCTCTACCAAAAATACAAAAACTTAGCCAGGCGTGGTGACGGGTGCCTGTAATCCCAGCTACTCAAGAGGCTGAGGCAGGAGAATCACTTGAACCCGGAAGGCAATGGTTGTAGTGAGCTGAGATCGCACCACTGCACTCCAGCCTCGGTGACAAGAGCGAAACTCTGTCTCAAAAAAAAAAAAAAAGAAAAAGAAAAATGCAGCGTGGACTAACAATTCTCAAGGTGGGTTTTTCAGAAGGCCTGGTCACAGACAGCAGCCACGCAGACCTAGGTGCCTGCAACATCTCCCTACCATGGCCAGAAGGTGAACCCGGGCCTCAGGTCAGTGTGGCCACAGAACAGTCTGTGGCTGGAAGGAAGCAGCTCGAGAGGGTTTAGTCTGATTAAACCAGCACCTGTCTGTAGGCCCCGCTGGCCTAACCCCGTCCCGTACCAGGCTCTGTTCTGCCCAGCTCCCCAATCCTCCAACCTGTACCTCACATTGGGCCTGTGCTGTCATAGCTCCTCCCCCGAGGAGCTCCCTGTCCATGGAGCTCAGCTCTTCCACTGGGTAGGGCTCACCATGAACGTGAGCGGGTGAATTTTGTGAGGTTGAGGCCGTGCACATGTAGGCAGGCACACACTCTGGGCAGAACCTGGCTTCACATGGGCAGGGCCACTGCTGCCTCAACCACTCACAGTCACCTGGGGCATGCAGCAGTGGCCTCGTGCTGGAGGTCCCCCGGGAATATTCTCCCTGTGATGTAGGGCAGGTGAGCCCCAAAGCTGGGGCTTAGCCCTACCGTCCGCAGCACCCAAGACAGCCAGGTGCCCTGCAGGGGCTAGACGGCTACTGAGTAAGTGACTGACAACATTCTTGGCTAGGACTAGGAAAGAATTCAAGGGCAAAACAGTGGCATTAGACAGCAACGTTTGTTGTTGTTATTGTTGTTGTTTGGGTTTTTTATTTTTATTTTTTGAGATAGAGTCTCGCTCTGTCGCCCAGGCTGGAGTGCAATGGTGTGATCTTGGCTCACTGCAACCTCCACCTCTAGGGTTCAAGGGATTCTCCTGCCTTAGCCTCTTGAGTAGCTGGGATTACAGGCACATGCCACCATGCCCAGCTAATTTTTTTCTTTCTTTCTTTCTTTTTTTTTTTTTTTTTTGTATTTTTAGTAGAGACAGGGTTTTGCCACGTTGGCCAAGCTGGTCGGGAACTCCTGACCTCAGGTGATCTGCCCACCTCGGCCTCCCAAAAGTGCTGGGATTACAGGCATGAGCCACTGTGCCCAGCCTAGACAGCAATGTTTCTTGCAGAGCAGAGCTACCCCATAGGCAGTGTGCCAAGAGCAGCAGCTCAGAGGCAGTGCGGCAGTCATATTTATAGCCACTTTTAATTATATGCAAATTAAGGGGCAGTTTATGCAGAGATTTCTAGGAAAAGGGTGGCAACTTCCTGGTTGTCAGGACTGTTGCCATGGAAAGGGGCAGTAACTTCCTGGTGTTGCCATGGCAACGGTAAACTGACATGGCACACGGACGGGCATGTCTTATAGAAAGTGGCTTCCGCCCAGGACCTGTTTTAGGTAGTCCTCAATTTGGTCTGGTGTCTGAGTCCCGCCTACCTCACCTGCTTGCTGGACTGCATCCCTCTTCTTGGGTCCTGGCCCCTGTAATCCTGAGGTGCCAGGAACCCATCAGGCAGGTCACAGCCTCCACCCCCTGCCCTGCAGCCTGACTGCAGCTCCAGCCTCAGTCACCTCCTGGCTGGTCCCCGAACACCCCAGCAGCTCCCACCTCAGGCCTTTGCCCGGAGCACTTCCCAGGCAGCCCCCAGGCTCATTCTCCCATTCCCCAGAGCCTGTACTCAAAGATCCCTGTGTTGGTTTCCTGGGGCCGCCCTTACAAAGTCCTACAAACTGCAGGGCTTAAACAACAGAAATGTTTAGTCTTACCATTCTGGAGGCCAGAAATTCAAGACTGACACAACGGGACTCTGGTGTCTCTGTCCTTGGCTTGTGGACGGCCGTCTTCTCTGTGTCCTCATATGGTCATCCCTCTATGTGTGTCTGTGTCCTCACCTCTTATAATGACACCAGTCCTGTTGGATTAGAGCCCACCCTGATGACGCCCATTGAAACTTAATTATCCCCTTAAGGATCGTATCTGCAAATGCAACCACATTCCAAAGTACTGGGGGTTAAGACTTGAACCTATGAATGGGGAGGGATGCAATTCAGCCCATGAAACCCCCCCGCACAGAATGGTCTTCCCTGACCACTCCTGATGCCACCTTCCTACCCTAACGTGGCATATAGCACTACCAGACACAACCTTCCCCTTTCCCCTCTCCCGCTCCTCCCAGCCCATGAGGATGGAGTTCCTGCAGGAGAAACAATGTTTTCCTCGCTGCCATCTGCAGTACCCAAGACAGCTGGGTACACTGCAGATGCAGGACAGTTGCTGAGTGAGTGACTGACAGCAAGCCTCGGCAGATGCATCCCCAGGGGCTACAATCTATGCATGAGAAGTCACCGCCCCCCAGCCCCTGGGGTGCAGAGCATTGAGGGAAGGGCCCTGGGGGGGCAGCAGATGGCACCATGGGACAGTGGTCAGGGCTTCTGTGGAGATGCAGAAGGGCAGGCAGAGCACAGGGAGTGTCCCCACCCAAGGGACAAGCGGGGACCAAGGTCTCAAGGTGGAGCCGGCAGGGCATGTGGCCTGTGGCAGGAGTCCGGTGCTGGGTGGGGGGCTGGCTGCTGTGTGGCTCTCTCTGGAGCCACCCTCCTGATCCAGGGAAGTGACTCTCACACCCTGAGGCTCCGGCATACCCAGGCACCTTCTCCACCTCCCACAGTTAGCTCAGCCGCCTTGTCCTGTAGTTCAGGAGAAAGGAGGGCTGCCCTGGCATTTCAAGGAACAGAATGTGATGAAGCGGATGCCAAACAGCCTGCCAGTTCCACAGAGCCCAGCAGGCACTGCCTCTCTCCCCTCCAACCCCAAATCCACATGGCTGGGGCATTCCAGTGACATGCACCTTCTCATGTGCCCCAACCAGCATCTGGGACCCCAGCCCTCCTGCCAGGCTATGGTTCCCAGGGGCTGTGCTCCCCAAACCTGCTTCTTAATTAATTTCCCCACCACTCCCTGATGGTACCGTAATCACAGCACAAGAAACTCTTTCTAGGGCGGATGTCATGTAGCCCCCCAGCGCATCCCCGCAGGAGCCCTATGCCTGCATGCTTTAATTAAGCAAGTTAATTACTCTCCAACTTGAGGGTCTGATCAGGCCTCCTGCTGGGAATGCCTTGTGGAGCTGCTCTGGATCCCACAGCCCCCGGGCATCCCTGACTCCCACAGAGGACCCAGCTTGGGGTTCTCAGAACATCCCAGAATCTCCTGTTAATTTCACCAAGAAATCCAGCTGCAGACTCCTGGTAGAAGGCGAGCTCATCTGGGCAGGGATATTTGTAACACCCAAGGGATAAGGGAGAAAGGGAGGGTGTTCAGGCTGGTGTTGGATGCAGGGGTCCCCGAGGTACCCACCTAACAGCACAGGAACTGGCTGACCTGACTTTAGCTCTGGACCCCAGGCTCCATTCCTTGTACCTCCCCCTCCCCCAGCAGGTTTAATCCTGGCTCACTTGCCCAGACCCAAGCAGATTCTCCCAAAATAAGGACCTGCGTGGTCACCATCCACATGTCACTCTCCAGCACTTCACAGTTTACAAACTATTTTTTTTTTTTTTTTTTTTTTTTTTTTTGAGATGGAGTCTCGCTCTGCCACCCAGGCTGGAGTGCAGTGGAGCAATCATGGCTCACTGCAACTTCAACTTCCTGGGCTCAAGAGATCTGTCCTCCCACCTCAGCCTCCCGAGTAGCCATCCATGCAGATTAGATATGGGGGGATCTAATGGATTCCATGTGGGTTTGATGTGGGGATCTAATGGATCCCATACAGATTAGACACAGGCATGTGCCACCATGTCCGACTAATTTTTTTAATTTTTTGTAGAGACAGGGTCTCACTATGTTGCCCAAGCTGGTCTCAAACTCCTGGGGTCAAGCAGTTCTTCTGCCTCAGCCTTCCAAAGCATTGGGATTACAGACATGAGCCACTGCCATGGCCCCCACGTTTCTAGAGATGTTGCCACACAGCAAGCACAGTGCTAGACACTTTGCCCATTTCATCTCACCGCCCTGCAGATGCCTGTTGGAGCTCCGCCCATTGTGGATAATGGCAAACAGAGGCTCCTGAGGTTAAAAAACTAGCCCATGGCCACCTGCCTGAAGAGCTGGAGACAGAACCACATCACAGGTGCTAAAGTCTATCCAACACCTCATGGCATGGCTTTTTTCATTCAGCACATGTTTATTGAGCATCTGCTATGTGTCAGGCACTGTTCTAGGAACCGACGACACAGCAGGGAGCAAGGAAATAAAAAGTCAGCCAGGCATGATGGCACTTTGGGAGGTCCCAGTGCTTTGGGAGGCCAAGGTGGGAGGATCACTTGAGGCCAGGAGTTTGAGACCAGCCTGGGCAATGTAGTGAGACCCCCATCTCTACTAAAAATAAAGCCACACGTAGTAGTGCATGCCTGTAGTCCCAGCCACTCAGGAGGCTGAGGAGAGGATCACTTGAGCCCAGGAGTTTGCAACTTCTGTGAGCTATGATCACACCACTGTACTCCATCTTGGGTGACAGAGTGAGACTCTGTCTCTAAAAAAAGTGAAAGAACAAAAGAAGAAGTAAAAACCCCTGGCTTCATGGAACTTATATTCCAGTGGAGGAAAGAGATAATTTTCGTTTTTGTTTTTGTTTTTGTTTTTTTTTTGAGACAGAGTCTCCCTCCATCACTCAGGCTGGAGTGCAGTGGCGTGATCTCAGCTCACTGCAAGCTCCTTCTCCTGGGTTCATGCCATTCTCTTGCCTCAGCCTCCCGAGTAGCTGGGACTACACGTGCCCGCCACCACACCCGGCTAATTTTTTGTATTTTTTAGTAGAGAACGGGGTTTCCACCATGTTAGCCAGGATGGTTTTGATCTCCTGACCTTGTGATCTGCCCCCCTCAGCCCCCGCAAAGTGCTGGGATTACAGGTGTGAGCCACCATGCCCGGCCATTTTTTTTTTTTTTTTTTTTTTTTTTGAGACAGAGTTTTGCTCTTGTTGCCCAGGCTGGAGTGCAATGGTGCGATCTCAGCTCACTGCAACCTCTGCCTCCGGGTTCAAGAGATTCTTCAGCCTCAACCTCCCTAGTAGCTGGGATTACAGACACCCACCACCACACCTGGCTAATTTTTGTATTTTTAGTAGAGACAGGGTTTTGCCATGGTACCCAGGCTGGTCTCAAACTCCTGACCTCAGGTGATCCGCCTGCCTCGGCCTCCCAAAGTGCTGGGATTACAGGCATGAGCCACCGCACCTAGCCAGAGATAACTTTCAAACATGCTATTTAGGTTAAACCACGTGGCATATTAGAAGATTGTCCGTGCTACTAAAAGCCTGATGGAGGTGGTGGGGGGTAGCATACAGGGCTTGGAGGCTGAATTTCAAGTTGGAATGATCAGAGCAGGCCTCACTGAGAAGGTGACAGATGAGCTAAGACCTGCAGGAGATGAGAGAATGAGCCACATGGGTGTCTGGGAGCCTCATCCAGCAGAGAGAACAGCAGTGCAAAGGCCCTGAGGTTGAGCATGCCTCTATGTGGTCAGACATCAAGGAGACCAGTAGCAGAAGTGGCTTGAGCACAGAGGAGAGACGTCAGAAGTGGGGACTGCCAGTCCTGGAAAGGACTTTGCTCTGTGACATGAGTCTCTGGAGGGTTTTGAACAGAGAAGGAGAGACACAAACCCCACGCCCTCATAGGCTTTTCCTTGGGCCATTCTCCTGGGATTAGATTGTGGGGACGAGGTGGGATGTAGGGAGTGCTAATGCAGCAATCTAGGGGACAGGTGGTGGTGGCTTGGATGAGGGTGGGAGCACAGGAAGTTGGATTCTAGATACATTTTGACAGTGGAGCCAATGGGACTTGCAGATGGATTATGTATTTATGCATGGAGGGATCTAATGGATTCCATGTGGGTTAGATATGGGGGGATCTAATGGATTCCATGTGGGTTAAATATGGGGGATCTAATTGATTCCATGTGGGTTAGATATGGGGGGATCTAATTGATTCCATGTGGGTTAGATATGGGGGGATCTAATGGATTCCATGTGGGTTAGATAAGGGGGGATCTAATGGGTTAGAGATGGAGGGATCTAATGGAATCCATATGGGTTAGATATGGGGGGATCTAATGGATTCCATGTGGGTTAGATATGGGGGATCTAATGGGTTAGAGATGGAGGGATCTAATGGAATCTATATGGGTTAGATATGGGAGAATATAATGGATTCCGTGTGGGTTAGATATGGGGGGATCTAGTGGATTCTGTATGATTAGATATGAAGGTATCTAATGGATTCCATGTGGCTTAGATATGGAAGGGTCTAATAGATTCCATATGGGTTAGATATATGGGTGGATCTAATGGATTCCACACAGATTAGATATGGGGGATCTAATGGATTCCATATGGGTTAGATGTGGGGGATCTAATGGGTCCCATGCAGATTAGATATGGGGAGATCCAGTGGATCCCATACAGAACAGACATGGTGGGATCTAATCGATTCCATGTGGCTTAGATATAGGAGATCTAATGGATCCTGTGCAGATTAGATATGGTGGGATCTGATTATCCCATGTGGGTTAAATATGGAGGGATCTAATGGCTCCCATGTGGGTTGGATATGGAGAAATGTAATGAATTCCATGTGGATTAGATATGGAGGAAGAGATGAATCAGATCACCCAGGACTGGGCCCAGGATAGCAACTGAAAGAGTGGAGTTGCTATTAACTAGGTGAATAAGTCCCTTGGGGTAGTTTGCAGGTACAGGGAGGAGGTCCAGAAATTCATATTCTGGGAGATGGTAAGTTTCAGATACCTAACTAGACATCCAGGTGCAGAAGTCCAAAAGGTAGTTGTATGTATGAGTCTACAGCTTAAGGGGCATCTACCCTGGAGATATCAGTTTAGGGGTCATTGGTGAATTGATGGTTTTAATGCCATCAGACCATATGAGCTCCCCACGAGAGGGAGAGTACAAAGAGCAAGAGGTCCAGGGTCCGAGCCCTGGGGCCTAATGATAGAAGGTTGGTGAGGGTTGGGAGGAATCAGGAGAAACCAGCCAGCAGGTTAGGAGGCAAAGCAGATTTAGGGGCCAGGAAACCGAAGGAAGAAAGTTTTCCTGGGAAGACAGAGAGCAACTGTGCCCGATGTGGCTTCCAAGTCAAATGAGCTGAGGACCAAGAATCTACCTTGGAGGTCACGGGGCCTTGGTGGGGGGGGCAGTTTCCTTGGAGTGGGGCAGGCAAAGCCTTCGTGGAGGGGGTTGAGAGAGGGGGTGCAGTGGGTGGAGGGGAAGAGAGCGTTGGAGCCAGGGAGGAGTTTTATTGCAAAGCAAAACAGTATATGGGGCAGTGGCTGGAGTAGGCAGGGGGTCGAGAGAGGTTCGTAAGACAGGGGGAATAACAGCATCACCTCTCCCAAGCCTCTGCACGGGCGTGGAGTAAAACAAAGCTCGTGTGTTACTGATGCGAAGTCGTGCCTTTGCGTCTCACATCCTGGGGGCTTTTACCAAATTCAGAAGGAATCCAGGCGGCCCACAAGCTACCAACGGCCACCCCCAGACAGATGTCACTGCTTTTCCGCCCATGACTCTTTAAGGTTGATACAGGGCCTGGCAACTCTTTCCTGCCCCTTCCTCCCCCTCCCTAGCTGAATAATTTAAGTGCTATTCTAAGTTGAAACCAAATAAAGCAGTTTAGAGTGACTAATTCCCTGTGAAATGTATGTTCCCCAAATGTCTTGCTGGTAACAATGCTGGGAGCCATTTACCCCCCTTAATTTCATCTGTGTTGTTTCTGGAAGGAGCTCCCAGCCTAACGTGGCCTCGTTCCCAGCTGCCCGTGTGAAAAGCAGTCCTGGAGGCAAGGCGGCCACATGTGAGCCTCTTCCTGGACTTTCTCCTGGCCCAGGGCAGGGTGAGAAGCTGACACAGCTCTCAGGAGAGATGTAAGGATCTGCAGTAATGGAGCCATTCACAAGGCCACCCTCCGCACTTCACAGTTGGAGAGGACAGAAGGAGGGTTCTGGGCCAGGGCAGTTGGGAGTGAGTTCCCAAAGCAGGTGTGACATTAGCGCTTCCCCAAGAACCAGAGGCTTTGGGAAGGTGATAAGAGGCTGCTGGTGCCCCCGCTGAGGGGATTGTAGGGGCGACTCCATGGAAAAGATGAGAGAGGCAGAAAGGAAAGGGTAGGGGAAAGGGAAGGATCCCATACAGGTTAGACATGGTGGTATCTAATGGATCCCATGGGGGTTAAATACGAACAGATTAAATATGGAGGGATCTAATGGCTCACATGTGTGTTGGGAGCCACCTTCCATATTTAACCCACCTTCTCCGTACCCTGTCTCTGCCAGTTCAAACCTGTCCAAACCCCCAGGGCTCTGCTACTTTAGAAACATGGCACTACCTTTGTCCGCCTGCCCAGATGCAGCCTGGGATCTTCCAAGAGCTCTTCTCACATTGCCTGGCTGTGGGGTGTTTTATAGACATAACGGGAAGAACCTTTATTATATGACCCTCTGTGACCTGACCCAGTGGCTTCGGTTTAGGGATTTAGCCTGTGTCCTCAGCACAAGAAGCTTTTGTTTCTAAGCTTTACTGAGCATTGTTTTCGTTTGTTTTTTTTTTTTTTAAATAATGACTCATCTACAACTTCTGAACATGGGCACTCCTAGCCTTGTCCCCACTGGGCTGGGAGCATCTGTGTCCAGACTGGCCTTCCCCTAGACTGGACACTTCCTTGCCACGTGGGTGTCAGGAGAAGAACTGTCCAGCAGAGGAAACAGCCAGTGCAAGGGTCCCGGGGTCCCACATACCTAGTGTGTTCAGACAGCAAGGAGACCAGAGGCAGAAGTGGCAGGTCCTGGGTCTGAGCCATGTCATTCTCAGCACAGAGCCTGGCACATAGTAGGAGCCTTAAGGATGGTGGAGCGGGGGCGGTGGGCACAGTGACTCGCGTCTGTAATCCCAGCACTTTGGGAGGCAGAGGTGGGAGGATCACTTGAGGTCAGGAGTTCAAGACCAGCCTGGCCAACATGGCGAAACCCCGTCTCTACTAAAAATACAAAAATTGCTCGGGCGTGGTGGCGCATGCCTGTAATCCCAGCTACTCAGGAGGCTGAGGCAGGAGAATCACTTGAACCAGGAGGCAGAGGATGCAGTGAGCTGAGATCACACCACTACACTCCAGCCTGGGCAACAGAGGGAGATTCTGTCAAAAAAAAAAAAAAAAAAAAAGACGGGGAGGGGAAGGGGATAGACACATGTACATGTCACATGTGCAGGGTGGAAGACCCCCTCCCAGGTTTTACTGTGACTATATTGTGCTGTAGACCTGAAATGCACCTGCTACCATGTGCTGTGACCAGGAGGGATGGCTGCTGGATCCTGCCTTTGTCTGGCCAGGACCCCCACGAGGCTGTTGGGAGCTGGGCATCAGGACCCTAGTGATGACTTCAGGCTGGTGGCACCTGCCTACCTTGCACACGGGCACCCCTCCCTCCCAGCATGGGGGCCTCAGTTTCCCCCTGTGTATGGCACCTGCCTGCCTTGCACACAGGCACCCCTCCCTCCCAGCATGGGGGCCTCAGTTTCCCCCTGTGTATGGCACCTGCCTGCCTTGCACACAGGCACCCCTCCCTCCCAGCGTGGGGGCCTCAGTTTCCTCCTCTGTACAGCGAGGAGATTGTGGGAGATGCTCTCAGGTTTCCTTGCAGGTCAGAAATGGAGACGGAAGACAGGTCTCAGAGACAGCCTGGTTTTTTAACCAGCCCTGAGGGTGTGGGATGTGTTTTCTTCCATATGAGACTAGGTGTGGCAAGAACCTCCCTGGAAACCCCGGGAAGTTCTAAGGTCACCCTAGGGAAGGCACTAGCGGCAGGGACAGGGGTCTGGAAGCTCTGCCATCCCTAGCAGTAGGCTCTGAAATGTGGCGGGAGGTGGAATGTGGACTCCCTCCATGCTATGGGGAGGAGCGAGGGCTGCAGTACAGACCCCAGAGGCTTCTGCCTGGCAAAAGCATGAGGCTGCCTCCCTCCTTCCAGGAGGAACCAAGTCCCAGGGCCAAATAGGGAGGGAGGTCTTGATTCCCTGAGGGCCCACCTCACTAAACAAAAATGTTTTGAACACCTATTGTATTCTGGGCCTCCTCATTCATTCTCACAACAGCCTTGGAGGTAAGCAATTCAGCATACAGAGGGGAAACAGGCTCAGAGAGACTGTGTGACTAGCCAAAGGTCACACAGCATGGGAGTGGCTGAACTGAGATTTGAGATTTACCTGGCTCCAGGCCAGGCACAGTGGCTCACTCCTGTAATCTCAGCACTTTGGGAGGCCGAGGTAAGTGGATCACGTGAGGTCAGGAGTTCGAGACCAGCCTGGCTGACATGGCAAAACCCTGTCTCTACTAAAACTACAACAATTACCTGGGCGTGGTGCCAGGCACCTGTAATCCCAGCTACTTGGGAGGCTGAGGCAGGAGAATCACTTGAACTGGGAGGTGGAGGTTGCAGTGAGCCAAGACTGCGCCACTACACTCCAGCCTGGAGCCTGGATGACAGAGCAAGAGTCTGTCTCAAAAAAAAAAAAAAAAAAAAAAAGATTTACCTGGCTCCTAGCAGATTCTACCAACCCACATTGCACATCGGTTCCTGAATTCTGGTCTCAAAAATTGGAAGTCTTGAGCTTGAAGAAGGCTTCTCCTGGAAAAAGTATTCTATTTTCACCTTGAAAGGATGATTCCCCAGTCCCCAGAGTTAAAAGGGGCCTCAGTTCCTCTTCCTACTGTCAGATTTCCCAGAATGAATCAAAGGTACTAAATTTATTGTGTTTAAAGCAACTTTTCAAGCTTCCCAATAAAGGCCTCTGATTTACAGCTAATGCATTATTTTACACGTTGCAAATGATAAAAATCGGTTCTGCAAATGCACCTCCAGAGAAACTGTATTAAAGGAAGAAAAGAAGTAGTGAGATTAGATATTGCATTAAAAGATAGAGTGATGGATTAAAACCCAAAGCATAAATCTAGTGTGACTTCCCAGAAAATGTTGGGGGGGCAGTAAATCCAAGGTGACAATCCATGTACGGTGTACCAATATTTGTCACTTTTATTACACTTTGTTCAGAAGTCGTAGATGGGTCATTATTTAAAATTTAAAAAAAAAAAAAAACAATGCTCAATAAAGCTTAGAAATGAAAGCTGCTTGTGTTAGGGATATGGCTAAAACTCTAAATCCAAGCCACTGTGTCAGATCGCACAACACCATATAATAAAGGTTTCTTCCTCTTATGTCCATAAAATATTCCACATCCAGAAAATGTAGGAAGGGCTCTTGGAATATCCAGGCCATACCCAAGGAGGTGGATAAAGGTAGTGCCATGTCTCTAAGGTAGCACAGCCCTGGCCGGGTGCGGTGGCTCACGCCTGTAATCCCAGCACTTTGGGAGGCCGAGGCGAGCAGATCACGAGGTCAGGAGATCAAGACCATCCTCGCTAACACGGTAAAACCCTGTCTTTACTAAAAATACAAAAAAATTAGCCAGGCATGGTGGCGGGTGCCTGTAGTCCCAGCTACTCAGGAGGCTGAGGCAGGAGAATGGCGTGAACCCAGGAGGCAGAGCTTGCAGTGAGCCGAGATCACGCCACTGCACTCCAGCCTGGGCGATGGAGTGAGACTCTGTCTCAAAAAATAAATAAATAAATAAGTAAATAAATAAAGTAGCACAGCCCTGTTCCCACCCACTCCAGCACTCTTAAGGAGGAAGAATAGTCACTGGGGTGCCCAGCATGCCTCTCCATCACTTATTCAAGCAAGGGCTTTGGAGGGCTTTTCTTTGCCAGGAGGTGGCGGGAGCGGGGTATGTCGAAGCTCCCTGCCTTGATCAGAGATCCTGGAGCCAATTAGATTCTTGTTCCCAATGTGCCCCTTCCTGGAACTGGGTAATGCATCTACACTCTCTACCCTGTGACTCGAAGCACTTCCTGTGGGGAGTCAGGTACACATCCCGGCTCCGTTGACATTGGCCTTGCCCACCTGACTTGCTTCAGCGGATATGATACAAACAGAGATCAGAAATGTGCTTAGGATCCCAGAACAAAAAAAGACACATGGAGCTGGCTCCTGCTAAAAACCTGAGCTCGGCCGGGCACGGTAACTCACACCTGTAATCCCAGCACTTTGGGAGGCTGAGGTGGGCAGATCACCTGAGGTCGGGAGTTCAAGACCAGCCTGGCCAACAAGGTGAAACCTCATCTCTACTAAAAGTACAAAATTAGCCGGGCGTGGTGGCACGTGCCTGTAATCCCAGCTACTCATGAGGCTGAGGCAGGAGGATCGCACCATTGCACTCCAGCCTGGGCAAAAAGAACAAAACTCCAGCTCAAAAAAAAAAAAAGTAATAATAAAAATTTAAAACATTTTTAAAATAAAAAATAAAAACCAGAGCTCAACGTATGGTGTGGAACCAGACGCAGTGGAGCCAAGCTAAGCCCACACACATCTGGCCTGCAAATCCAGGCACAGGAATCATAAATACGTGTTGCTGTAAGTCACTGAGATTTTTTAGGTAGCTTGTTACACAGCATTATTGCAACAGAAACTGACTGATACAGACCTTCAGCTGGACCAAAGGGCTGGGTAAATCCAGATGTCCTTCTCTACGCCCGGTGAAGGACAGGAGGCTATGCCATCATTTTGTCATCCTTGATCAAAGCTGACCCACTCATCAACCAAAGTGGGTATGACCAGTCTTCACAGCACCAGGTGGCTTTCTAGACTCTTCTATGCTCAAGGCCTCCACTCTAGCCGCTTCCTGTTCTGGGCACACCTTTCTCTTAGGGGTCCATTTGGCTCTGTCCCCACCCGTTCTCAGTTTGTAGAAACCTCACTGTCTCAAGGAGGTCTGGCAGCTGTATTTCAAATACCAGGTTTATCTGCTTTTTTGTTTTTGTTTCTGTTTTGAGATAGGGTCTCACTCTGTAGCCCAGGCTGGAGTGCAGTGGTGCAATTATGGCTCACTGCAGCCTCAACCTCCCAGACTCAAACGATCCTCCCACCTCAGCCTCCCAAGTGGCTGGAACTCCAGGCATGTGCCACCACACCCGACTAATTTTTGTATTTTTTGTAGAGATGGGTTTTTGCTATGTTGCCCAGGCTAGTCTTGAGCTTCTGAGCTCAAGCAGTCTGTCTGCCTTGGCCTCCCAAAGAGCTAGGATTACAGGTGTAAGCCACTATGTCTGGTCTTATCTTTTTTTAGAAATAGAGTCTTGCTCTGTCACCCAGGCTGGAGTGCAGAGGCACCATCACAGCTCACTTCAGTCTCTACTTCCTGGGCTCAAGCAATCCTCCCACTTCAGCCTCCCAAGTAATTGGGACTACAGTTGTGCACCACCATGCCTGGCTGATTTTTTTTATTTTTATTTTTGTAGAGATGGAGGTCTCCCTTTGTTGCCCAGGCTGGCCTTAAACTCCTGGCTTCAAGTGAGTCTCCTGCCTTGGCCTCCCAAAATGCTGGGATCACAGGCATGACCTACTCTGCCTGGCCTTAAGTTTATCGAGGTATAATATACATGCACAGATTCTAAGCATGTAGCTCAATGAGTTTTGACAAACGCATCCAGGGAAACACTCCCAAAACCAAGATATAGAACATTGACCGCCTTCTTTAAACTTTAAGCTGTTCTTTCCCATTCTTGTTATTCTGCTCTACTTTTTCTTGTCCCATAATACTCATCACTTTCTAATTTACTTATTGATTTCTATATTTATTTATTTACCTATTTGTCATATTTTTTACCCATTTACAATATTGTTGTCTATGACTTGTTTCTCCCCAGCATCATCCAGGCTCCACAAGGATGGAAATGGTTGTCTCTGTTGTTCACAGATGTATCCCAACAGCCTAGAACAGGTCCTGGCACATAGTAGGTGCTCAGTAAGTAGATTTTTTTTTTTTTTTGAGTCAGAGTCTCACTCTGTTGCCCAGGCTGTGGCTCACTGCAACCTCCACCTCCCAGGTTCAAGTGATTCTCCTGCCTCAGCCCCCCGAGTAGCTGGGATTACAGGCACGCACCATCATGCCCAGCTAGTTTTTGTATTTTTAGTAGAAATGGGGTTTCTCCATGTTGGCCAGGCTGGTCTCGAACTCCTGACCTCAAGTGATC
This sequence comes from Pongo abelii, assembly GCF_028885655.2. Taxonomy (NCBI): domain Eukaryota; kingdom Metazoa; phylum Chordata; class Mammalia; order Primates; family Hominidae; genus Pongo; species Pongo abelii. Next base: position 8,459,244 of record NC_071991.2, read on the forward strand.
CACCTGCCTTGGCCTCCCAAAGTGCTGGGATTACAGGTGTGAGGCACCACACCTGGGTGAAATTTTGGATGGATGAATGAACCCCCACTTTGCAGATGAGGACAGTGAGGAAAAGAGATGGTATGTGTTTGTCCAAGGGAGTACTGTCCGTGAGTTCATGGAGAAGCGGGAATTTGAACCCAGGTCCTCCAGCTCCAGAACACGGTCTCTCAGTCATGCTGCCTCTCAGGAATGAGAAGACTCACCTGGTTATCCCCGCCCCAGGCCCACTCAACAGCGCCACGGCCTCCAACTGCCATCTTACTTCAACCTGCTCCCATGCGTTACCTGTTCTCTTTGATCAGCTCGTTGGGCAGAACTTAACATCCACTGATGATGGGAACCATCCTGTAGGAAGCTGTGCTCTAGGCTGTGAGCTCACCAAGAGTAGGGTCCAGGTCTGAGTCACACTGGGGTACCTGGGTCCAGCACAGTGGCCTCGCAGGTATAGACCAGAAATGGCAAATGAACGGATAGATGGATGGATGCCAGGGTAGATGGATGAACTTTCCCTCCCAGCCATGTCCCCTCAGGAGGGGACAGCAGACAGTGGGTGGGCTGATGGAGGATGTTACCCTAGTACCTGTCTCTAAGAAACAGGGTCTCTTGTGCAGAAGATTAGTGAGTTGCTTGACTTCCCCCTTTTCTGAAGCCCCTGCCCTGCCTAATTACAAGGAGAGACCTCTTTTTTTTTTTTTTTTTTTTTTGAGACAGAGTCTTGCTCTGTCGCCCAGGCTGCAGTGCAGTGGTGCAATCTCAGCTCACTGCAACCTCCGCCCCCTGGGTTCAAGCGATTCTCCTGCCTCAGCACCCTGAGTAGCTGGGAGTACCAGCACGCCACCACGCCCGGCCAGTTTTTGTATTTTTAGTAGAGATGTGGTTTCACCATGTTGGCCAGGCTGGTCTTGAACTCCTGAGTCAGGTGATCTGCCTGCCTCGGCCTCCCAAAGTGCTGAGATTACAGGTGTGAGCCACCGCACCTGGCCGCAAGGAGAAACCTCTTGCAGGTATGACATGAACATCCATCCACCGGCTTTTCATCCCTCCCTTTGCCCTTCGATGGACTTGCCTGTGCTAGAGGGACGTCACAGAATGAGGGTCTATGCCGACCTCCCCTCCTCCAAAAAATCACAGGCATTTTCATACATTGCTGGTGGAAGAATAAAATAGCACAACCCTCCTCTGCAGGGAAATTTGATTACAGCCAACAAAACGATGTGTATTTACCCCTAACCCAGCAATCTCATGTCAGGGATCCACTCTAAAGATAAATTTCCCACAATACTGAGTAGATACGCACGTGCTAAGCTATCGCAGTGTTATCTGTGATAAACTCACTCCCCCCACTGCTGGCAGGAGGGAAGTTGAGTAAATGGTGAGGCATCCACACAAAAGATACTGTGCAGTTAATTAAAAAAAAAAAAAAATGAAGACCTCTAGGAACTCATATGGAGTGACTTTCAGGATACATTGTTTAGTGAAAAAAAAAGGTACAAAAAAGTATTTACTCTGGGGCAATTTTTTGTATGAGAAAAAAGAAAAGTATATCTGCTGATTTTTGTAAACAGAAACACTAGAAGGATAACTTTAAAATTAATGAAACCATGGCCAGGCACGGTGGCTCATGCCTGTAATCCCAGCACTTTGGGAGGCCAAGGCGGGTGGATCACCTGAGGTCAAGAGTTCAAGACTAGCCTGGACAACATGGTCTCTACTAAAAATACAAAAAATTAGCTGGGCATGGTGCCGCGTGCCTGTAATCCCAGCTATTCAGGAGGCTGAGGCAGGAGAATCACTTGAACCCGGGAGGCAGAAGTTGAGGTGAGCCAAGATCACGCCATTGCACTCCAGCCTGGACAACAAGAGTGAAAAAAAAAACACAAATTAATGAAATCAGTTACCTGTGGGGGCTGGGTAGGGAAGGGGTATTTGACTACACCTTTTTTATGTAGTTATCACTTTTGTATCAAAAATTAATAAGGTTGGGGGGAGGAGCCAAGATGGCCAAATAGGAACAGCTCCGGTCTACAGCTCCCAGCGTGAGTGACGCAGAAGACGGGTGATTTCTGCATTTCCATCTGAGGTACCGGGTTCATCTCACTAGGGAGTGCCAGACAGTGGGCGCAGGTCAGTGGGTGCATGCACTGTGCATGAGCCGAAGAAGGGCAAGGCATTGCCTCACTCGGGAAGTGCAAGGGGTCAGGGAGTTCCCTTTCCTGGTCAAAGAAAGGGGTGACAGACAGCACCTGGAAAATCGGGTCACTCCCACCTGAATACTGCGCTTTTCCGACGGGCTTAAAAAACGGCGCACCAGGAGATTATATCCCGCACCTGGCTCCGTGGGTCCTACGCCCACGGAGTCTTGCTGATTGCTAGCACAGCAGTCTGAGATCAAACTGCAAGGCAGCAGCGAGGCTGGGGGAGGGGCACCCGCCATTGCCCAGGCTTGCTTAGGTAAACAAAGCAGCCAGGAAGCTCGAACTGGGTGGAGCCCACCACAGCTCAAGGAGGCCTGCCTGCCTTTGTAGGCTCCACCTCTGGGGGCAGGGCACAGACAAACAAAAAGACAGGAGTAACCTCTGCAGACTTAAATGTCCCGTCTGACAGCTTTGAAGAGAGCAGTGGTTCTCCCAGCACGCAGATGGAGATCTGAGAACGGGCAGACTGCCTCCTCAAGTGGGTCCCTGACCCCTGACCCCTGAGCAGCCTAACTGGGAGGCACCCCCCAGCGGGGGCAGACTCACACCTCACACGGCCGGGTACTCCAACAGACCTGCAGCTGAGGGTCCTGTCTGTTAGAAGGAAAACTAACAAACAGAAAGGACATCCACACCAAAAACCCATCTGTACTTCACCATCATCAAAGACCAAAAGTAGATAAAACCACAAAGATGGGGAAAAAACAGAGCAGAAAAACTGGAAACTCTAAAAAGCAGAGCGCCTCTCCTCCTCCAAAGGGACGCAGTTCCTCACCAGCAACGGAACAAAGCTGGACGGAGAATGACTTTGACGAGCTGAGAGAAGAAGGCTTCAGATGATCAAATTACTCCGAGCTACGGGAGGATATTCAAACCAAAGGCAAAGAAGTTGAAAACTTTGAAAAAAATTTAGAAGAATGTATAACTAGAATAACCAATACAGAGAAGTGCTTAAAGGAGCTGATGGAGCTGAAAACCAAGGCTCGAGAACTACCTGAAGAATGCAGAAGCCTCAGAAGCCGATGCGATCAAATGGAAGAAAGGGTATCAGCGATGGAAGATGAAATGAATGAAATGAAGCGAGAAGGGAAGTTTAGAGAAAAAAGAATAAAAAGAAACGAGCAAAGCCTCCAAGAAATATGGGACTACGTGAAAAGACCAAATCTACATCTGATTGGTGTACCTGAAAGTGACGGGGAGAATGGAACCAAGTTGGAAAACACTCTGCAGGATATTATCCAGGAGAACTTCCCCAATCTAGTAAGGCAGGCCAACATTCAGATTCAGGAAATACAGAGAACGCCACAAAGATACTCGTCGAGAAGAGCAACTCCAAGACACATAATTGTCAGATTCACCAAAGTTGAAATGAAGGAAAAAATGTTAAGGGCAGCCAGAGAGAAAGGTCGGGTTACCCTCAAAGGGAAGCCCATCAGACTAACAGCAGATCTCTTGGCAGAAACTCTACAAGCCAGAAGAGAGTGGGGGCCAATAGTCAACATTCTTAAAGAAAAGAATTTTCAACCCAGAATTTCATATCCAGCCAAACTAAGCTTCATAAGTGAAAGAGAAATAAAATACTTTACAGACAAGCAAATGCTGAGAGATTTGTCACCACCAGGCCTGCCCTAAAAGAGCTCCTGAAGGAAGCACTAAACATGGAAAGGCACAACCGGTACCAGCCGCTGCAAAATCATGCCAAAATGTAAAGACCATCGAGACTAGGAAGAGACTGCATCAACTAATGAGCAAAATAACCAGCTAACATCATAATGACAGGATCAAATTCACACATAACAGTATTAACTTTAAATGTAAATGGACTAAATGCTCCAATTAAAAGACACAGACTGGCAAATTGGATAAAGAGTCATGACCCATCAGTGTGCTGTATTCAGGAAACCCATCTCACGTGCAGAGACACACATAGGCTCAAAATAAAAGGATGGAGGAAGATCTACCGAGCAAATGGAAAGCAAAAAAAGGCAGGGGTTGCAATCCCAGTCTCTGATAAAATAGACTTTAAACCAACAAAGATCAAAAGAGACAAAGAAGGCCATTACATAATGGTAAAGGGATCAATTCAACAAGAAGAGCTAACTATCCTAAACATATATGCACCCAATACAGGAGCACCCAGATTCATAAAGCAAGTCCTGAGTGACCTACACAGAGACTTAGACTCCCACACATTAATAATGGGAGACTTTAACACCCCACTGTCAACATTAGACAGATCAACGAGACAGAAAGTCAACAAGGATACCCAGGAATTGAACTCAGCTCTGCACCAAGCGGACCTAATAGACATCTACAGAACTCTCCACCCCAAATCAAAAGAATATACATTTTTTTCAGCACCACACCACACCTATTCCAAAATTGACCACATAGTTGGAAGTAAAGCTCTCCTCAGCAAATGTAAAAGAACAGAAATTATAACAAACTATCTCTCAGATCACAGTGCAATCAAGCTAGAACTCAGGATTAAGAAACTCACTCAAAACCACTCAACTACATGGAAACTGAACAACCTGCTCCTAAATGACTACTGGGTACATAACGAAATGAAGGCAGAAATAAAGATGTTCTTTGAAACCAACGAGAACCAAGACACAACATACCAGAATCTCTGGGATGCATTCAAAGCAGTGTGTAGAGGGAAATTTACAGCACTAAATGCCCACAAGAGAAAGCAGGAAAGATCCAAAATTGACACCCTAACATCACAATTAAAAGAACTAGAAAAGCAAGAGCAAACACATTCAAAAGCTAGCAGAAGGCAAGATATAACTAAAATCAGAGCAGAACTGAAGGAAATAGAGACACAAAAAACCCTTCAAAAAATTAATGAAGCCAGGAGCTGGTTTTTTGAAAGGATCAACAAAATTGATAGACCGCTAGCAAGACTAATAAAGAAAAAAAAGAGAGAAGAATCCAATAGATGCAATAAAAAATGATAAAGGGGATATCACCACCGATCCCACAGAAATACAAACTACCATCAGAGAATATTACAAACACCTCTATGCAAATAAACTAGGAAATCTAGAAGAAATGGATAAATTCCTCGACACATACACTCTCCCAAGACTAAACCAGGAAGAAGTTGAATCTCTGAATAGACCAATAACAGGAGCTGAAATTGTGGCAATAATCAATAGCTTACCAACCAAAAAGAGTCCAGGACCAGATGGATTCACAGCCGAATTCTACCAGAGGTACAAGGAGGAACTGGTACCATTCCTTCTGAAATTATTCCAATCAATAGAAAAAGAGGGAATCCTCCCTAACTCATTTTATGAGGCCAGCATCATCCTGATACCAAAGCCTGGCAGAGACACAACCAAAAAAGAGAATTTTAGACCAATATCCTTGATGAACATTGATGCAAAAATCCTCAATAAAATACTGGCAAACCGAATCCAGCAGCACATCAAAAAGCTTATCCACCATGACCAAGTGGGCTTCATCCCTGGGATGCAAGGCTGGTTCAATATACACAAATCAATAAATGTAATCCAGCATATAAACAGAACCAAAGACAAAAACCACATGATTATCTCAATAGATGCAGAAAAGGCCTTTGACAAAATTCAACAACCCTTCATGCTAAAAACTCTGAATAAATTAGGTATTGATGGGACGTATCTCAAAATAATAAGAGCTATCTATGACAAACCCACAGCCAATATCATACTGAATGGGCAAAAACTGGAAGCATTCCCTTTGAAAACTGGCACAAGACAGGGATGCCCTCTCTCACCACTCCTATTCAACATAGTGTTGGAAGTTCTGGCCAGGGCAGTTAGGCAGGAGAAGGAAATAATGGGTATTCAATTAGGAAAAGAGGAAGTCAAATTGTCCCTGTTTGCAGACGACATGATGGTATATCTAGAAAACCCCATTGTCTCAGCCCAAAATCTCCTTAAGCTGATAAGCAGCTTCAGCAAAGTCTCAGGATACAAAATCAATGTACAAAAATCACAAGCGTTCTTATACACCAACAACAGACAAACAGAGAGCCAAATCATGAGTAAACTCCCATTCACAATTGCTTCAAAGAGAATAAAATACCTAGGAATCCAACTTACAAGGGACGTGAAGGACCTCTTCAAGGAGAACTACAAACCACTGCTCAAGGAAATAAAAGAGGATACAAACAAATGGAAGAACATTCCATGCTCATGGGTAGGAAGAATCAATATCATGAAAATGGCCATACTGCCCAAGGTAATTTACAGATTCAATGCCATCCCCATCAAGCTACCAATAACTTTCTTCACAGAATTGGAAAAAACTACTTTAAAGTTCATATGGAACCAAAAAAGAGCCCGCATCGCCAAGTCAATCCTAAGCCAAAAGAACAAAGCTGGAGGCATCACGCTACCTGACTTCAAACTATACTACAAGGCTGCAGTAACCAAAACAGCATGGTACTGGTACCAAAACAGAGATATAGATCAATGGAACAGAACAGAGCCCTCAGAAATAACACTGCATATCTACAACTATCTGATCTTTGACAAACCTGAGAAAAACAAGCAACGGGGAAAGGATTCCCTATTTAATAAATGGTGCTGGGAAAACTGGCTAGCCATATGTAGAAAGCTGAAACTGGATCCCTTCCTTACACCTTATACAAAAATCAATTCAAGATGGATTAAAGACTTAAACATTAGACCTAAAACCATAAAAACCCTAGAAGAAAACCTAGGCATTACCATTCAGGACATAGGCATGGGCAAGGACTTCATGTCTAAAACACCAAAAGCAATGGCAACAAAAGCCAAAATTGACAAGTGGGATCTAATGAAACTAAAGAGCTTCTGCACAGCAAAAGAAACTACCATCAGAGTGAACAGGCAACCTACAAAATGGGAGAAAGTTTTTGCAACCTACTCATCTGACAAAGGGCTAATATCCAGAATCTACAATGAACTCCAACAAATTTACAAGAAAAAAACAAACAACCCCATCAAAAAGTGGGTGAAGGACATGAACAGACACTTCTCAAAAGAAGACATTTATGCAGCCAAAAAACACATGAAAAAATGCTCACCATCACTGGCCATCAGAGAAATGCAAATCAAAACCGCAATGAGATACCATCTCACACCAGTTAAATGGCAATCATTAAAAAATCAGGAAACAACAGGTGCTGGAGAGGATGTGGAGAAATAGGAACACTTTTACACTGTTGGTGGGACTGTAAACTAGTTCAACCATTGTGGAAGTCAGTGTGGCGATTCCTCAGGGATCTAGAAGTAGAAATACCATTTGACCCAGCCATCCCATTACTGGGTATATACTCAAAGGACTGTAAATCATGCTGCTATAAAGTCACATGCACACGTATGTTTATTGCGGCACTATTCACAATAGCAAAGACTTGGAACCAACCCAAATGTCCAACAATGATACACTGGATTAAGAAAATGTGGCACATATATACCATGGAATACTATGCAGCCATAAAAAGGATGAGTTCATGTCCTTTGTAGGGACATGGATGAAATTGGAAATCATCATTCTCTGTAAACTATCGCAAGAACAAAAAACCAAACACCGCATATTCTCACTCATAGGTGGGAATTGAACAATGAGAACACATGGACACAGGAAGGGGAACATCACACTCTGGGGACTGTTGTGGGGTGGGGGGAGGGGGGAGGGATAGCATTGGGAGGTATACCTAAAGTATAATAATAATAAATAAAAATAAATTTAAAAAAATTAATAAGGTTGCAGGAAAATGCCTAAAAGTGGTTAAGAACATAAATAAATGGACCTATCTATATATCAAATGGATACCATAACCGTATAGGAGAGAATAATTATTATTATTTTGAGATAGGGTCTCACTCTGTTGCCCAGGCTGAAGTGCAGTGGCACGATCATAGCTCACTGCAACCTCGAACTCCTGGGCTCAAGCCATCTTCCTCCCTCAGCTTCCCAAGTAGCTGGGACCACAGGCACAAGCCACCAATTGTTTGATTTTTTTTTTTTTTTTTTTTTGAGGTGGAGTCTCGTTCTGTCACCCAGGCTGAGGTGGCAATCTCAGCTCACTGCAAGCTCCGCCTCCCGAGTTCACGCCATTCTCCTGCCTCAGCCTCCTGAGTAGCTGGGACTACAGGCGCCCGCCACCACGCCCGGCTAATTTTTTTGTATTTTTAGTAGAGATGGAATTTCATCGTGTTAGCCAGGATGGTCTCGATCTCTGACCTCATGATCCGCCTGCCTCAGCCTCCCAAAGTGCTGGGATTACAGGCGTGAGCCACTGCACCTGGCCTTTTCTTTCTTTCTTTTTTTTTTTTTTTTTTTGTAGAGACAGGGTCTGGCTCTGTCCCCCAGGGTGAAATGCAGTGGCACAACTATAGCTCATTGCAGCCCTGACCTCCTGGGCTCAAGCAATCCTCCTGCCTCAGCCTTCCGAGCAGCTGTGACTACAGGCACACACCATCACACCACACCAGGCTAGAATTTTTTTTTAAGTAGTTAATACAATTTTTTAAAATTCCCTCAAGCTTATTTGTCAACCCCATTCCATAATATGCACTCAATAAATAAATGCTTCTTTGAGTGAGTGAGTGAGTGAGTGAGTGAGTGAGTGAGTAAGTAAGTGAATGACATAAGGGTAGAGGCAGGAAGCTGAGCATCTGTCCTCCCCTCCACTGAGATGTCTCTACTCTGATCGCAATGTATGCAATTTAAGCTCCGTTAAAATCAACTTCATATCACAAAAATGAGCCACAGGTTGTTTCTGGGGCCCATACCCTCGTCACTCACCTCTTCCCAAGCAAGACTCTGAAATCACAGCTTGCTCTCTTTTTTTCCTCTTCCTTTCTGCTTTCCCCACATCCTCACTGGTCTCCCATGGGAGCCTTTTCTTAATAAAACACTTGCTGTTTTGTTTTTTTCCGAGGGCTGCCAAAACAAAGCATCACACACTGGGACTTAAGCAAGATTTAATGTCCCACAATTCTGGAGGCTGGAGGTTCTGAAACCAAGGGGATGGCAGTTGGGGGCTGTGGTGGCTCACGCCTGTAATCTCAGCACTTTGGGAGGCCGAGGCGGGAGGACTGTTTGAGGCCAGGAGTTGGAGACCAGCCTAGGCAACATAACAAGACACAGTTTCTACTAAAAATATTAAAATTATGGCTGGGGGTGGTGGCTCACATCTGTAATCCCAGCACTTTGGGAGCCCGAGGCAGGTGGATCACCTGAGATAAGGAGTTCAAAACCAGCCAGGCCAACATGGCAAAATGCTGACTCTACTAAAAATACAAAAATTAGCCAGGCATGGTGGCGGGTGCCTGTAATCCCAGCTACTCGGGAGGCTGAGGCACAAGAATTGCTTGAATGCCTGGGCGACAGAGCAAGACTCCATCTCAAAATAAATAAATATATATATACATACATACATACATACATACATACATGCAAAAATTAGCCAGGCATGGTGGTACGTGTCTGTAATCCCAGCTACTCCGGAGGCTGAGGCAGGTGATCACTTGAGCCCAGGAGTTTGAGGCTGCAGTGAGCTACAATCGCACCACCGCACTCCAGCCTGGGTGACAGACCTTGTCTCTAGAAGAAGTAAACAAGGGGGGTGTTGGCAAGGCTGGTTTCTTATCAGGTCTGTGAGGAAGAATCTGTTCCAGGCCTTTCTCCTCAGCTCACAGATGGCCGTCTTCTCTCTGTCTCTTTGCAGCCTCTCCCCTCTGTGTGCCCCGTGTCCAAATTTCCCTTTTTTTATAAGGACACCAGTCATATTGGATTAGGATCCATTCTAATGACCTCATTTTACTTGATCACCTGCAAAGACCCTATTTCCAAGTAAGGTCACTCATTACAGGTACTGGGGGTTAGAACCCCCACATCTTTTGGGGGCCCCAATTTAACTCATAACCTTTGCCTATGAACCTGCCTTAGAGAAGGGCATTGCTGGAAAACAGCAGGACTACTGTGAAGCTTAATTATTAATACACATAAAGCATTAATGACAGGACCTGGGACACAGCACATGGGTGATTTTTTTTTTTTTAAGACGAGGTCTTGCCCTGTGTCTAAGACTGGAACATCGTGGTGCAATCACAGCTCACTGCAGCCTCAAACTCCTGGGCTCAAGTGATCCTCCCACTTCAGCCTCCCAAGTAGCTGGGGCTACAGGCGTGTGCCACCATGCCCAGCTAATTTTTTTAATTTTTTGTACAGTAGGGGTCTCACTATGTTGCCCAGGCTGGTCTCAAACTCCTGGGCTGTTATTTTTATTGTGATTTATTAGTATTATTCTACACTGAGGTGCGGTCTTCACTCTCTTAAATACCCCAGGGCTCACCACCGAGCTGAGGGTATCCCTTGTGGAGGGGTACCCACTAGTCATTTTTCCTCTCACCCTTCATCACAGCTGGTTCCCCGGCTCCCCAGGCCCACAGCCCCAAGGGACAGATCTGATACTGCATCTTCCAAGAAGCTTGGAAGAAGCACAAACCACTTAGGAAAAAAGTTGAAGCCACGAAGGAAAACTGCCAATGCCAAAAGGACAAAGATGATGTCACCATTAAAATGCCAGCAGCCTCAACACTCTGCCATAGAGGCAATCATAAAAGTTTCAACCCTCCAGAGCCTCCTTGTAATGTTTACAACTGTTTGCAGGGTTTCGCTTCCAGAGGACGCCGGAGGAGCAGATGTGCGCTGAGTCAGCAGCTTCTGGGGTCTTAAGGAATCAGAGCAGAAGGCTGGGGCTGGGTGCATTGCTCTGAGATCTGCCTGGGACAGCTGAGCAGGAGGGGAGGAGTCAATTTTGGGCTCTGCGTTCCTTCCAGTTTGAGGAACGCAGGCCACAACACACCGACCTGTGACTGTTTTTGCAGAAGACTTGGTCTGCCTGAGCAGACCCAGTATCGTGTCTCTACAATTCAACCAGGGTTTGAGAACCTCGACCACCCCCCTTTCTATGCATCAAATATTCAGCAATTCTTTCCAAAGGGATGGTGAAACGGGAGACAGCCTTATGTGTCTGGCAGGCAAGGCCCCAGCTATCAGCTCAGTTCAAGGTACGGGGGTTCTGCAAGCTGCCAAATGAAAGAACGCATTTGCGTATGAAAAGAAGAGCCCAGGAACAAAGGAGAGAGAACAGCGTGTGTGTCCCACTCTCTCGGTGGCCTTGGTGATGCTTGACATTTCTGCAAATGAATTTAGCGCAAAAACCAACAATTCAAAACCTTGTGCCAAACAACTGATGCGAATAGAACCGGTGGGAGAAGAAACAACACGAGGGTGAAATGCGTCCTAAAATAGTCATCGTTTGCTGTTGTGGTCCACGCCAGCAGAGAAGGACGAGTTGTCAGGGGAGTTGCATTAAAGCAGAAAAAAGGAACGAGGGCCTCGCTGTTGAGGGAAAGAGTACGCGCTTGCATGAGCAGTCGGGGAGGTGGGGGAGTTCTTTCTCTGATTTACTCAGATTCTCCGTCTATAAATTCCCATCAAACTGTGCAAATTCTACTTCTAATCTCCCAAGGACCCGGCCACTTACAAATCAGCGCCGCAAGTGACCAAGCTCCATCCCACAGGCCCGTCCTACTCAACATGCCCAAAATTGACTCATTCGCTGCCACCCAACAACTCCCTGTACCCCAAGCCCACTCCACTCCACTCCACCATTTTCCATCTCAGCAAGAGACCCCACCACCCAGGCACTGGGACACAGGGCATCCTCTCTCGCCCCATCCAACCCACTGCCACCACTTCCGTATCCTCCCTGGTGAGGCAGTGTTGGGCCGTGAGGATGCTGACGGGCTTTGGGAGCCAGACTGCTGGGGTTCTGGGTTCAAATCCCAAGTCTTCCACTTACTAGTCATGTGACCTTAAACAAGTTCATTTCTCCAAGTCTCAGTCTCCTCTTCTGTCAAATACCTCCTGTAGTCCCAGCTACTCAGGGGGTTGAGATGGGAGGATTGCTTCACAGCTGCATCTGCATCTGTATTAGGGTTCTCCAGAGGGCCGGAACTCACAGGATAGATGTATATACAAAGGGAAGTTTATTAAGGAGTATTGGCTCACACGATCACAAGGCAAGGTCCCACAGTAGGCCGTCTGCAAGCTGAGGGACAAAGAAGCTAGTCTGAGTCCCAAAACCTCAAAAGTGAGGAAGCCAATGGTGTAGCCTTCGGTCTGTGGTCAAAGGTCCAAGAGTCCCAAAGCTGAAGAACTCAGAGTCTGATGTTCGAGGGCAGGAAGCCTCCAGCAAAGGAGAATGAGGGAGGCCAGAAAACTAAACCGGTCTAGTCTTTCCATGCTCCTCTGCCTGCTTTTTTTTTTTTTTTTTTTTTTAGACAGAGTCTCGCTCTGTCACCCAGGCTGGAGTGCAGTGGCGTGATCTCGGCTTACTGCAGACTCTGCCTCCTGGGTTCATGCCATTCTCCTGCCTCAGTCTCCAGAGCAGCTGGGGCTATAGGCGCCCACCACCATGCCTGGCTAATTTTTTGTATTTTTAGTACAGACGGGGTTTCACCGTGTTAGCCAGGATGGTCTGGATAGTCTGACCTTGCGATCCACCAGCCTCGGCCTCCCAAAGTGCTGGGATTACAGGTGTGAGCCACCGCGCCCAGCCCTCTGCCTGCTTTTATCCTAGCTGCACTGGCAGCTGATTAGATGATGCCCACCCAGAATGAGGGTGGGTCTGCCTCTCCCAATCCACTGACTCAAATGTTAATCTCCTTTGGCCACACCCTCACAGACACACCCAGGATCAGTACTTTGCATCCTTCAATCCAATCAAGTTGACATTCAATATTAATCAGTAGAGCATCCTATTGCAAATGGGAGAATTCTGTGCTTTAAAACCCATAACAGGCAAGGTGCCGTGGCTCATGCCTGTAATCCCAGCACTTTGGGAGGCCGAGGCGGGCAGATCACTTGAGGTCAGGAGTTCGAGACCAGCCTGGCCCTAACATGGTGAAACCCCGTCTATACTAAAAATACAAAAATTAGCCAGGTGTGGTGGCGCATGCCTGTAATCCCAGCTACTCAGGAGGCTGAGGCAGGAGAATCGCTTGAACCAGGGAGGCAGAGGATGCAGTGAGCCAAGATCGCGCCACTGTACTCCAGCCTGGGCAACAAAGGGAGACTCCATCTTGAAAAAAAAAAAAGTGGCACAATTCATATTCTTAGCAGGGCATTAGGAGAACAAAGACCCAATGTCAGCCGGGCGTGGTGGCTCACGCCTATAATCCTAGCACTTTAGGAGGCCGAGGTGGGCGGATCATGGGGTCAGGAGATCGAGACCATCCTGGCTAACATGGTGAAACCCCATCTCTACTAAAAATACAAAAAATTAGCCAGGCGTGGTGGTGGGCACCTGTAGTCCCAGCTACTCTGGAGGCTGAGGCAGGAGAATGGCATGAACCCGGGAGGCAGAGCTTGCAGTGAGCGGAGATCGTGCCACTGCACTGCAGCCTGGGCAACAGAGCGAGACTCCATCTCAAAAAAAAAAAAAAGATACAATGTCTGACCTGGGGACAGGCCCCCAATCTGCCCTGTTGGCAGGGGTGGCGAATACTGCCACACTGCACCTCCTCTGCCCCCATGCAGGGTTCAGCTGTGTTAGGGTTCAGGACTGGAAGGAAACTGGGTGTTGCCGGGGACCCTCATGCCTTGGGCAACTGGTTAGAGGATCAAATGAACTCTTGGAGAAGTGGGGGGCTATTCTTGCCTTGGGCTATTTTAAAGTGTTCTTACTAGACAAGGGCCAGGTGTCATTTCAGAACCACCTCCCACTAGAATAATACACAGCTGCCCATGTCCCTGCTAGTACCTTCAAGAGAACCTAGGATAAGCTGGGAGAAGTGGCTCATGCCTGTAATCCCATTCCTTTGGGAAGCCAAGCTGGGAGGATCGCTTGAGACCAGGAGTTTGAGACTAGCCTGGGCAACACAGCAAGACCCTATTTCTACCAAAAAAAATAAAAAATAAAAATTAGCCAGGTGTCGTGGGGCGCACCTATAGTCCCAGCTACTCAGGAGGCTGAGGTGGGAGGATGGCTTGAGCCTGGGAGTTCAAGGCTGCTGTGAGCCATGATCACGCCACTGCACTCCAGCCTGGGCAAGAAAGTGAGACCCCCATCTCTAAAAATAACAAAAATAATAATACATAGAAGAGGAAATTACAAAATAGTAATAATAAAAAATAGAAGAAGAAATGACAAAATAATAATAATAAAAAATGGAAGAGGAGAGGGCCCAGAGAAGGAAGCCATGTAATGACGGAGACAGATCGGAGTGACATAGCTACAAGCTGGGGAATATCAGGGGTTTTCTGCGACACGAGAAGCTGGAAGAGGCAGGAAGGATTCTCCCCTGGACCCCTCGGGGGACGCATGTCCTGCTGACACCTGATGTCAGACGTCTGGCCTCCAGAGCTGTGACAGAATAAACTTCTGTTGTTTCAACCACCCAGTCTTCAGGAATTCGATACAGGAGCCCCAGGAGGCTAATACCAGGTTCTCTTCCACGTCACCCCCAGCAGCTTTAAGCAACCCTGTGTCCCTCGTTAAACACCATTTATAACCAACCACATCACCGTGGAGTAGTCATAACATGACATTCTGTAGATGTTTAATTAAACTTGTTATTGATTATGAATTTGCAATTTTCTTTCCATATTTCACAGCCAATAATTGCTTTTTCCAGGTCTCAAACCTTTTCTTCAGACTTAAAGAAGCCACAGGCTCCGTGCCCACAATGCATCAGCAGAACAAACATCTCTCACCTTGCTGTCTCCTTTCCCGGCAAGAAGACACACCTGAGGACAAGGAAAGTCCTGCCTGGTCAGGCATGGTGGCTCACGCCTGTAATCCCAGCCCTGTGGGAGGTTGAGGCAGGAGAATTGCTTGAGGCCAGAAGTTTGATACCAGCCTGGGCAACATAGCAAAACCCCATCTCTACAAAAAACAAAAAATTAGCCAGCATTGGGGGTTGCATGCATGTGGTCTCAGCTACTTGGGAGGCTGAGGCAGAGGGATCCCTTGAGCCCAGGAGGTTGAGGCTAGTGAGCTATGATGGTGCCACTGCACTACAGCGTGGGTGACAGAGCAAGACCCTGTCAAAAAAAAAAGAAAAGAAAGAAGGAAAGAAAGGAAGGGAGGGAGGAAGGGAGGAAGGAAGGGAGGGAGGGAAAGAAAGCCCTGAGCTGTCTCCTTTGGCAGAAAAGCCAGCCCACCCCAGTGAGCTCTTCCTGCACCACTACAGACAAGCAGGTGCCAGGCCAGGTGCGGCAATGTCACTTTTGTTCAGGAGTGGAGGGAGCAAGCGTCCACTCTGTCCCCACTCCCTGGGGACTGGGCTGTGGTCAAGTGATCCAGGCTCAGCCAATCAGACTCCTACAGAGCGAGACAGATGTTTGATGAAGGGGGAAGAGGGTGGAGGTCAGCAGAGGCCCTCCCTGGCACACCTGGGCTCCTCCCAGCCTCTGGAGTATTTTAGAGATTAGGACATTAGGAGAACAAATGTCCAATGCCTGACCTGGGCACAGGCCCGGGATCCTGTCCTGCCTTCCCTTGGTCAGTCCCACAGCTGCCCCTGGCTTCAGCAAGCCCTCTTGGCAGCTCAGCCCCTGCCTGTTCACTACTTAGAGGTCCCTTCTGCCTTTCAGGCTCATCAACACTGACTGTATTCACAAGAGTCTTCCCTTTTTTTTTTTTTTTTTTTTTTTTTTTTCTAGAGACAGGGTCTTGCTCTGTGGCTCAGGCTGGAGCACAGCGGCAGGATCAGGGTTCACTGCAGCCTCGAACTCCTGGGCTCAATCCTCCCACCTTAGCCTTCCAAGTAGCTGGAGGCATGCCCCCCACACCTGCTAATTTTTTTATTTTATTATTATTATTTTTTTGAGATGGAGTTTTGCTCTTGTTGCCCAGGCTGAAGTGCAATGGCGCAATCTCAGCTCACTGAAAGCTCCGCCTCCCAAGTTCAAGCGACTCTCCTGCCTTAGCCTCGCTAGTAGCCAGGATTACAGGCACCCGCCACCACGACCAGCTAATTTTTTGTATTTTTAGTAGAGACGGGGTTTCACTATGTTGGCCAGGCTGGTCTCAAACTCCTGACCTCAGGCAATCCACCCACTTTGGCCTCCCAAAGTGCTGGGATTACAGGTGTGAGCCACCGCGCCCAGCTACCTGCTAATTTTTAAATTACTTTTTGTAGAGACAGGGTCTTGCTCTGTTGCCCAGGCTGGTCTTGAACTCCTGGCCTCAAGCGATCCTCCCATCTTGGCCTCCCAAAGCATTGAGATTACAGGCATGAGCCACCACGCCTGACCTGAGTCTCCCTCTTAAAGAGATGACAGCTTTGAAATCAGACACACAGGGTCCAAGTCATGCTCCTGTTATCGTGAGCAAGCCACAACCCTCCCTGAGCCCCAGCTTCCCCATATGACCAATGGGAGCACTTCCATCCACCACGGTGCTCGAGGAAACAGGTCTTAAACTCCAGTCGTGTAGTGGCTTGTTTTACCGTCCACTGGGTGGCCAGGCTGTGCCGCAGGACAGACTCACATAGGAATGCAGACAAGGTTAAAAGGCAGATAAGTGTCCTCCAGGGAAGAGAACAGTGCAGGATTCGAGGTCACTTAGAACAGACAAAACACACGCACCAGGCCCCAGTGGTACAACATTTATTTACAGCAACAGAGAAGAGAGGACACTCACAATGTAGCCCTTTGCAATGTGCCAGTCCCCCAAGGCCAGCAGAGCCACTCAACCACTGACATAGGCAGTGTAGCTGCACGAACCCCACTTCATGCTGCAGTGGAAGGACCCCTCCTTCTCCCTCCCCCACGGGGTTGGGGGGTCTCAGATACAGACGACTGGGAGCCGTGTATGCATGCGCTGAAGCAGAACAAAATACACGTGGAGTCTGAAACAGGGAACAATACCCCCACACAGGGCGCTAAGCTCAGCACAGGCTGCGTGAGCTCCCTAGTTGTTGGTAAGGAAGTGATCCAGCCCTAAGACCCTCTCTTTTGGTTTAGAGACAGAGTCTCACTCTGTCACCCAGGCTAGAATGCAGTGGCACCATTATAACTCACTGCAGCCTTTTAACTCCTGGGCTCAAGCCATCCTCCTGCCTCAGCCTCCCAAGTCGTTGGAACTACAGGTGCACACCACCACGCACAGCTAATTTTTTTTTTTCTTTCTGAGACAAAATTTCACTCTTTTTGTCCAGGCTGGAGTGCAGTGGCTCGATCTTGGCTCACCACAACCTCTGCCTCCCAGGTTCAAGTGATTCTCCTGCTTCAGCCTCCTGAGTAGCTGGGATTACAGGCACATGCCACCACGCTCAGCTAATTTTGTATTTTTAGTAGAAACGAGGTTTCTCCATGTTGTTCAGGCTGGTCTCAAACTCCTGACCTCAGGTGATCCGCCCACCTCGGCCTCCCAAAGTTCTGGGATTACAGGCGTGAGCCACCACACCCAGCTACCGCCTCCCCAACTTTTTTTTTTTTTTTTTAGAGGCAGGGTCTTGCTATGCTGCCCAGCTGCCAAGGCCCTTTCTTTTTTTTCTTTTTTTTTTTTTTTTTTTTGAGACGGAGTCTCGCTCTGTCGCCCAGGCTGGAGTGCAGGGGCGTGATCTCTGCTCACTGCAAGCTCCGCCTCCCGGGTTCACACCATTCTCCTGCCTCAGCCTCCCGAGTAGCAGCTGGGACTACAGGTGCCCGCCACCACGCCTGCTGCCAAGGCCCTTTCTTATGTGGCCAAGCAGGGGTTGAAAACTGCCTTTCCAACAGCTGAATAAGCAACCCCTGGAGTTTCCATGCCTTCTCTCTTCTTCCTAACCACTGTGGCCATAACTCCACTGAACACTATTTCCCAACCTTGTGTCCTGGACACACTCCATCAACCCACGCCTCAGGAGGGGTGTCCTGAGAGAGCAGAAGCTGAGAGTGAGACCTTTGCCCCACCTGGAAGGTGAGTCACCCTCAGGGTGGGCCACCCTGGGTTTCCCTTACCCAGTTTCACTGCTCTCCTTTTCCTCATCCACCAATCCGTTTTCTGTTTCCTGATCAGCTTTTATCTCCTTTCATCCTTCACCCTCAAACCTTCTCCATCACACACAACACATCTCCCAAGGGACAGAGCAAAGGAAGAGCTGTCTGTCAGGGAGTAAGTGTCCAGTGTGAGGCCGGATACCAAGATGGTGTTCGTGAATACCTGCTCTTTTGGTTTAGAGACAGAGTCTCACTCTATCGCCCAGGCTAGAATGCAGTGGCATCATCATAGCTCACTGCAGCCTCAAACTCCTGGGCTCAAGCCATCCTCCTGCCTCAGCCTCCCGAGTAGCTAGAACTACAGGCGCACACCACCATGCCTGGCTAATGAATGAGCAACATCTCAGATGACAGCCAAGAGAAAGTGCATTTCACTGCTGACTTGGTGACATCCTTGGTGGCCTGTGACCTCTCCCAGAGAGGACACGGGATCCAGCTCCCACCCATCTGGGGACACTTAACCTGCTAGTTCCTCAGTGTATCTCCCTATAAAACGAAGCAACCACATCTCAGCCCCATGCTGTGGCTGTGGAAGATCGTGGTGCCTGCATGGCATATGCCACATTATTTTCTTGCTGCTCTTAAAAATGGGTGCAAGTGGGCCAAGCGCCGTGGCTCACGCCTGTAATCCCAGCACTTTGGGAGGCCAAGGTGGGCAGATCATGAGGTCAGGAGATCGAGACCATCCTGGCTAACAAGGTGAAACCCCGTCTCTACTAAAAATACAAAAAAATAGTGGGGCGTGGTGGCAGGCGCCTGTAGTCCCAGCTGCTTGGGAGGCTGAGGCAGGAGAATGGCATGAACCTGGGAGGCGGAGCTTGCAGTGAGCCGAGATTGCGCCACTGCACTCCAGCCTGGGCGACGAGCAAGACTCCGTCTCAAAAAAATATAAAATAAAATAAAAAATAAAAAAGGGGTGCAAGTGGCTGCTAGACACCCGATCCCTACAGCTCTGGCTCTGTTCATTATAAAGCTCTGAGATTTTTTTTTTTTTTTTTTTTTGAGATGGAATCTCGCTCTGTCGCCCAGGCTGAAATGCAGTGGCGCGATCTCGGCTCACTGCAACCTCCGCCTCCCGAGTTCAAGCAATTCTCCCACCTCAGCCTCCCAGGTAGCTGGGACTACAGGTGTGTGCCACCATACCCAGCTAATTTTTTATATTTTTAGTATAGATGTTGTTTCACCATGTTTTCCAGGCTGGTCTGAACTCCTGACCTCAGGTGAGCTGCCCACCTTGGCCTCCCAAAGTGCGGGATTACAGCCGTGAGCCACTTCGCCCAGCCATCTCCAAGTTCTTGAAGTCTATGTTGTGCAACTTTTAACTTCTCCTTTTTAAATAAGAATTAACTCAGAGGTAATTGCTTAAGTCACATTGATGAAAATCAATATGGAGTGAATTAAACGTAAAGCTAAGTGTATCCTGAACGTGTCCCTCACCGCCTTTGCATAATGTTATGACAAAGCAATGGTTTTATCTTCCAAGCTTAGCGTTTTTGTTGCTGGACATCTCAAAAGGAAATGTAATTAGAGGGCTCATTTATTAAAAAGATTAAGGAAATGGAGGAATGGGAATTGGTTTGCAACGGTTCTAGAAATTACATCGACGTGACCCTCAGGTCTGCATTTTTCACGCTGTGTCCAGCGAGTTTCTTGAAATAGGCAATTTTTCCCCCTCCCTCCCGACTCTACAAATCAATAGACACGAGCAAGGTTGATTGGGAAGTGGCGAAGGAGCAGGCGCCTAAGAGAAGGGCCCTGTCTCCCATCCCAGGGTGGAAGTCTCCTCACCGCGACGCCAGGCTGGCTGGCAGGAGAAAGACTTATTTTTCTGCAACTGCATTGCCAAGAATACAGCATCCGGTCCCCCAGATCTGAATGAAAGAGCCTGGTTTCCGGGTTTGTGTGTGTGTGTGTGTGTGCATTTCATAATTCAGAATGTGTTTGGTTTTCATTTGCAACCCAGCCTGCTGGCCCATCTTCCCCACAACTCTGCCTCCCCAAAGCTTGTCGGTAACCAAGATGAATAAATCAAGTCTTCTCGGCTCTAGCTGCCTCGCCGGGAAGGAATGTGGGGGTGTTGGGAGTGAGACCCGAAGATTCTCCTGGGTGGGGGTTCTCAAGACTCATCATGGGGGTCGAAATAGACGCAGGTCACACCCAGTGGGCTTTTACAAAGTGCACAGTCCCAGTCCCCCACTTAGAGGGTGAGGCCCGGGCAGGTTTTGCAGAAGCTCCCTGTGTGGTTCTTGCTTAAGAACCTTCTCAAGTCTAGTGCCTTCACTTCCCAAGAGGCAGCAGGAGACCCAGGAGAGAAGGAAGATCTCTGGGAGCAGATGGTCATCAGCGCCAACTCCAAAATTAACATCTGTGGCAGTGCCGTGGCCGGCCCAGGGAGCTCCAGTGTTCTGATTGGCCAGGGGGTGGGGTTAACCAGCCAAGTCCGAAGGGACCCGGAGTGGAGGGCGGTTCCCTGGGGAAATCAGGCTCAAAGGGCCCTGGGAGCCCCATGCTCTAGAAGCTGAGCCCAGGAAGCCCAAAGTGCTCCAGGCATCCATTCCATGTCCGAGTCATGACTCGGACAGGGGTGAGCCTAAGCCCCTGGAAAATTCTAGAACCTTCCAGAACCTCATCCATCTTATCTCCCAGGTCAGCAGAAAAACTATGAATGTGCACAGGGTCTAGGGTGAGGGGAAGTCTTTTAACACTGCTGAGTGTTAACAGGAAAAAAAAATCCTGTAAAATATTTAAAAAGGTTTATTCTGAACAGCCTTAAGTGGTCCTGAGAAAGTGTGCCCAAGGAGGTCTGGTTACAGCTTGGTTTTATACATTTTAGGGAAACAGGAATTGTAGGTAAAATCATAAATCAATGCATGGAAGGTTAACACTGGTTCAGCAGGAAGAGGCAGGACATCTCCAAGCAGGGGGATTACAAGTCATAGGCGAGTTTTAGGGATTTTCTAGTTGGTAATTGACTGGAAGAGTTCAGCTTTTTCTAAAGACTTGAAGTCGTAGAAAGGAATGCTGAAGTTCCTGTTATCTGTCATGGGATGCTATACAGGAGTCAGGTTGGAGAGCAAGCCACACTGACCCAGTGCAGTGGCTCACACCTATAATCCCAGCACTTTGGGAGGCCGAGGCAGGTGGATCACTTGAGGTCAGGAGTTCAAGACCAACTTGGCTAACCTGGTGAAACCCCATCTTTAGAAAAATACAAAAATTAGCCAGACATGGTGGCACGTGCCTGTAATTCCAGCTACTTGGGAGGCCAAGGCATGAGAATTGCTTAAACCTGGGAGGTGGAGGTTGCAATGAGCCGAGATCAGGACACTGCACTCCAGCCTGGGCAACAGAGCAAGACTCTGTCTCAAAAAAAAAAAAAAAAAAAAAAAGTAAGCCACATTATACTGGATTATTAAAAAAAACTCTTTTTAAAACCTGGCCAGGTGCAGTGACTCACACCTATAATCCCAGCATTTTGGGAGGCTGAGGCAGGTGATCACTTAAGCTCAGGCATTTGAGACCAGCCTGGGCAACATGGCAAAACCCCATCTCTACAAAAATGTGACCATGTGTGGTGGTATGCTCCTGTAGTCCCAGCTACCCAGGAGGCTGAGGTGGGAGGATCACTTGAGCCCAGGAAGTCGAGGCTGCAGTGAGCCATGGTCTTACCACCGCACTCCAGCCTGGGTGTCAGCGTAAGACCTTGTCTCAAAGAAAAAAAAAAAAAAAAAACCTTTATTGAGATTTTATGGTTTATAGGGAGTGATTTAACCCTTGCCTAGCATAGCCTCAGGTCCTGTTTATAATTTGGTATCTTATTGCCACAAAGAGTCTGTTCTGTCGTTCTGTCAGTCTTAGGATCTCTCTCTTTTTTTTTTTTTTCAAGATGGAGTCTTGCTCTGTCGCCCAGGCTGGAGTGCAGTGGTGCGATCTCAGCTCACTGCAAGCTCCGCCTCCCGGGTTGGAGCCATTCTCCTGCATCAGCCTCCTGAGTAGCTGGGACTACAGGCATCTGCCGCCACGCCTGGCTAATTTTTTTGTATTTTTAGTAGAGACAGGGTTTTACCATGTTAGCCAGGATGGTCTCGATCTCCTGACCTCGTGATCCGCCTGCCTTGGCCTCCCAAAGTGCTGGGAATACAGGTGTGAGCCACCACACCCGGCCTGGAGTTTCACTCTTGTTGCCCCGGCTGGAGTGCAGTAGTGCCATCTTGGCTCACTGCAACCTGCGCCTCTCAGGTTCAAGCAATTCTACTGCCTCAGCCTCCCAAGTAGCTGGAATTACAGGTGCCCACCATCATTCCTGGCTAATTTTTACATTTTTAGTAGAGACGCGGTTTCACCATGTTGGCCAGGCTGGTCTCGAACTCCTGACCTCATGATCCACCTGCCTCAGCCTCCCAAAGTGCTGGAATTACAGGCGTGAGCCACCGTGCTCGGCCAAGTCCTGTTTATAATTTGGTATCTTTTTGTCACAGAGTCTGTTATGTCCATCTTAGGATCTCTGTTTTAACCTTAATGCTGGTCACTTGTGTCTAAAATGAAAAAGGTGCTGTGTGGGGGCAGGTGTGGGGCATAACAAGGCATGCTCAACCTCCCTGTCTGCCATGGCCAAGAACCCAGTGTTTCAGGTTTCTCTGGAATCCCTCTTGGGTGGCCAAGCAGAGGGTCCGCTCTATCGGTGGGTGGAGGGGCTTGGGATTTTATTTTTCATTTAGAAGAGGAAACAAAGGCAGATGTACAGGCTCAGTTTTGAAAAGGAATAGAAAGCAAAAAAGGCCGAGTCTTCTGGGCTGGGAGAGGAAGGAGTGGGTAGGGTGGGGAGGAACCCAACAAGCATCTGGAGCCAAGAATTTCCAGACTGGATCAGTTATACACGAACTGAGAGGTCGCCGGGGAGGATTAATTAATTCATTCATAGGAACAGAAGCCAAGCCAGCCAGTTCATCTTGACACATGGGTCTACACCTGCGGCCCCTTGGTCTCTCCAAATCCACAAATGCTGGACATTCGTGTCCCTTTGATGGCTTTTTGTAGCCGGACCTCGGTATTTCCCAATTCAGGACAAGTGAGCATTTGGATCTTTGGAATGGCAGAATTCTGAAGCTAATGAGGCCATTACTCTTCAGAGCTTTAATTTGCTTTGATGGGCCAATCTATAATCATATTTCCAAACAGCTTCTATTTAATTACTGCACAAAACAAATGAGGTGCCTGAGCAGTTTGCGTCTGATCAACTCTCTGCCATGGTCTGGATGTCTTTGTCCCCCCAAAAATTTAGATGTTGAAACTGAGACCCCAAGGCAATGGTATTAGGAGGTGAGGGCTTTGGAGGTGATTAGGTCATGAGGGCGGAGTCCTCCTGTCTCCATTTCAACATTCACCTTGTTCAACGTGAACAATGCCCAGAGCCGCCTAATAATTTTCGGAGGGATTTAATGTACACTATTCAGATTTTTTTTTTCTCTTGCTTGCAATCAAATACGCCTGACTTACACCAGAACCACAGTCTTGCCCCTTGTAATACAGGTCTCCAGGCAGGGAGGGGGCTAAGTCCATGACTCACTGGGGTTGTTCAGTGTGAAATTGTCCAACCCTCTTGTCCTGACCACACCCCTTGCTCTGCTCATCTAGATCACATGTTTGCTGCAGAGATACTGCAATAAACAAGGTGGAAGGAAAAGAAATGGTTAAAGAAGCAATTGTGGCTGGGCGCGGTGACTCACGCCTGTAATCTCAGCTCTTTGGGAGGCCGAGGCGGGCAAATCACTTGAGGTCATGAGATCGAGACCAGTCTGGCCAACGTTGGGAAACCCTGTCTCTACTAAAAACACAAAAATTAGCCAAGTATGGTGGCGCATGTCTGTAATCCCAGCTGTCCTGGAGGCTGAAGCAGGAGAATCTCTTGAACCCAGGAGACAGAGGTTGCAGTGAGCTGAGATTGGGCCATTGCCCTCTAGCCCAGAGAACAGAACCAGACTCCCTCTCCAAAAAAAAAAAAGCAATTGCAACACAGCCAGGTAGGCGTTAAAACAGAAGATATGGGGCGCTGTGGGAGCACAGATGAGGGCCACCTAGTCAGTGTAGGGGGTGGCCAGGGATGAAGAGGGACCAGAGCTGACTAGCGCAGGAAGAGGACAGAGCCAGAGTGACCAGCTGTCCCAGTTTACCTGGAACTATCTTGGTTTTAGTGTTGAAAGTTCCATGTCCCGGCTGGGTGTGGTGGCTCATGCCTGTAATCCCAGCACTTTGGGGAGGCAGAGGTGGACGAATCACCTGAAGCCAGGAGTTTGAGACCAGCCTGGCCAACATGTCAAAACCCTGTCTCTACTGAAAATATAAAAATTAGCTGGGCATGGTGGTACATGCCTGTAATGCCAGGTACTCTGGACGCTGAGGCAGGAGGATCTCTTGAATCTGGGAGGTGGAGGTTGCAGTGAGCCAAAATCGCACCACTGCACTCCAGCCTGGGCACAGAGCAAGACTCCGTCAGAAAGAAAGGAGAGGAAAGGAGATGGGAGGGGAGGGGAGGGGAGGGGAGGGGGCTCATGCCTGTAATCCCAGCACTTTGGGAGGCCGAGGAGGGTGGATCACGAGGTCAGGAGATCAAGACCATCCTGGCGAACACGGTGAAACCCCGTCTCTACTAAAAATACAAAAAAGTTAGCTGCGCATGGTGGCGGGCACCTGTAGTCCCAGCTACTCAGGAGGCTGAGGCAGGAGAATGGCATGAACTTGGGAGGCAGAGCTTGCAGTGAGCCAAGATCACGCCACTGCACTCCAGCCTGGGCAACAGAGTGAGACTCTGTCTCAAAGAAAAAGAAAAAAGAAAAAGGAAAGTCTCACGTCCTGAGAAACCCCCACAGTGCCAGGCAAGCTAGGTGGTCGGTCTCCGGAGATGGAGCCCCCAGGGGATTGGTTTGTGCCTGGGGTGGAGAGTAAAGGGCAAAGGGTGGAGAGAAATTGAGATGGAGCAGGATCATCAGGGGTCTTGCCGCCCGTGGAAGAAGGTCTGGATCTTGGAGCCCAGATCAAAGGGCGAGGGGAGGCATGGGAGATTCTCACACAGGAGCACAAGATGTGAGATCTGTGACTTTGCCAAGATTCTTCTGCCTGCTCTCCATGAGAATGGGGTTTTGGGGTGAGAGAGAGGGCAGAGAGGTCCGTTTAGGGGCGACTGCAAGAGACACTCCATGTACAGGGACGCTGCAGGGAGGCCCGTGGTGACAGTGGAGGTGTTTCAAATGCGATTCTGAGTCTTTTGTGGGAGAGTGGACCAGTGTCAGACTCACTCTGGGCCCCCAAAGAGAGCCACAGCCCATCTCCTCTGATAGATGCACCCCGCTGCCTGCACACAGATGCTCTTCTCAGCGCATGCACTGTTGCAGGCAGTTCTAGGGATTTTGCAAACTTCTGAGATCCATTGTGCACCCCAGAGTCTGAACCCCTAAATTAGGGCTCCTGGTGGCCACATCCTGCCATTCTTTATAGGTCAGTGCCATGCCTCCCTTTCCTATACCTCCCCCACCGTGGGGGCCAGTGGAACCGAATCCTCCTCATCTCCTCTCTGACTCAGCAGAGCAGACACTGACGCAGCTTTTCCATCCAACTAACTCTGAGTCTCGTCAATGAAGCCTCAAGGCTGTGGAAGGTTCCTTAAGGACCAGCCCTTTCCTGAGGACACAGTCATCCTCTATTCCTGGCCCTCCAGAGCTCCTTGCCTCCTCCCCCAATTCCAGCCTAGGCCTTCCAATCACCTGGCCTTACTGGGGGTTGGGGGAAGGAATAACCCTCCAAGAAACCCACTCAAGCTAATTCCCAGGTCAGTTTTGATCAAATTAATTTTTTTTTTTTTTGAAACAGAGTCTTGCTTTGTCACCCAGGCTGGAGGGCAGTGGCACGATCATAGCTCACTACAGCCTCCAACTGCTGACCTCAAGTGATCCTCTCACCTCAGCCTCCCAAGTAGCTGGGACTACAGGTACATGCCACCATACCCAGCTCATTTTTTTTTTTTTTTTAAGTTTTGCAGAGACAGAGTTTCACTATGTTGCCCAGGCTGGTCTTGAACTCCTTGCCTCAAGCGATCCTCCCTCCTCAGCCTCACAAAATGTAGGGATTACAGGCATGAGCCACCATTCCTGGCCTCAAGTCGATCTTATACATACAGCAAGTAGGTGGGGGAGCCTTGGATAGTTCTGAGGCCCAGCCCATTGCATTTTCTATTACCTTGTTGCCTGCGGGGATGTGTGTTAGAGACATCCAGCTCTCCTCTTCTTTATTTGCAGATTATATTACAGATGAAGGTACAGCCGGCACTTGACTGAAATATAAGTGTGTAGGCAAGTTTTTTTCCAATCCAAAACTCCACCAAGGAAATAGTGCCTGATGAATTACAACAGATTCTCAGGACAACTCAACCAAGAGTTCTCTCTTCTCTTTTTTTTTTTGAGACAGAGTTTTGCTCTTGTTGCCCAGGCTGGAGTGCAGTGGAGTGATCCCAGCTTTCTGCAACCTCCGCCTCCCCTCCCCACCCCCCGCCCCAGGCTCAATCGATTCTCCTGCCCCAGCCTCCCAAGTAGCTGGGATTACAGGCATGTGCCACGACGCCCAGCTAATTTTTGTATGATTAGTAGAGATGGGATTTCTCCATGATGGCCAGGCTGGTCTCGAACTCCTGACCTCAGGTGATCCACCTGCCTCGGCCTCCCAAAGTGCTGGGATTACAGACATGAGTCACCGCACCCGGGGGAGTTCTCTCTTCTCCAAGGGGGGATATTGCATCATCTCTGACTTCACCAACTGGCATTTGGGGTCCAGGAAAGAAATCAAATATTGATTGTGTGTATCATGACACCGTCTCCAGGAGGCAACAGAGGGAACAGCTAGAAAAACAGATAGTGAATAACACAGCCTAAGAAGGGAGAGAATTTCCCTGCTTTCTGCCCAGCACCTGAAGGCATTGATTACTGATAGAGTTGTTTGTTTTGTTTTTGTTTTTGAGACAGTTTCACTCTTTTTGCCCAGGCTGGAGTACAGTGGCATGATCTCTGCTCACTGTAACCGCCGCCTCCCAGGTTCAAGTGATTCTCCAGCCTCAGCCTCCCAAGTAGCTGGGATTGCGGGTGCCTGCCACCATACCTGGCTAATTTTTTTGTATTATTAGTAAAGACGGGGTTTTACCATGTTGGCCAGGCTGGTCTTGAACTCCTGATCTCAGGTGATCCACCCACCTCGGCCTCCCAAAGTGCTGGGATTACAGGCATGAGCCACCACGCCCAGCAATGATTACTAATAGAGTTTTAAGTTCTCTGGAAAGGAGACACAAACGCCTGGGGCTCCTGGGGAGGTGAAGATTGTAGGGATAAGGACTCAGGATACGAATGCTGGATCCTGGTCAGAGACGATCACTGGAGGTCCCAAAACTAAGGTGAGCTAGAAATTATACCAATAGAAACCTTGTGGCCAGGCACAGTGGCTCACACCTGTAATCCCAGCACCCTGGGAGGCCGAGTCAGGAGGATCACTTGAGGTTAGGATTCCAAGACCAGCCTGGCCAAAATGAAACCCCATCTCTACTAAAAACATGAAAATTAGCCAGACCTAGTGGCGCGTGCCTGTAATCCCAGCTACTCGGCAGGCTGAGGCAGAAGAATCACTTGAACCCAGGAGGCGGAGATTGCAGTAAGCCAAGATCGCATCACTGTACTCTAGCCTGGGTGAGAGAGCAAGACTCCATTTCAAAAAAAAAAAAACCTTCTTAGGGCCATTAAAGCATTTGGAATATTTACTATTTACAGCAAGTGAAATAAGATGGCAGAAAGACATTCTTGCACAAGCAGGCCAGGCACAGTGGCTCATGCCTGTAATATCAGCTCTTTGGGGGGCCTCGGTGGGAGGATTGCTTGAGAGCCTGAGCAACATAGTGAGATCCCCCTGTCTCTACAAAAAAAATGTTAAAATTAGTCAGGCATGGTAGCATGCACCTGTAGTCCCAGCTACTCAGGAGGCTGATGTGGGAGGATTGCTTGAGTCAAGTTTGAGGCTGCAGTGAGCTGTGATCCACTGCCCTCCAGCCTGGGGGACAGAGACCCTGTCTCAAAATATTGCACAAGCAGCCAGAAGTCTGGCATTCTTCAGCAGAGAGCCTGGTCCAGACTATTTGTGCCATAATAGTATCACTGCCTGCAGTGCAAACCCATACACTGGCTGTGACATGGCTATTCTGGCACTGGCCTCTAGCTTTTGAGCCAGGCCACCGACCACCAAGAAGAGTTCAGCCCTCTCCAGGGACTCTCTGGCTTGGTGCTGTCCTGCCCTGAGCAAGACTGTTGGCTCAGACCCTGGCTGGCTGCCCTGCTATCATTCTTGCTGTCCAGGGCTGATGAATTGGGAGGAAAGACATTGATCCAGCCCAAATTGTCCTGAGGACACAGGCAGCGCTTCCAGGAACAGCTGCAGAAGAAACGGCGCTTCAGACACAGGTCAGAGTGGAGAGAGACCCCCAGCAACCCAGCAGCAGCCTCTCCAGCCTCAAACAATCTCGGGCAAGCCTGTCTTGAGAATTCAATGGTGCCTTTGTTCGCAGGGGCTGCCATCACGAAGTACCACATGCACAGGCTTAAACAGCAGGAATTTATTTTCTCACCATTCTAGAGGCTGGAAGTCCAAGATCAAGGTGTTGGGAAAGTGGGTTCCTTTTTTTTTTGACAGAGTCTTGCTTGGTCTCCCAAGCTGGAGTGCAATGGCGCAGTCTCGGCTCACTGCAACCTCTGCCTCCTGGATTCAAGTGATTCTCCTGCCTCAGCCTCCCAAGCAGCTGGGATTATAGGTGCCCACCACCATGCCTGGCTAATTTTTGTTTGTTTGTTTCTTTCTTTCTTTTTTTTGAGATGAAGTCTTGCTCTGTCGCCTAGGCTGGAGTGCAATGGCGTGATGTAGGCTCACTTCAACCTCCACCTCCCAGATTTGAGCAATTCTCCTGCCTCAGCCTCACAAGCAGCTGACATTACAGACACCCACCACCACACCCGGCTAATTTTTGTATTTTTAGTGGAGACAGGGTTTCACCATGTTGGTCAGGCTGGTCTCGAACTCTTGACCTCATGATCTGCCTGCCTCAGCCTCCCAAAGTTCTGGGATTACAGGCATGAGCCACCATGCCCAGTCCAGTGGGTTCCTTCTGAAGCCTCTCTCTTTGGCTTGTAGAGGGCATCCTCTTCCTCTACGGTCTTCCCTCTATACGAGACTGTGTCCAAATTTCCTCTTCTTAGAAGGACAGCAGCCATGTTGGCTTAAGACCCACTCCTAACAACCTCATGTCAACTCAGTTACTACCTTTGAAGACCCTGTCTCCTGAGCATGGTAGCTCCCGCCTGTAATCCCAACACTTTGGGAGGCCGAGGTGGGTGGATCGCTTGAGGTCAGGAGTTCAAGACCAGCCTGGCCTACATGGTGAAACCCCGTCTCTACTAGAAATACAAAAATTGGCCAGGCACGGTGGCACACACCTGCAATCCCAGCTACTCAGGAGGCTGAGACACGAAAATCACTTGAACATGGTGGGGCAGATGTGGCAGTGAGTCGAGATCACGCCACTATACTCCAGCCTGGGAGACAGAGTGAGACTCCATCTCAAATAATTAATTAATTAATTAATTAAAGACCCTGTCTCCAAACACAGCCACATTCTCAAGTACTGGGGTGTACAATTTCAATGCATGAATTTTAGAGAGACACCATTCAGCCCATAAGAGATGAGATGCAAGCTGGGTGCGGTGGCTCACGCCTGTAACCTCAGCAATTTGGGAGGCCAAGGCAGGTGGATCATAAGGTCAGGAGTTCGAGACCAGCCTGGCCAACATGGTGAAACCCTCTCTCTACTAAAAGTACAAAAGTTAGCCAGGTGTGGTGGTGCACGCCTGTAATCCCAGTTACTTGGGAGTCTGAGGCAGGAGAATCTCTTGAACTGGGGAGGCGGAGGTTGCAGTGAGCCAAGATCGTGCCGCTGCACTCCAGCCTGGGTGACAGAGTGAGACTCCATCTAAAAAAAAAAAAAAAAAAAAAAAAAATGAGAGATGAGATGCTGCACAGAGATGGCCAGTTCCATGGGAGGTGGTTATTAAGCAGTGGCAAGTGTGAGTTCTTTCTTTAGAGTGACTGAGAAGGCAAGACAATATGGAGAAAACACCAGAATTCTAGTGTCTTTCCACAGTCAACCCTTCTCTCTACCAAGAAGCCTTCCTGGACGACTGCAGTGAGTTCTTCCAGAAAGGAAGTAATTCCGTTGCAGCCTGTGCAACCCTGAATTTATGACTTGGCCCCTCTGAGCTGGTTCACAATCTCCCTCAAGCCACCAATGATGGGCAAAGTGAGCCTTGGGCAGGAATCCTAGGGCTGCTGTGCCCACAGCTCCAGCCAACATCCAGTGCCGGCCCAGGAGTGCCTGGAGAGCCTGCAGCCCACGTCAGGGGTCCTGGTGTTGCTGCCCCACACTGCCCCATGCAGACATCATTTGGCTGGGAAGGAACAGAGCTCAGGCAGGGACGTGTTTAGAATTCCTTCCTACAGCTGATTCCATTGGACATGGGGCAGGGGAGTGATTTCTGCCCCTCTGACTTTTTTCTTTTGCTGACCTGAACCTCTTGGTGAGAATTCCTCCTAGGACATCCTCAGAGGCCCTGAGGTTCGTCTACCCAGGAAAGACACAGCCCTGAAAACAGGAGGCAGGTCCTCCAGAGACTGGCGAGGACCCAGGAACAGGAGCTCCCGACAGCCTGAGAGAGAGATCAGAAGAGAGAGGTGTCAGACTGATTGCAAGGCAAGAAGTGATTGAAAAGCATCTTCTGTGATTTAAAAGTGTTCTCTAGGCCAGGTGCTGTGTCTCATGCCTATAATCTCAGCATTTTGGGAGACTCCCATGGGAGGATCACTTGAGGACCTCTCTGGGCAAGAGTTCAAGACCACCCTGGGCAACATAGTGAGACCTTGTGTCTACAAAAAGTTTTTTTATCTTATTATTCTTATTAATTTTTTATTAATTTTTTATTTGTATTTGTATGTATTTATTTTTTTTGAGATGGAGTCTCGCTGTGTCACCCAGGCTGGAGTGCAATGGTGCAATCTTGACTCACTGCAACCTCCACCTCCCAGGTTCAAGCAATTCTCCTGCCTCAGCCTCTTGAGTAGCTGAGATTACAGGCACACACCACCATCCCCAGCTAATTATTATTATTATTATTATTTGTATTTTTAGTAGAGATAGGGTTTTGCCATGTTGCCCAGGCTGGTGTTAAACATCTGACCTCAAGTGATCTTCCTGCCTTGGCCTCCCAAAGTGCTGGGATTACAGGCGTGGGCCACCACACCTGGCCCTACAAAAAATTTTAAAATGGGCCAGGCATGGTTGAGTGGACCTATGGTCCCAGCTACTGGAGAGGCTGAGGTGGGAGAATTGCTTGAGCCTAAGGATTGGAGGCTGCAGTGAGCTGTGTTCGTGCCACTGCACTTCAACCTGGGTGACAGAGAAAGACCTTGTCTCTAAAAAAAAATAAATAAATAAAGTAAAATAAAAGCAATTTCTGATAGTTTCCCATGCTTCCTACCAATTTAAAAAATCCTTCCCTAACCCCAAACAGCCTTTTATTTTTTGTTTTTCATTTTTTTGTTTTGTTTTGTTTTGTTTTGAAATGGAGTCTCGCTCTGTTGCCCAGGCTGGAGTGCAGTAGTGCAATCCTGGCTCACTGCAACCCCCGTCTCCCGAGTTCAAGCAATTCTCCCTACCTCAACCTCCCGAGTAGCTGGGATTACAGGCACATGCCATGATGCCTGGCTAATTTTTGTATTTTTTACTAGAGATGGGGTTTCACCATGTTGCCCAGGCTGGTCTCGAACTCCTGACCTCAGGTGATCTGCCCACCTTGGCCTGGGCAAGGTGCTGGGATTACAGGCGTGAGCCACCGTGCCTGGCCCCAAATGGCCTTTTCCATGCCGGTTGTGTCTAAGGCCTTCTAGGCTTTTGCTAACTCTACTCCCTACCTCATGCAAACTGCTCTTGATGTCTTCCCTGAAATTTTGACATGTTGTATCAAATGGAAGATTGGAATATTGTATCAATTGGAAGATTGTTGTATCAACTGGAAGATTGTTGTGTCAATTGGAAGATTGTTGTGTCAATTGGAAGATTATTGTAACAACTGGAAGATTGTTGTATCAATTGGAAGACTGTTGCATCAATTGGAAGATTGATACATGTTGTATCAGTTGGAAGATTTTCTCCAAAACCGTGAGCAAGTTGCTGATAATTTTCTGCAGCAGAAATGCCACCAGGGCTTTTTCTTTCTCCTTTTCCATTTAAAAACTGGATTATAGTAGACATTTTCCCCCTGGGGGCCTATGTGTAGGAGAGCAGTTATTTCGAATCCAGAGAGTTTTAGCTGATGCATTTACAAAGATGTGGCCTGTGCATCATGAAATGCAGTACAATCACCAGCATTTGTTCACTGTGCACCAAACTGGGCTCTTGCCCCTGCTAGTCCACACTTTTGAACATGGGAAACTTTTTTCCTGTCTGGTGGATCCTGATAACTGCAAAACCAGCATTTGTGATCAAGCTCCAGGACCTGAATTGTGCAGAACAGAGTAAAAGCAATCCCCTCCAGCTCCCTCCCTCCTCAAATCACAAAATTTCTCCAGAGGAGCCCTGGAGTCATCTTGCCTTCCATCAAAACCCCTTTTTTCTTTCTCTTGAAAATTTGATGAATCCAAGTGGTGGCTTTCATCAGCAATTCCTGAAGAAAGAGAGAGGGGCAATAGTCCTCACCCACTGCCACAACCCCCATGCCATGCCAGCAGTGCCTTCAGGAGGAAACAGACTTTTCCCTGCATGCACCTCGCTCCTCTGCAGATTCATAAATGGCAGAGCACACAAGAAATGAACAAGGTTCCTCGAAAACTTAAAAACAGATCCAGCAGTTGCACTTCTGGCTTTGTACCTAAAGGAAGCAAAATCAGGGGCCCAAGGAGATATTTGCATAACCAATTTTTTTTTTTTTTTTTGAAACAGAGTCTTACTCTATCACCCAGGCTGGAGGGCAGTGGTGCAATCTCCACTCACTGCAACCTCCACCTCCCAGGTTCAAGCGATTCTCCTGCCTCAGCCTCCTGAGGATCTGATACTATAGGCATGCGCCACCATGCCCAGCTAATCCATAACCAATTTTATAGCAGCATTGTTTACAATAGCCAAAAGGTAGAAGCAACCCAGGTGTCCATCAACAGATAAATTGATAAACACAGTGTGATACATTCGTGCCATGAAATTTTTTTTTATTATACTTTAAGTTCTGGGATATATGTGCAGAACGTGCAGGTTTGTTATATAGGTATACACATGCCATGGTGATTTGCTGTACCCATCAACCCGTCATCTACATTAGATATTTTTCCTAATGCTATCCTTCCCCTATCTTCCTACTACCCTACAGGCCCCGGTGTGTGATGTTCCCTTCCCTGTTTCCATGGGTTCTCACTGTTAAACTCCCACTTATGAGTGAGAACATGTGGTGTCTGGTCTTCTGTTCTTGTGTTAGTTTGCTAAGAATGATAGTTTCCAGCTTCATCCATGTCCCTGCAAAGGACATGAGCTCATCCTTTTTTATGGCTGCATAGTGTTCCATGGTGTATATGTGCCACATTTTCTTTAACCGGTCTATCATTGGTGGGAATTTGGGTTGATTCCAAGTCTTCGCTATTATGAAAAAAAATATGGAACGCTTCACAAGTTTGCATGTCATCCTTGCGCAGGGGCCATGCTACTCTTCTCTGTATCTTTCCAATTTTAGTATATGTGCTGCCAAAGCAAGCACCATGCCATGGAATATTATTTAGCCATAAAAAAGATGGAAATTCTATCACACGGCACAACATAATAAAACATGAGAACAGTATGCTCAGTGAACTAAACCAGTCATTAAAAGACAAATATTGCATGATTCCACTTAAATGAGACACCTAGAGCAAGCTAATTCATAGAGACAGAAAATAGAATGTGGGTTACCAGAGGCTGGAGGAGGGAAATGGGGAGTTAGTATTTAATGGATAGAATTTCAGTTTTGCAAGATAAAAAATGTTCTGGAAATTCCTTACACAACAATGTGAATATACTTTTTTTTCTTGAGACAGAGTCTTGCGCTGTTGCCCAGGCTGGAGTGCAGTGGCACCATCTTGGCTCACTGCAACTTCCACTTCCTGGATTCAAGCAATTCTCCTGCCTCAGCCTCCCAAGTAGCTGGGATTACAGGCACCCACCACCATACCCAGCTAATTTTTTTTTTTTTTTTTTTTTTTTTTGGTAGAGACAGGGTTTCACCATGTTGGCCAGGCTGGTCTTGAACTCCTGATCTCAGGTGATCCACCCACCTCGGCCTCCCAAAGTGCTGGGGTTACAGACATGAGCAAATGTGCCTGGCCAATGTGAATATACTTAACACTACTGAACTACTTTTTTTTTTTTTTTGAGATAGAGTCTCACCCTGTCACCCACACTGGAGTACAGTGGTGCAATTTCAGCTCACGGCAGCCTTGACTTCCCCGGCCGAAGCAATCCTCCTGCTTCAGCCTCCCGAGTAGCTGGGATGCACCACCACATCTGGCTAACTTTTTTTTTTTTTTAAGACAGATCTCACTCAGTCTCCCAGGCTGGAGTGCAGTGGTGCAATCTCAGCTCACTGCAACCTCCACCTTCTGAGTTCAAGCGATTCTTGTGCCTCACCCTCCCCAGTAGCTGAGACTACAGGCAAGCGCCAGCACACTGGCTAATTTTTGTATATTAAATAGAGTTGGGATCTCACCATGTTGCCCAGGCTGGTCTCAAACTCCTGGCCTCAAGCGATCCTCCCGCCTCGCCCTCCCAAAATGCTGGGGTTACAGGCATGAGTCACCACGCCTGGCCAACTGCACACTCAAAATGGTTAAAATAGTAAATTTCATAGTGTTTATTCTACCACAACAAAAATGAGTAAGTAGGGCTTTTACAAGTGCTAGGGTCGCAGCAGGTCTGCAGGAAGGAGGTGGAGGTGGGCGCGTGGCAGATGGCTAGGATGGTCCCCAGAAGTGGCCAGGCCTCAGTCCAGAGCAAACGGACTTCCCGAGCTCTCCTACTGGTTGGATCCCTGGCTCTTCATCCTTTTTGGCGTGATGGTGTTTTTCTTTGCGTGTCTTTTGCCATGACTAGTTTACGGATGCCCAAATTAAAAAGTCAGCTTCTGGAGTGAATTCTGAAAATGACTGCAAACTTCTTCAATAAAGAGCACAGCCAGGACTGTGTCACAGAAAAATTTCAAATCTCTAAGGGACGTGCCTTTCATTTTACACTTCTGTTACTCATTTGGAGAACTCCATTATGTGAGTGAGAACTCCATTATGTGAGTAAGAACTCACTCATTCCTAGCTAAGTTCTTAAAACTAGACTCTTTGGTTCACATTTAAAAACTTTCAGCTGGGCGTGGTGGCTCATGCCTATAATCCCAGCATTTTGGGAGGTCAAGGCAGGTGGATCACTAGAGGTCAGGAGTTCAAGACCAGACTGGCCAACATGGTGAAACCCTGTCTCTACTAAAAAATACAAAAAAAATTAGCTGGGCGTGGTGGCCCGCACCTATAGTCCCAGCTACTCAGGAGGCTGAGGCAGGAGAATTGTTTGGACCCGGGAGGTGGAGGTTGCAGTGAGCCGAGATCATGCCACTGCCCTCCAGCCTGGGCAACAGAGCGAGACTGTGTCTCAAAAACAAACAAACCAAAAAAAAGTTTTTTATGGCTGGGTGCAGTGATTCACACTATAATCTCAGAACTTTAAGAGGTTGAGGCGGGAGAATTGCTTGAGACCAGGAGTTCAAGACCAGCCTAAGCAACATAGTGAGACCCTGTACCTACAAAAAAAAAAATGAAAAATTAAAAAGCAACAAGGCATGGTGGCGTGCACCTGTAGTCCCAGCTACTCAGGAGGCTGAGGCCGGAGGATCGCTTAAGCCCAGGACCTTCAGGGCTTAAGTGATCCTGCAGTGAGCTATGATCATGCCCCTGCACTCCAGGCTGGGCAACAGAGTAAGGCGCTGTCTCAAAAACAAAACAACAAAAATACACACTTTTTTCAAATATCTGATAGCTTTACAGGGGCTGAATATAAAAGCATTTGCACTTATAAATAAATAAATAAAGCCACTCCGAAGTAGCCCAGGGACTTTGTTGTCCCCAGGATGGGCAGAGTGGCCCAGTGGTTGTCGCCCTGGGTGCCTGGCAAACCTGGAACCAGTTCTCCCATGTATCTTGGTGCTGGGGCAGACTACCCTCGGTTTGGAAGGGGGCCCACTTTGTCTCCATAAATCACCCGGCAGAAACAGCTCTGGGCACCTGTCACATGAGATTAAATTTAGATAATGGGGCCCTTGGGAGGCATGGGGCTGATGCCACACAGGAGGACAAGGAGCTCAAGGGTGTTCTTCATGTTCCGCTGCGTCAGAGGCCGATGGAGGGTTTCAGGAGTATAGATGCTGTCACTGCACATTTGCGGACAGAGGGAGCAGAGCAAGGTTTGCTGGGCCTGAGTCGAGAGCCCTGAAGACTGGATGTGGCCAAATGGACAGACAGAGCAGCTTCTTGTCCGTGAAGTCTTTTTTAACAATTATTTTTAACTTTTTTGGAGACAAGGTCTTGCTCTGTCCCCCAGGCTGGAGTGCAGCAGTGCCATGATAGCTCAATGCAGCCTCCTACTCCTGGGCTTGAGTGATCCTCCCACCTCAGTCCCCAGAGTAGCTGGGACCACAGGTACACACCACCACGCCTGGCTAATTTTTTTATATTTTGTAGAAATAGAGTGTCTCCTGGCCGGGCGCGGTGGCTCACACCTGTAATCCCAGCACTTTGGGAGGCCAAGATGGGTGGATCACTTGAGCTCAGGAGTTTGAGATCAGCCTGGGCAACATGGCGAGCCCTATCTCTGCTAAAAATACAAAAATTAGCCAGGCATGGTGCTGTGTGTAGTCCCAGGCTAATTGTGAGGCCGAGGCATGAGAATCGCTTGAACCTGGGAGGCAGAGATTGCAGTGAGCTGAGATTGCACCACTGCACTCCAGCCTGGGTGACAGAGGGAGACTCCATCTCAAAAAATAGAAAAGAAATGGAGTCTCTCTATGGTTGCCCAGGCTGGTCTCGAACTCCTGGGGTCCAGCAATCCTCCCATCTCAGCCTCCCAAAGTGCTGGGATAACAGGCATGAGCCACCGCACCCAGCATAGACCGTCTTTATCCTTTCTGAGGACAAATGCTTCTTCCAGGAAGAGCAGGAGAGAGAAGGCTCTTTTCATTCTGGTGAAGGGCAGGGGCCCTGGACTTAGAGGACTCAAGTCCCAGCACCCGTCTTGCCCACTGTGTAACCTGGGGTGGGCAGTCACGTCTCTGGGTGTCATTTCCCTCATCTCCATTTTTTTTTTTTTTTTTTTTTTTTGAGATGGAGTCTTGCTCTGTCACCCAGGCTGGAATGCAGTGGCGTGATCTCGGCTCACTGCAAGCTCTGCCTCCCAGGTTCACGCCATTCTCCTGCCTCAGCCTCCTGAGTAGCTGGGATTACAGGCACCTGCCACCACACCCAGCTAATTTTTTGTATTTTTTTAGTAGAGACAGAGTTTCACCGTGTAATCCAGGATGGTCTTGATCTCCTGACCTCGTGATCCACCCGCCTCAGCCTCACAAAGTGCTGGGATTACAGGCATGAGCCACCATGCCCGGCCCCTCTTCTCCATTTTTATAGGGATAATAATTGTACCTTCCTTGTAAGGATTAAATTAGATCACTCATGGAAGATACTTTGCACGGTTTCTGCCAGATAACATGTGCTTGAATGCTGAAGATGATCACGCAACTCTGTAAATATAAATTCCTTAAGCCCGAAATGCAGGGATCTAAATCAAATTTGAGCTTGAGCCAGGCGCGGTGGCTCACACCTGTAATCTCAGCACTTTGGAAGGCCAAGACGGGCAGATCACCTGAGGTCAGGAGTTCAAGACCAGCTTGGCCAACATGGTGAAACCTCATCTCTACTAAAAATACAAAATTAGCCAGGTGTGGTGGCGCATGCCTGTAATCCCAGCTACTCAGAAGGCCGAGGCAGGAGAATCACTTGAACCCAGGAAGTGGAGGTTGCAGTGAGCTGAGATCGGGCCATTGCACTGTAGCCTGGGGGAAAAAAAAAGAGTGAAACTCCATCTCAAAAAAAAAAAAAAAAAAAGAAAGAAAGAAATACAAATTGGAGTTTGGCTTTGTGGAGTCTGCAAAGCTACATTTCCACATTTACTCAGCTCTGATTCCTGGTTTCCCCTGGAGGAGTGTTTGTTGGGAAGGCGCAGGGCAGTGTTTTTTGCATCTCTTTTTTGTGTATAACAATAACTACCATGTATTGAGCACCCCTTCTGTGGCCGGTCCCATACTCAGCATGCTCTTTGCACAATTGGATTCTAGCCTCCAGCATTTGTGTGAGCCTAGGTTGTTATCTCCTGCAGTGGGTTGGATAGTGATATGGTTTGGATCTGTGCCCCCACCAGATCTCATACTCAGTTGTAATCCCCAATGCTGGAGGTGGGACCTGGTAGGAGCTGATTTGATTATGGGGGCGGATTTCTCTCTTGATGCTGTCCTCACCATAGTGAGTAAGTGCTGGTGAGATCTGCTTGTCTAAAAGTGTGTAGCTAGCCAGGATTACACGCCTGTAATCTCAACACTTTGGGAAGCCAAGGCGGGTGGATCATGAGGTCAGGAGTTTGAGACCAGCCTGACCAACTTGGCGAAACGTCACCTCTATTAAAAATACAAAAATTAGCCAGGCGTGGTGGTACATGCCTGTAATCCCAGCTACTCAGGAGGCTGAGGCAGGAGAATCACTTGAACCCAGGAGGTGGAGGTTGCAGTGAGCCAAGATCACGCCACTGCATTCCAGCCTGGGTGACAGAGTAAGATTCCATCTCAAAAAAAAAAAAAAAAAAGTGCATAGCCTCCCCACTCACTCTCTCCCTCCTGCTCCAGCCATGTAAGATGCTTCGATCCTCGTTCACCTTCCACCATGATTGGAAGCTTCCTGAGGCCTCCCCAGAAGCAGAAGCTGCTGTGTTTCCTGTACAGCCTATAGAACCATGATCCAATTAAACCTCTTTTCTTTATGAATTAGCCAGTCTCAGGCATTCCTTTGTTTTAACTTTTATTTTAGGCTCAGGGGCACACATGAAGTTTTGTTGCATAGGTAAATTCGTGTCAAATAGGGGTTTGTTGTATAGATTATTTTATCAACCAGGTATTAAGCCCATACCCAATAGTTATTTCTCTGCTCCTCTCCCTCCTCCTGCCCTCTACCCTCAAGTAGACTCCAGTGTGTGTTGTTCCCTTCTTTGTGTTCATGAGTTCTCACCATTTAGCTCCCACTTATAAGTGAGAACATGCAGTATTTGGTCTTCTGTTCCTGCATTAGTTTGCTGAGAATAATAGCCTCCAGCTTCATCCATGTTCTCGCAAAAGACATTATCTCATTCTTTTTTTATGGCTGTGTGGTATTCCATGGTGTATGTGTACCACATTTTCTTTATCTGGTCGTCACTGATGGACATTTAGGTTGATTCCATGTCTTTGCTATTGCGAATGGTTCTGCAATGAGCATTCACGTGCATGTGTCTTTATGGCATAATGATTTATATTCCTCTGGGTATATACCCAGTAATGAGATTGCTGGATTGAATGGTAGTGCTGCTTTTAGCTCTTTGAGGAATCACCATACTGCTTTCCACAATGATTGAACTAATTTACACTTCCACCAACAGTATATAAGTGTTCCCTTTTCTCTGCAACCTCATCAGCATGTGTTATTTTTTGACTTTCAGATATTTCTTTATAGCAGTGTGAGAACGGACTGACAGAGGTAGCACCCACCCAAAATTCATGTCCACCTGGAACCTCAGCGTGTGACCTTATTCAGAAATATGTTCTTTCCCACATTGAACCAGCTTTATGTCTGCAGGGTAGCAGAAAAGGGCCAACTGGGGCTCAGCTTTTAGGGCTAGGAGGACTGTGAGTTTCCACGTCTTCCCTCTTAGATTCTGCACTTTTGGAAGCTGAGAGCCATCATCTAAAAAGTCCAAGTGCTCTCCAGGAAGACCACATAGAGAAGTGAGATCTTGGCACTACAGTGGGCAGTCTATGGATGACACCAGCCCAGCCACTATCTAACTAGAACACAGGAAAAGCTTTAATGAGACCAGAAGAACCGCCTTGCTGAGCCCAGCCAACCCACAGGACTATGAGAGATCATAATATGGCTCTTTGGAGGTAGTTTTGCTACACGGCAATTGGTAAGTGAAATAGCAGTAGTTCATGCTGTACCTCCCCGAGGGCTGAAATCTGCAAAATGGCCTAATGTGGAATGTCAGCAGGAGATTATCTTGAGAAATGTGTGTTTAGGTGACTGCCATGATAAGGCATGAGTGTAGGAGGCTCTTTTGGGAGGCTCCCTTTTCTAACCATCTCTACTTTACTTTTTCTTCTGTAATATTTGGAACTAAGAATTGTGGAATTGTTGGAAGCAGCACAGCCCAAAGAGATCACAAGATTGGGGGTTCCAGGGCAACCCTTACAACACAGTGCAGCCCCTTCTGATGAGAGTCTACAGGAACACGGGGCTGCGTCAGAACAACAGTGAGCCTTCTCCGAGGAGGGGTAGCTCCCTGGTTAGAGCCAGTGATCTCACAGAGAGACCACTTAGCCCAATCACCTGGATCCAAGCCACCTCCAGGCCACAGAGAAGGGCCTAGACCCCACACTTAGCCTTGGAGGATAGGGAAGGAAAGGCTCCAGGCAGGGACAATGCTGGCCCCTGCAACGAGGGGAAACTATCCCCCAATACCAAGAATCTGCTCCTGGGGGAAACAGACAGCCCTGAAGCTCCATGGTCTAGCCCAGCCTTCTAGTATAGTAGAGGCCCACAGAAGGTACAGTCCTGCCCAATTTGCACAGCAAGACAATGGCATGGCATGGCCGGTTCCTAGGTCCTGGGTCCCCATCCAGGGCTCCTCCTGCATCCTAACATCCATGCTGAGGTTGTCCTTGTCCAGGCAAGTAGGATAGTCCAGGGTAGAACCTGGGTGGGCTCTAGAGAGAGGGGCAGGAGAGCCACCCCCACTCAGCATCCCTGTCCCCTCTGGCTGCAGGCACAGCTGGATGCAGTCTGACTGGCTGTCATGGTTGTCATCTGCCCTGGCAACAAGCCAAGGCTGTTGCTGTGAGTGCTATTGCCATGGAAACCCTGAGTCAGGGCCGCGCTTAGCAGAACCAAGCATGCCAGGGGCTCTCAGGGCCTCTCTTCTGCCAACAGGGAAGGTGATGTAAGGCAGGCAGCATCTCCCTGGGACTCATTAAGAGAGTGGAGTGTGTGGGTGGCAGGGAGAGCGTAGAATGAGGGTGGTGTGGGAGGAAAGGGGAGGAGGAAGTTAGAGTAATGACATGGCTCAGGGAACAGCTTAGGGCTGCCAAGCCCAGACCACAAGAGCCAAGGGATCTCCCCTGCTAAGCAGCCAAATTTGAGCCAAACCAAGTTTGGTCTTTGGAGTCAGTTCCTGAACCCAAAAGACCCAGCTTCCCAGGAGACCAGAGCCCCAAGCTGGGCCCCACAGATGTTACCTTTTGGTGATAGTGGGGGATCATGGAGCCTCTGGATCTAGGCTGCAGCCTGGGAGGCCACCCAGCACAGCTTTATTCATCCCAGCGCTCAAGGGACATGTGGGGACTTGGTCAGGGTCACACAGTGGGTCCATATGGAGGCCAGGAAGGCAAGAGGTGGAAACCCTTTCCTAGTCAATGAGCTTCTTCCCAGCTCACTGTCATCCATTGGCTGGGCAGGCGAGGTTGGACAAGAGCCCCTGATGTGGCCTGAGCCCAGCAGAGAACAATCCCACCCCCAGGTCTTCTTGCAGATGGAGTGAGTTGCTGGTTTCACAGCATGTGGACAGTCAGGTTCCCAGGCTAGCTCATGCAAACAGTCAGGTTCCCAGGCTAGCCCATGCAAACTTTGTTACCACATCCTGTGTGGTTCCCTTCTGCCCAGAGTCTGACTTTCCTTGAAAATTGAGAGGCTCAGCCGGGTGCAGTGGTTCATGCCTGTAATTCCAGCACTTTGGGGGGCTGAGGCGGGCAGATCACTTGAGGTCAGGAGTTCGAGACCAGCCTG
The DNA here is from genome assembly GCF_028885655.2 of Pongo abelii. Lineage (NCBI taxonomy): Eukaryota > Metazoa > Chordata > Mammalia > Primates > Hominidae > Pongo > Pongo abelii. The sequence continues at coordinate 8,501,780 of NC_071991.2, forward strand.
GCCAACATGGTGAAAACTGTCTCAAAAATATATATATACAAAAAATTTGGTTGGGCATGGTGGTGCATGCCTGTAATCCCAGCCACTTGGGAGGCTGAGACACGAGAATCGCTTGAACCCGGGAGGCAGAGGTTGCAGTGAGCTGAGATCATGCCACTGCACTCCAGCCTGGGCAACAAAGTGAGACTCCATCTCAAAAAAAAGAAAAAAGAAAAAAGAGAAAGAAAGAAAGAAAGAGAGAAAGAAAGAAAGAAAGAAAGAAAGAAAGAAAGAAAGAAAGAAAGAAAGAAAGAAAGAAAGAAAAGAAAAGAAAGAAAAAATAAATTGAGAGGCTATACCCCAGGGAGACCCATCCTTCTTGCCTACATTGCCAAACTCTAGCTGCTGTCTGCAGACTTGCCAGCCAGGCACCAGAGATGAGGGACTGTCAACGCACATCACCCTGACGTCTTCACTGATCACATTCAAGCTGGGCCATGTTCTGGGCTCCGATCTCCGTTACCTGCTGCACACACCTCATTCAACCCTCAAACAGTCCTCGGAGGCAGGTATCATGTCCTAAGCAGTCCCCTTTTGTACAATAGAAAACAGCCTTCCGGAGACAAGGTGCCTTGCAAAGGCCACACAGAAGGGAAAACTGGGCTCTGAACTGAGGATATTTTGGGATTGCCGAACAGCTTCATTGGCCACTCTTCCACTGAGAACAGGACAGGTGGTGGAGTCATCTTGGGGAAGCCCTGATGCCTGCCCTCACAGATCCAGCATGGGGGCAGCTGCTGGAGACGATGCTGCCTCGGTGATCCCAGGCCAACCCCTTCTCTCCACCGTGCAATTCCTGAGGTCTGGAGCTGGGGGAGAGGCAAGGGCCATGAAAACTGGGGGCAGGGGCAGCTGTGTCCTCACTTTAAGATAGAGCCACGCAGCTGGTCCTTCATGCTGGCTTGCTAGCAAGCAACAAAAAGTTGGATGAAACATTCATATTGCCGAGATATGACAATATCTCTGAACATGACATGCTGCTCCCCTGGTAGCATAGTTAACACTGGTCCCCTAACATCCCAAGCAAGAAGAACAAAGCACCACTCACTGGGAGATGGCTGGAAGGAGAGTGGATTCTAACCTGCTCACCCTCGTAGCTGGGGGTTGTGGTGTTTGATGGAGGAATTAATAAACCCAGAGCCACATCTGTCAAGAACTCAGTGGCTTCAGTGGCTCTTCCCTGGAGCTGTGGAGGCCACCTCTGGGCCTGGGGGACCCATTCATTCCAATGCTGTGGTCCTGGAATCAGAATATTCTGGGGAGGCCCAAGCCCCCCTCCTCCCCTCTGCCACAGACCCATCCCACAGGTCTGGACCCCAGCACCAGCTGGTCTTCAAAGTCACATGAGTATGAGCCACATGGAGTTACAAATGGGCTAAAAAGATGAGCTGATTTCGGCCGGGCTCAGTGGCTCACGCCTGTAATCCCAGCACTTTGGGAGGCTGAGGCGGGTGGATCAAGAGGTCAGGAGATCGAGACCATCCTGGCTAACACGGTGAAACCCCGTCTCTACTAAAAATACAAAAAATTAGCCAGGCATTGTGGTGGGTGCCTGTAGTCCCAGCTACTCGGGAGGCTGAGGCAGGAGAATGGCGTGAACCCAGGAGGCAGAGCTTGCAGTGAGCTGAGATAAGATAGTGCCATTGCACTCCAGCCTGGATGACAGAGCGAGACTCCGCCTCAAAAAGAAAAAAAAAAAAAGATGAGCTGATTTCATTCATGCCATCTTCCATTTCATCCAGTATTTCTCTGGATTTGTGGACATTTTAAAACTAATCTCTCCACTGCTCATGAAATTAAATACTAAGGAATAAGACTGAGTTCGACAGTGTTAAACTTTGCATGACCACAAATCATTGTAATAGCTAAGACTTTGTTGGTGGTGGTGGTTTGTGTTTTTCATTTTTTTTTGTTTTGTTTTGTTTTGTTTTTGAGACAGTCTTATTCTGTCACCCAGGCTGGAGTGCAGTGGCGCAATCTTGGCTCACTGCAAGCTCTGCCCCTCAGGTTCAAGCGATTTTCCTGCCTTAGCCTCCCAAGTAGCTGGGATCACAGATGTGTACTACCACACCCAGCTAATTTTTGTATTTTTAGTACAGATTGGGTTTCACCATGTTGACCAGGCTGGTCTCGAACTCCTGGCCTCATGTCATCTGCCCTCCTCAGCCTTCCAAAGTGCTGGGATTACAGGCATGAGCCACCACACCCAGCCAGTAATAACTAAGACTTTTTCAGCATCTCCTCCAAGAACAAATTTTGGCCCCTTGGGGTAATGTCACCTCCATTGAGAATATGTGGTCTAGTCAATGCATGGGGTTGCATCTTGGGGAGAGGCCACCATCCATTGCTCATTTGATGCTCCATGATGGGCCCCTGGGCTGAGCACTGAAACCAGAACCTTCTTTTTCATTCATTTATTTTTTCTCACCCTGTCTTATGGTGCTCACCAGAACTTCTTATGCACAGTCCATGCCCCAAGGAGCTCATGCCAGTGAGGGCAGCAGACACAGAAGCGGAGAATTAAGAGAAAGGAAGATGGGGCAGCCCTAAGTCTGCTGCTGCCTGAAAGGGAGCAGTGACGCATCTTTCAGAAAGCAGCCTGGCTGGTCCCCAGAATGTGACCCGAATACTGGGAACTGTCGGGGCACAGAGCAAACCACGTCTCTTGGAAGCTGACTCATGGGAGGAAGATGGGAAACATCTCCAGGTGGTTCACAGGCATTGTCCTTTCCCACGGACCCAATACTCATGTTTACTATCTGGGACTCCCTTTCCTGGAATGGAGCCTCCTGGCAAGCTGAATGAATGATCAAAGGAGGCAGTGGGAGTTGGAATCAGAGGGGAGAGCGAGATGTGTCATCCTGGCTGGTTGTGCTGGACCAGTCCCCAGAGGAAAAGATTTTGTAGTAGCCAAGCCACAGACAGGACTGGACAGGGCCGAACATGCACCCCCAGCTCATGTCTGAGGTTCCATCTTTGTGGCCATGCACTTGTACTTCCTTCAGATGGATGAAGCTTCATGGCAGATGCTGCTGGAATCACATTCATATTCCCTTTGGCCACTGGGCTTCTGACTGCCAGCCTGCATACCTTGTGGCCTGATGGCTTTCTCTGACCACCTGTGCCTGCTTGCCTGTGCTTGAATGCATGACTGCCCAAAAGCCCTCAAGGGGTGTTGGAGTATCAGTTGCAATTGGGACACAGGCCAAGTCCTGAGAGTAAGCATTTCCAAGGGGGACAAGAGGGATTTTCCTGGTTTGCTCCCCTAAGAACTGTTCCTTGCTTTTATGTCCTCTCCATGATGACTCTAACAAATCCTGATTCAGGTTTGTATATTGTTTTTGTTTGTTCGTTTTTTGTCCTCAATCAATGCTGGCTGAGACTGTCGGAGTGTCAGTACCCCAGCTCCCTCACCCCTGGAGTAGATAACTCTGCAGTGTGTGTCTATGCTGTCTCCCAGAGCTTCCTGGCAGCTTTGAGCTCCAGCTGCCCATAGCAGTAACTTCCTTGATAATTTGCTGTTTATTGGCTGCTTTCTATGTCCAGCCTCACTCCATCCCTCCTCTTCCTGGAGAAGGCCACCTCCAAATAAACTATGTGCCTCTGACCCCTTGTCTCAGGGTCTACTTCTTGGGCAACCCAAACTGAGATAAGCTCTCATCCTCCTCTGAGACAATCATTTAATCTCAACCATTACCTGTTGCTTTTGTTTTTTTAAGACAGGATCTCACTCTGCTGCTCAGGCTGGAGTGCAGTGGCATGATCATAGCTCACTGCAGCCTCCAACTCCTGGGCTCAAGCAATCCTCCTGCCTCAGCCTGCTGAGTAGCTGGCACTACAGGCATGCACCACCATGCCCAGCCAATTTTTTATTTTTTGCAGAGAGGGGGGTCTCACCATGTTGCCCAGGCTGGTCTGGAACTCCTGGCCTCAAGTGAGCCTCCTGCCTTGGCCTCCCAAAGCACTGGGATTACAGGTGTGCACCACTGTACAGAAAGCAGCCCCACTTTTGCTCTTTCCCCACATGTGCTTTATCAGGGGTGTGGTTAGCAAGGATGGGGAACAGCAGGGGCACTTCAAGATTGGGGCCTCTGAAAACTAGGCTGCATGGGGACAGAGCTGCTTCCTCTTACCGGCAAAGAGAAGGTACCAATCAGAAGTTTTAACATATTCCTTAATTAGAGCCCGATTTTGTTCTCAGCTGCCCACCCGTGTGGGGCCCGATAACACCAGGCAGCATTGTTGTTTTTATGCTTATGAGGCAGATCAGCTGAAAGAGCGCATTCCAAATGAGATTACATCTTATACATGTTTAATGTACTGTTCTCGCCATTTAAAATGCAGCTCTATTAAAATAGCAGGGAGGGAAAGTTGACTCATGGAGCTGGGTGTGGAGAGAATAGATCACCAGTGAAATGAATAATATATTAACAGAATAATGATGTTGCTTCTCATATTAATCGTATAAATCACAAGATTCTTGGGCTGTCAGCAGAACTTTCAAAAAAAAAAAAAAAAAATGCAGACTTCTGGTTTTCCAGCCCAGGGAAGAAGACTGAGGCCTGTAGGGCGTGAGGTTCCTGGTGGCCACTCTTGTTATGAAACGGAGGTTTTCTGGGCATGCTGAGGAGGCTGCCAAGGACCCAGAACTTTCCCTGGAGGCAGCAGTGATGTTGTAGGAAAACTGCAACTCAGCCCCAGCCTGCATCCCTCACTGATGTCAACTGTTTACCAGGGATATGAGAAGGATGGGTGCAATGTGGTCCCTGCCTACTGGCCGAGGAGGCAGAAATATACACAGAGACCAGGCACAGTGGCTCACGCCTGTAATACCAGCACTTTGGGAGGCCAAGGCGGGTGGATCACTTGAGGTCAGGAGTTCAAGACCAGCCTGGTCAACATGGCGAAACCCCGTCTCTACTAAAAATACAAAAATTAGCCAGGCATGGTGGTGCACGCATGTAATCCTAGCTACTTGGGAGGTTGAGGCAGGAGAATCGCTTGAACCTGGGAGGTGGAGGTTGCAGTGAGCCGAGATCTCACCATTGCACTCCAGCCTGGGCGACAGCTGGACTCCGTCTCAAAAAAAAAAAAAAAAATGAAAAGAAAGGAAATATATACAGATCATTCCAATGACATGATACAGGTTAGGTCAGTCCCTCAACAGCCAGGTGTCCCCCACCTGACTGGGGACTCATCAGATAATGCTGGGTCCCCAGTACCTAGACAGGACTTGATACACAGCAAGCATCCAATGGTGTCTGTAGGTTTTGAGCTGCAAATATGTGTAGAATAACACCAGGTGGATCAATACCTTCCTCCCAGTGCTCTTGAAAGAGGAAGAAGGTCCTGTGGAAGTATCAGGAACAGGTGAGTTTTGTGGGGGTTACGATGTGTGGGGCAGTAAGGATCAACTGTGGTGATTGAAATTGTTGCAATGGACGTTACCTGCACGTGGCATTTCTGCACAAGAGCAGAGAATAGAGAACTTAGTGCTTGGTAAATATAAACCAGTGGTCTGTAATCCCAGTACTTTGGGAGGCTGAGGCAGGAGGATCGCTTGAGGCCAGGAGTTTGAGACCAGCCTGGGCAACATAGCGAGATCATGTTTCTACAAAAAACAAACAAAGAAAAAAAATATATAAACCAGAGTCAGGATTCATTAGGGTCATCGTGGAAAGGACATAAAAGCAAGGAACAACTCTCAGGGGAGCAAATCAGGAAAATCCCTCTTGTCCCCCTTGGAAATGCTTACTGTCAGGACTTGGCCTGTGTCCCAGTTGCAAGCCTGAGTGGACCACCAGGGCTTTAGGTGGCCACGCTGATATCTAATTGTCTAGAACGTGGAGAAGAAAGGCTCCCCACTCAAGCTGAGAACAGAAATCCTGGGACTTACAGAGCATCAGCACTGCCCTCTGTGACACCTGGCCCAGGTGACTGGTCAGTCACTCACTGGGCCTTACCTGCACTCACGTTCACAGCCAGCAGGTGCTGTGCTTGTTTTCCCACTTTAGGGAGGCAGGAGCTGAGGATGGCAGACAGCAGGGGATGTGCCCCAGTCTGCCCAACTGCTAAGTGGCTGGGCTCAGTTGGGTTATTGAGCATGTACTTACAACTCTCCAGCCTCATTGGTGTTGGGCTCAGCCAAGTGACCCTGCCAAGGAGAATGTGAGCCAATGCAAGCGTGGCAATGGCTCAAAATGTGCTGGGGGCCGGGTATGGTGGCTCATGCCTGTAACCGCAGCACTTTGGGAGGCTGAGGCAGGCAGATCACTTGAGGTCAGGAGTTCGAGACCAGCCTGGACAACATGGTGAAACCCTACCTCTACTAAAAATAAAAAAAATTAGCCAGGTGTGGTGGCAGGCAGCTGTAATCCCAGCCACTTGAGAGGTTGAGGCAGGAGAATCACTTGAACCTGGGGGGCGGAGATTGCAGTGAGCCAAGATTGCGCCACTGCCCTCCAGCCTGGGTGACAGTTGAGCGAGACCCTGTCTTAATAGGATTAGATAATACCATTAGGGTGAGGGGCCCCTGTGATGGAACTGGTGGCTTTCTAGGAGGAAGAGAAACCTGAGCTGACACACTCTTGCCCTCTCCCAATGTGACACCTTTCACCATGTCATGATGCAGCAGGAAGGTCCCCACCAGATGCTGGTGCCACGCTCTTGGAATTCCCAGCCTTCAGAACCATGAGCTAAATAAACATCTTTTCGTTGTAAATCACCCAGTCTGTGTTTTCTGTTATAGTCACAGAAAACAGAAAAAGACACAAAACATCACTTGGGTTGTTGAATGTGGTCAAGCACCATACCCCACAGCTGTCCACAGCAGTGACTGCTCAGGGCTGGTGCCACACAGAGCCTGGCCTGGGGGAAGCACTCAACCCGTTTGGGTCACTGTGGCTATTAATGCTATTGTTGCTGTACTGCACTCCCTTCCCTGCAGAGACCACATCTGAACACAGATCTCTGCCCCATCCTGGGAAGATGTAAAAGGCTGAGAGGTAAATCATCTCCATGGCAACCAAACCCACCTCCCAGAGCGGGGGTCACTGAATTCCAGCTTTACAGGCCACAGGAGAACAGCTGAAACCCACAGACTGGAGAAACTGGGACACAGACCAAAAAAGTGGCTTGTGGCACCAAATGGATCACAAGCTCCCTAGGCCCCTGGGCAGCAGCCAGAGCCAGAGAAAGCTGGGAAAATAGGCCAAAGCATACGCATCCCATCTGTACACCCTCTGCCTCCTCTCCCACTTCCCAATGCACCAGAAAAGGCTCTTGCAAGGACCGGAAGCCTAAGGAGGTCTTAGGCTTTGTGTGAAAACAGCTGTAAGCTGTGGGAGCCAGGAGCAGACAAGAGGATCCCAGAGAGCTGTGGGGAATGCCGTCTCCAGGGTGGAGAAAGAAAGAAAGGAATCCTTGCCTCCTGGGTGGCTTTTCTGCAGACGTGAATGCCTATCTCTGCTAACCAGGGGTGACTGACCACCAGTACCCGTAACAATGTGGGACAGATTATAGTGTATGGAGCTCTGCCTCCAGGCAGGAAAATATAGGGAAACTGAGGCTCAGAAAGGAAACCAGGTGGCTTCAATGTCACCCAACAAGGCAGGGCAGAGCTGGAGGCAGATTCAGCTGTCCTGACTTCCAGACCAGCTTACTGTTACTTTGCCAGTGAAATCATCTAGTGAGATTTTCTTAAATCCCCCTGCCCAGGCCCCACCCAACACCAAAGAAATCAGAGTGTCTGGCAGTGGTGGTGGGTGGTGGTGGTGATGGTGGTGGAGGTGGTGGTGGTGGAGGTGGTTGGTGGTGGTGGTGGTGGTGGGTGGTAGTGGTGGTGGCTGGTGGTGGTGGTGGTGGTAGTGGTGGTGGTTGGTGGTGGTGGTGGTGGTGGTGGTGGTGGTGGTGGTTGGTGGTGGTGGTGGTGGTGGTAGTGGTGGTGGTTGGTGGTGGTGGTGGTGGTGGTGGTGGTGGTGGTAGTGGTGGTGGTTGGTGGTGGTGGTGGTGGTGGTGGTGGTGGTTGGTAGTGGTGATGGTGGTGGTGATGGTGGTGGTGGTGGCGGTGGTACTGGTGGTGGTGGTGGTGGCGGTGGTGGTGGGTGGTGGTGGTGATGGTGGTGGTGGTGGTGGTGGTGATGGTGGTGGTGGTGGTGATGGTGATGGTGGTGATGGTGGTGGTGCTGGTGGTGGTGGTGGTGATGGTGGTAGTGGTGATAGTGGTGATGGTGGTGGTGGTGGTGGTACTGGTGGTGGCAGTGGTGGTGGTTGGTAGTGGTGGTGGTGGTGGTGGTGGTGGTTGGTAGTGGTGATGGTGGTGGTGGTGGTGGTGGTTGGTAGTGGTGATGGTGGTGGTGGTGGTGGTACTGGTGGTGGCGGTGGTGGTGGTTGGTAGTGGTGATGGTGGTGGTGGTGGTGGTGGTGGTGGTTGGTAGTGGTGATGGTGGTGGTGGTGGTGGTGGTGGTGGTTGGTAGTGGTGATGATGGTGGTGGTGGTGGTGGTGGTTGGTAGTGGTGATGATGGTGGTGGTGGCGGTGGTAGTGGTGATAGTGGTGATGATGGTGGTGGTGGTGGTGGTTGGTAGTGGTGGTGGTGGTGGTGGTGGCGGTGGTAGTGGTGATAGTGGTGATGGTGGTGGTGGTGGTAGTGGTGGTGGTGGTTGGTGGTGGTGGAGGTTGGTGGTAGTGGTGGTTGGTAGTGGTGGTGGTGGTGGTGATGGTTGGTAATGGTGGTCGTGGTGGTGGTTGGGGGTGGTGGTGGTGGATGGTGGTGGTTGTTGTTGGTGGTGGTGGTGGTGGTGGTTGGTGGTGGTGGTTGGGGTGGTGGTGGTTGTTGGTGGTGGTGGTTGTTGGTGGTGGTGGTTGGTGGTGGTGGTGGTGGTGGTTGGTGGAGGTGGTGGTGGTGGTTGGTACTGGTGGTGGTGGTGGTTGGGGTGGTGGTTGTTGGTGGTGGTTGGTGGTGGTGGTGGTGACAGTTGGTAGTGGTGGAGGTGGTGGTGGTGGTTGGTACTGGTGGTGGTGGTGGTTGGGGGTGGTGGTTGTTGTTGGTGGTGGTGGTGGTGGTGGTTGGGGGTGGTGGTGGTTGTTGGTGGTGGTTGGTGGTGGTGGTGATGGTTGGTAGTGTTGGAGGTGGTGGTGGTGGTCGGTAATGGTGGTAGTGGTGGTGGTGGTGGTTGGTGGTGGTGGTGGTGGTGGTGGTGGCTGCAGCAATGAGGTTTTGGCGAAGTCCAGGGGATTATGCTGGGCAGTCAGGGCTTCTGTGCTGCCTCCTGGTCATTGCTGACCCACTCCCTGGCTGGCTTGATTCATCTGCTTCAAAAATTCCTGACGGTATTTGAAAACTGATTTTTTAAACATTAAGATTCAATGTACATTTATTTATTTATTTATTTTTGAGATGGAATCTCGCTGTGTTGCCCAGCCTGGAGTACAGTGGCTCAATGTCAGCTCACTGCAACCTCCACCTCCTGGGTTCAAGCAATTCTCCTGCCTCAGCCTCCAGAGTACGTGGGATTACAGGTGTGTGCCACCACGCCCAGCTAATTTTTGTATTTTTAGTAGAGACAGTGTTTCACCATGTTGACCAGGCTGGTGTTGAACTCCTGGCCTCAAACAATCTGCCCACCTCAGCTTCCCAAAGTTCTGGAATTACAGGCATGAGCCACCATGCCCGGCCACATTTCTTCTTCTTTTTTTTTTTGAGACGGAGTCTCGCTCTGTCATCCAGGCTGGATGGAGTGCAGTGGCGCAATCTCGGCTCACTGCAAGCTCCACCTCTCGGGTTCACACCATTCTCCTGCCTCAGGCTTCCAGGTAGCTGGGACTACAGGCGCCCGCCACCAAGCCCGGCTAATTTTTGTAATGTTTCACTGTGTTAGCCAGGATGGTCTCGATCTCCTGACCTTGTGATCCTCCCACCTCGGCCTCCCAAAGTGCTGGGATTACAGCGTGAGCCACCGCATCCAGCCCACATTTATTCTTAACAGGTAGAACATATAGTATAAAGATTTCAGCTAGGCAGGGTGGCTCATGCCTGTAATCCCAACACTTTGGAAAGCCAGCGTAGGAGGATCACTTAACTCCAGGAGTTCGAGACCAATCCTGGGCAACATAGTGAGACCCCACCTCTCCAAAAAAATTTTAAAATTAGCCAGGTGTGGTGGTGTATGCCTGTAGTCCCAGCTACTCAGTAAACTAAGGTGGAGGATTGCTTGAGCCCAAGAGTTCAAGTCTGCAGTGAGCTATGAGTGGGCTACCGCACTCCAGCCTGAGCAACAGAGTGAGATCTCATCTCTAAAAATTATGTATGTATGTGTGTATATATATATACATACTGTGTGTGTGTATATATATAGCCTATATATGTATATATGTTTGTATGTATGTATATACATACCTGTATAGGCTATATATATATATAATATACATATACACAGGGCCTCCCAAATGCCCTATCTTTCATTGCCTATATATATGCATAGGCAGTGATATAGACATTGTATATATCATGTACATATATCAATGTATGTATCATTGTATATATCATGTATACATATCAATTATATATCATATATAGGCTTAATGAATCTTAGTATGGCACGTGTATGTCTGTATATGTATATAAAATATATAAAATATATATATTGAATGATTGATATTCACTAAGCCAAAAAAATGGAGAAAGGAGGAAATTGCATCCAGTTTTAGCTACACTGGTGAGATACAAATATGTAACTTATTAACCTTCTTCCTGCAACCTTGTCTCTACCAATCACTTGCTTGGCAGACCGTCTCTTCATAGAGGGTTCCAAGGTCAAATCTAAATGATCCGTTTTCAATGAGTGGAGAGAATATCCAATGTCGCCCTTCTGAGCAGCCTTTGCCAAGTCACCTCCTGCTCAACCCAGATCCCTCTGTAGGTTTCATCTCTCTGCTCTGTGCTGCCCAGGTCCCCTCCTGGCTGTACCCCTCATCCTGGGTCCTGAGTTCCCAGGCCCGGAGTATCTGAGTTTGTGTCACCTCTTCCTCCCACCCTTGGCTGTGAACTCCACGTCTAACTCATCCTCAAATCCAGAGTCCCCAGCATGCGTTCCTGGAGGATGGATGAATACTGAGGCTTACCCGAACCAGCAGCAGTTATGAGAATGACAATCAGATGAATTTGAGAAATGAATGTGACAGGCTGAGACATCGCTACTGAGAGCCTTGATTCATTGTGACGTTCATTCATCCTGACCATCTTATATCACAGTTGAAGAAGCTTTGAAACCCTTTGCCTTTGGGAGAAGCGAAGCCCTGTGGACACTGGCACTCAGAAAAGTTGTTTGTAGTGACCTTCATTTTAGGAAAAATTTCCACCACTGTTCTTTATCCTAATTTACACAAAATGTGTATGGGTCTTCAAAAGACAGTAAACAGCCACAATGCCACCCAACACCACAGACTTCTATGCTATGACTCAAAGGATGTATAAATTCCTGAAGGGAGCAAGAGGGCTCCTATCATCAAAACAAACTTATTCCAGATGGGCGGGGGTGGCTCACACCTGTAATCCCAGCACTTTGGGAGGCTGAGGTGGGTGGATCACTTGAGGTCAGGAGTTCAAGACCAGCCTGGCCAATCTGATGAAACCCTGTCTCTACTAAAAATACAAAAATTAGCCAGGTGTGGGTGGCACATGCCTATAATTCCAGCTACTCGGGAGGCTGAGGCAGAATTGCTTGAACCCGGGAGGAAGAGGCTGCAGTGAGCCGATATCGTGCCACTGCACTCCAGCCTGGGTGACAGGGAGAAACTCCATTTCAAAAAAAAAAAAAAAAACACAAAAAAAACTTATTCCAAGATGTGATGTGCAGCAATGTTGGGGAAGGGATGCAGAGGGCAGAAAACTTGAGTTCCCAACTCTGATTGTGTGACTTCCTGGATATATGGCTTGGGGCAACCTCTCAGCATACACACAGATGCCCAATCTTCTTCGGAGCTGCCTGGGATCTGATGAATCTCCACGTGCAATAAACTTCATGTGCTACATGGGGGACCCAGTGCAGACGGCAGACACTAAAGGGGACTCCATGACGGTGCAAGAGGCTCCACTGTCCAGGATATTTGCAAACATAATGCATGACCCAGGCCTGCCTTCTGTGGAAGAAGGAGGCATGGAGGAGGACGAAGAGAGTATGGAGGGGCTGGGTTGTAATACAGGAAGCCAAGCTGGGATCAGCGTTGCACTGGGAGCTTTTTGAAAACAGATGGCGTCTTCCATATTGGTGCTGGAGATCCTCTTGGACCTGCCTCGGAGCTGTCACCTGATGGTGGTGATGGTCGTGGCTCTGAAGTCCACAGTGGAACCCTCACCCTCTCGCCTCGCTGTGTCCATCAGTCCTGTGTCTTTTCCCCAAATGTCCATCTTGGAGTGTGTGGCCCAGCCAGGAACATGGGGGACAAGTTTGTCCCCAAACAAGTTTGAGTCCAACTCAGGACAAATTTGTCAAGTGGAATCAGCTCTCACAGATGCAGATTTGCTCCTCCTTTGCACTAGGCAGGCCCACTCTTGTCTCATCCCTGGTTTGGTTACCACTAGAAGATGCTGTGGGTGCAAAGCTAGGTCTCTGTTCAACCCAGGTCATAGGCAGAGACTGGGACAACCTACACCTCCCTTGGCCCGTCTGGTCCAAAAAGAGATGGAAGGCCAGGTGCGGCGCTCATGCCTGTAATTCCAGCACTTCGGGAGGCCGAGGCTGAGGGATTGCTCGAGGTCAGGAGTTGGAACAGCCTGGGCAACATAGAAAGACTCAGGTCTCTACAAAAAATAAATTTAAAAAAAAAATTAGCCAGGCGTGGTAACACATACCTGTGGTTCCAGCTACTTGGGAAGCTGAGGCAGGAGGATCACTTGAGCCCAGGAGTTCGAGGCTGCAGTGAGCTGTGGTTAGACCACTGCACTCCAGCCTGGGTGACAAAAGAAGACCCAGTCTTTAACAAAAGATAGATAGATAGATAGATAGATGAGACAGAGATTAGATGATAGATAGATAGATAGATAGAAGACAGGCAGGCAGGCAGAAAGACAGATAGATAGATAGATAGATAGATAGATAGATAGATAGATAGATTGATTGATTGATAGATAAGGCAGGCAGACAGATGATAGGTAGATAGATAAGACAGGCAGGTGGAAAGATAGATGATAGATAGATAGAGACAGACATGATAGATGATAGATAGATAGATAGATAGATAGATAGATAGATAGATAGATAGATAAGACGGAAAGCATGCTGACAGACACACAGATAGATGATAGATAGATAGATAGATAGATAGATAGATAGATAGATACAGACAGAGATAGATAGATGATAGATTGATAGATAGATAGATAGATACAGACAGAGATAGATGATAGATAGATAGATAGATACAGACAGAGATAGATAGATGATAGATAGATAGACAGATAGATAGATACAGACAGATAGATAGATGATAGATAGATAGATAGATACAGACAGAGATAGATAGATGATAGATAGACAGATAGATAGATAGATACAGACAGAGATAGATAGATGATTGATAGATAGATAGATAGATAGATAGATAGATAGATAGATAGATAGGAGATGGAAGATCAGAGGATTGGGAGAGGTTAACAGAACAGGTCTCAGCTGTGAGGACCTTTGCTCCAAGGTGGGATTGAAGGAATGAAAGGCCGGGGTGGGGGTGTTCTATCCTGATCTCATAAAACAAGGCAATGTGAATGATCCCCAGCTGCCACTGGACCCATTAAAGACCTAATTTCCATTCACCTATAACTTTATTAGGCTCATCTAAGCTATTCATCAGAGAAGCCTGTCTTGAAAACGGTGTACAGTGGCCCTTATTAAAATGTCTTCTCAGCAGGCGAATGCGTTAGGTTTTATGGCCCCACACACAGATCTGCCTACACAATGGCAAAGAGCCTCCTCATCGCCGCTGAGGCCCAACAGAGGTTGCAGGTGAGACACTGGGATGCCTGAAGTCAAAGATGCCCGATGTCAAAGATGCCCATTCTCATTCATGGGCCCCAGAGTCTAGAGTTGATCCTTGCCATATCCCCATGAGTTTGGATAAAATTTTCCATCCCAGAGTGCTACTGGCTGACTCTCTTGCAGTGCCAACTCCCCCAATTCCCGGCTGCCCTGCCCTTCAGCCTCGTGCTGAAGCCAATGTGTATTTTTGGAAACCAGTCCCTGGGTACAGCCTGGAGAGTCTGGATAAGGGGTGGCCGGGCTGCCAGAAATATTATGACAGGCGGCTCTGGGGGCACAGGGCTTGGCAGATGGTGAAAAGTATAAATGGGAAGAGACACAAGAGGCCAGACACAGTGAGAGTTGCTAAGCAGCCGAGAGTCCCAGAGAAGAGAGTCTGTGCCTCTCGCCAGGCACAGAGAGAGGTAGGAAACATCCCTGACTTACCCATGAGTTTGCATGTCTTCTCTGCCATGGATACAAGGCCCCTGTGGAGACCAGTGGAAACAGAGATCAAAGTGAATCTCCCGGGATTGGAGCTGGCTACACAGCTTTGCGGAGAAGCAAGTTACTTAGCCTCTCTGAGCCTCGGTCTCCTTATTTGTACAATGAAGTCCCCACCCTCCATGTTGCTGGGTTATTGACAGGGTGAACAAAGCATTCCACAAGGGGCCTGGCACATGGTGGGAACAGAACTCACATTGGCTTTAGTGTCAGAATTAACATAGTCTCCCACGATGGCCAAATGTTAGGGCTTGTTGAGTTGCCAATGGTTCCACCCCACACTCAGCTGGAGTAAAAAGAATGAGACATCAACTCTTCCAAGCTCATTCCTACTGAGCTCCTATTCACCAAACAAACAAGGAGGTGTGTTCCATCCCAGCTGTCTTGGGTTTCACATTTGTCTGCCCGTCCCAGGAAGAATTTTCAAATAATGAGCTGTTGTTGACAATAATTGCAATGTTGCAAAAAAGAATCTAATAAAACCCCACACATCTGGAAATAATAGTAGTAACCTGTCTCCTGGGTTAAATGAATCAAATCTCATTTAAAGACCTAGAGCTGAATGGAGTCAGTAAATGAGTGTGTGTGTGTGTCTCTGTGTGTGTGTGTGTCTCTGTGTATGTCTGTGTGTGTGTCTGTCTGTGGGTATGTGGGTGTGTTTGTGTGTGTCTGTGTGTGTCTGTGTGTGTCTGTGTCTATGTGTGTGTGTGTCTGTGTGTCTGTGTGTGTCTGTGTGTGTCTGTGTCTGTGTGTGTCCGTGTGTCTGTGTGTATGTCTGTGTGTGTCTGTGTGTCTGTGTCTGTGTGTATGTCTGTGTGTGTCTGTGTGTATGTCTGTGTCTGTGTGTGTCTGTGTCTGTGTGTGTCTGTGTGTCTGTGTGTATGTCTGTGCATGTCTGTGTGTGTCTGTGTGTATGTGTGTGTCTGTGTCTGTGTATGTGTGTGTGTCTGTGTGTGTATGTGTGTGTGTCTGTGTGTGTCTGTGTGTGTGCGTCTGTGTCTGTGTGTGTCTGTGTGTGTTTGTGTGTGTGGCTGTGTCTGTGTATGTGTCTGTGTGTCTGTGTGTGTGGCTGTGTCTGTGTATGTGTCTGTGTGTCTGTGTGTGTGGCTGTGTCTGTGTATGTGTCTGTGTGTGTCTGTGTGTGTGTGTCTCTGTGTGTCTGTGTGTGT